>NC_090735.1:139658824-139936438 GCF_036898095.1 Palaemon carinicauda | reverse complement strand
GTTGATATACGATGTCTTAAAGGGAAACCTTTAGTGTCGGGAATTTCGACCTGATCAATCAAAATTTCTGCCATTTGACTCCGCCTACGATTACGTCAAATTGGAGGGAGAGGAGAGAACTCGCGGGCAAATGAATGTCGTTCAAGACGAGAATGTTTAGAACCAAAAAGAGAAACCGCCTGGTAGGGGAGGCACTGAGACTAAAGAAATCAACCACTTGTAATTTAAGATTAAGAAAAATAATGTCATTCTATTGTAACATGATAAAAAAATCCAATCTAGAAATTTAGGTTCAGGAAAAATTACTAGAAAAAGGTGACATCGGAGGTTGCAGAGGCTCGTTCTGCCTCTTTGATCCGACGTCCCCAACCACAGTAAGTTCTATCTAATTGTTCTCTCTCCCCACCCTAGTGTACCCAGGTCGGTTTCCATGTAGGTCTTGATAGAGTTATGTAAAGTTTGTATCTGTTAATATTTCATCGATCCTTGTGCCAGGGGATCAGTGTTATTGTGTAAAGTACATCAAAAGGTCTCGGTAAGGCGTTTATCGAGATAACTTTATAAATGTTCAATTAATTTTGCTAATATCTTGAGTCCGATGCGGACATAGTTTTTTTTCGGTCACGCACATGTTCTTGTATGTCAAGTAAAAGTTTATTTTTAATGTTTCTCGTATTAGATTATTATTTTTAAAATAAATTTTGTTAAAATAGCCATATTCTACTTACTTCCCCAATGGTTTTGAGAGGTTAGTCCTTCAGACCTTGTGATCAGCCCAGCACATCGGGCAATTTAGTATAAACCGGTGAAATTTCGCCACATTTGGTCCTTCGAACCGGATCACAAGCGCTTCCCAGAGCCGGACGGGACTTAATTAAAATATGAGGTTTTGAGGGTGGGAGAGAAGTAGCAATTAAAGGTTTGTCTATGTCCCGATGTGCGATCGCTCACGTGGGTCAGTTTCTTTGAGTCCCTTCTTAACGTAAAATTACATTTCTTTCCTTGCTTTGCCAAACCCCCCAAAACGTAAAGTAAAGTTAATTAAGATGGCGGTGTCCACGATCGTTCATATCGAGGCGTCGATGGGCCTAGTGCAGGACTTAATGAGCGAAACGCAAAGGGCGCTGATAGAGACCTACTCTGAGTTCGTTTACCAGAATTTGGTAACGGAGTTGCAGGCAGAGGTCCGACAGCTTAAAGAACTATATAAAAGCCAGCGCGTGAAACTAGAATCTAGTATCGAGGCCCAAATCAGGCACATGTTAAGCGAAGCTACACGTGCTTCCACCCTATTGTATAATAGGATAGATAAAGTGAAAGGCCCTTCAACGGGGAATGTTGCCCTCCCCAGGTTGAAGCCGCTGCCTCTCCCCACGTTTGAAGGGGAAGTGCAAGAGTATGCATCATACCATGAACTATTCACAATCCACGTGGATAGAAGAGCTGATTTAGACGAAGTGTCTAAATTCACATATTTATTGGGGACGTTGGGCAAAGAGCCACTTAGAATCATCAAATCTCTAAGTGTAACCGCCGCGAACTATAGTGTAGCATTAGACCTATTAGATAAGCAATATGGCAACGTGCACCATACACTCGTGATTCTGCACCGTAAATTAGCCAACATCTTTGTGCCGTCACTAAACCCAGTAGAACTCAAAAGGTTCCGTTTTGAGTTGACCATCATTATTGAACAAATCAAAAGACTGAGTACCAATGACATAGGCCAGGGCATGGTCATGAGCCTCATTAATCAAAAACTTTCAGAGGGAAAGCTCTACCGCAAAGTGGTAGAGCATTTGAGAAAATGCGACTATACCTTGGACGAGTTTTTTGAGGCAATAGATTTTATTGTGAGAATGCTAGAAGACGATGTGTTGCAGAGAGGCGACAGTCTTGAGAGTGACAAAAGACCAGACAGTAGTGTAAGACCGAAAACCCATCCCATCCATAATAATTCCTGCCCTTTTTGTAGCAAACGGCATCCGCCTCATGGATGTCGCCAAGTCACTGACGTTGCTGCTAGACGTCGCATTTTGCTAAAAAGGGGTCTTTGTTTTAATTGCACGAAATCAGGCCATCGTAGCGATAAATGTCCCGTTTCAAATTCCTGTAGAAACTGTAATGCTAAGCACCACACTGCAATTTGCGATGCGGGTAGACCGCAATCAATCCCTAGTCATAGTAGTAATAGTCAATCAACAACGTCCCACCACGTAGTAAATGCGACGCCTGCGCAGAACGAAACTGCCCCCCGTCCATCCAAAGTTAAAGTAGAATCTATACCATGCACAAGCGCAAAGATTGCGCAGAGGTCTGATGTGGACCTCCCATGCACTATCTTGCCAACAGCCATGGCAGGTATTCATCAAAAGCAAGGTAGTAAGCGAGTCCACCTATTTCTCGACTCAGGAAGCCAGAGGAGCTTCATCTCAGCAAAAATTGCCCGTCAATTAGGCCTACCGGTGGTAGGAAGAGTATCCTTGAATATAGCTACGTTTGGTTCCGAGGAAATAAGCGGACAATACGATGTAGTAAGTTGCAGGGTTGAAATGGGGAAAAGAATCGTGCGTATGAAGTTCGTGCCACACGAACACGTGGACGTCCCGATACATAACGTGGGTTATGTAAAGGTCAGACAGCATCTGTTGACCAAGGGAGTCACGTTAGCCGATCCAGCAAACCAATCAGATACCATGAAGAACGTTCACATATTAGTTGGGGCTGATTATTTTAGCTATTTTATTATAGGTGTTGAAGAAATAGATGGGATAAATCTCTTCTTGACGCATAATGGTATGTCCCCGTACGAGAAGGTGCCACAGTGGCTGTTCCAAGGGGAAAAGGTCGAACAAGTAAGAACGTTGAGAGTGTGCAGAATCACGGACGAGCCATATCTGTGTGATGTAGACGAGTGGTGGCGATTAGACCGTGTTGGCATCGCCCCATCTGAGCAATACACTGTTCGCGAGGCCGAGGCCGTGCGAAAGGTATCGCAAAGCGTTGTAAGAAAACCTGAGGGATATCAGGTTAGTCTACCATTCGGGTCGGATGCTAGGCCAGAAACAAATTATCGTAATGCTGTGGTGCAGTTAGAGTCGTTGCAGACCAAATTCAGAAAGGATAGGAAATATTTTGAACAATATCAGGGAGTGATAGATAAATATATCGAAGCAGGTTTTATATCAGAGGTGAAAAATCCCATAGTGGAAGGTTATTACATGCCACACTTTGGTGTTAAGAAAGACAGCCATACCACCCCCCTTAGAATCGTGTTCAATGCCTCGGCAAAGTCAAAGGGTTGCAAGTCATTGAATGAATGTCTCTTACCTGGGCCCAATTTGGTAGAGGTAGCATATAGTTTAATCATAAAGTTTAGGTTGAACCGATATGCCATGTTAGCCGACATAAGTAAAGCATTCCATCGTGTTTTGTTAGATCCTCGTGATGCCAAATACACACGATTTCTGTGGCGCGAGGCAGCTGGTCGAGCGCTTACCTTCGCCTTTAGAGTCGTGGTGTTCGGCATCACAGCAAGTCCATTGTTGCTACAGCAGATATTAAATTGTCATTTTAAAGAGGAAGGGCATCCAGATTTAGTAAAATCTTTTTATGTCGATAACTATCTGGCCACGTTTGAGGATTTAGAACATATGAGGCAAGAGCATGAGTCTGTTCATAACATCTTAAAAGGGGCGGGTATGCCCTTAGAAGGGTGGGCAAGCAATCACTTGGCCTTCGATAGCGAGAAACAGTGGAGTGAGCCTGTGAGTGTGAACGTGCTCGGGCTGCGATGGGCCCGGGACGTGGACAGATTGTGTGTGAATGAAAGTAAAAGGATCTGTGAGTTGGGGGAGGGATGGGTGCCTACGAAGCGTAGGGTACTTTCCCTATTAGTCTCCATTTATGATCCGATAGGTTTGATAAGCCCATTATTTGTAAGGGGAAAACTTTTCCTCCAACAACTATGGGAGGATAATGTAGGTTGGGATGACATGTTAGGAGAAGAAAAGGCTAAACAGGCAAGTGAATTGTTGAGTGATTTGAAAGCGGTGAGCGACATTACCTTTCAAAGATCGATAGGAAGAAGGGGTTTAGAACTTCATGTGTTCACCAATGCCAGCAGTAAGGCATATGGAGCAGTGGCATATACTAGGGACGATTGCAATCGGGTAAGTTTGGTTACCAGTAAAATGAGGATCACTCCGAAGGGGATGAGCAAACTGACGATCCCCAAGTTAGAGCTACTGGCCTTGTTGTTAGGCAGCAGACTAGCAAGAACACTCAAGGAACTGATCGAGCCACGGGAAATAGTAATGTGGACCGACAGTAAGGTAACGTTGGCATGGGTAGCATCTCCCGATGCCAGGTCTAATAAAAATGTGTTTGTTTCTAACAGAGTGGCGGAGATTATTTTTATTCAGCAGGTTTGTAGTTTCAGTCTGAACCATGTCCCTAGTCAGGCGAACCCTGCCGATATCCTATCCCGAGGTGCAACGGCTCGACAATTGCAAGCTAACTCCCTGTGGAGGAACGGTCCAGAATTCCTCAGGACCACGGGAAAGCCTGTTCCTTGCAAGGAGGAAGATCCACTACACCAAATTCACGTAGTAGCGGCGGTACAGGAGTTAAGGGAGGAGATGTGTCCTACCCCCCCCCCCCCCAGGCGAGATTTGGGACATCCTGAAAAGGGAAGTAGGGTTCCAATTCTTGTTGAGAGTAGCCAGACTAATTTTGAAGTTTGCTAAGATAGAACGGCACCCATTCAGTATTGTTGTCCAATTAGAGCAAAAACATTATTTGCCTACTGTTTATGCCTACTTAGAGGGCAGAGTCAGACCCCCTCGTGAAGTTGCTAATTTTGTCAGACAATTGAATCTAGTTTTAATAGATAATCTCATCTGCACCAGGGGACGAGTGTCCCATGTAGGAGAAACTGATCAGTTAATTCTCTTGCCAGCCAAAGGGCATTTAGTTAGGATGTATTTAAATTATTTACATCAGTTACATTTGCATTGTGGGGTGAATACTGTAATAGGTATCTTTCGACAGAAATGTTGGATGGCGGGTCTACGTTCCATTGCGAAGCGAACCGTACGGCAATGCCCCGAATGCAAGCTAGCCTTCCAGCCTCTAACGAGACAACCACCACCACCCCCCCCCCTGCCAAAGGAAAGGATCACCCTCACAAAACCCTTCACAGCGGTCGGAGTGGACCACACAGCAGCCATTCAAACCGAAACGCGGCCAGGATATATACTTATCCTAACCTGCATGGCTAGCATAGCCGTGTACCTTGACTTTTGTCCCTCTTTGGAAGCAGAAGAATTCGTGTTGGCACTAAGACGGTTTAGTGTCACCCATGGTGCCCCGCAGCTCATCATGTCCGATAACCATCAAACCTTCAAGGCTGCCAGCCACCTCCTGCAGGGACTTTACAAAGAAGATGAAGTCCAGCAGTTCCTGAGGAAAACTAGCATAAAGTGGCGGTTTCAGACGCCCCGTGCACCTTGGAAAGGTGGGTTCTTCGAGCGTTTGATAGGAGTCACGAAACGGACCCTCCAGATAGCCCTCGGAAAGAAGTACCTGCCGGACGCCCACGTGCTAACCCTCGTGAAAGAAGCAGAAGCAGTGGTGAATAATCGGCCGCTTATGTACAGCGGTGACGAGCGCGAGGATGAAGTCCTCACCCCCTCCCATTTGCTAAGAGGACACCAAGTCCACCTCATAGCACCAATCTTACCGGACGACCATCTCAACGCAACCTTCACCTCTCGGAAGCTACGTGATCGTTACATAAGACTCACAGATTCACTGATGGCGTTCAGAGAACGATGGAGAAGGGAATACTTGAGTGCCTTGAGAGCCCGGCACGACTGTCGGTCCGGGGAACCCTCCAAGCTGCACCCCGGAGACACCGTGCTGGTTAAACAAGAAAATAAGAAAAGAGCTACATGGCCTCTGGGACGTGTCGTGGAGACGTATCCTGACGACGACGGAGTCGTGCGTTTGGCTAAAGTGTTGTTTGAGGGTGTCGAGTCGCTGCGAGCTGTCAGCCACCTGGTTCCCCTAGAAATAGCCCCCTCTGAGGATGACGATGGAGGAGAAGACGACGACGACGGCGATGACGGAGAAGAGGGCGCGTACAGTTCGACAGCAGGAATGCCAGGGATAGCGGAGACGTCTGGGGACGACCAGGATATGGCACCAGCTACGACAACTCAACAACCAGCCACAGGAACGGACGACAACGACGAGAAAGGTGAGAACTATGCAGTTAGTGAAAGAAGTGAAAATGAAAATGAAACTGAATCAGAGCAGACGAACGCACAAGGACGTTCTGCACGCCCATTGAGAAGGGCTGCCGCTAAACAGCGAGAACTGATGGACTGTCTGCTGAAAGGTGACGATATATAAAACGTAGCTGTAAACAATGAGTGAAAAAGGGGCGTGTCCTATCTGGAAGGTAGGGAGGGTGGAGTTTGTGAGGTGTGCATGAATCTGCGGAAGTTGGAAGTGCGTAGGGGGTGGAGAACGGGGACGGGAAGGTCTCTCATGTGTACAGACCGAGCGTTGCACAGAACCAGCCCCTCCCTCTTGTGCTCCATTAAGTAACAGCCTGCATGTAGCAGCGCTATATAAGTCTCGATTATTGTGAGTTAAGGCAGACTGAACTTGAATTGTTATGTATGCATTTCCATTGCCATTTTCTGATTGTCTTAGGCCCATTGCCTAATTGCCTTTGCACTTGAATTGTTATGTATGCATTTCCATTGCCATTTTCTGATTGTCTTAGGCCCATTGCCTAATTGCCTTTGCACTTAAATTGTTATGTATGCATTTCCATTGCCATTTTCTGACTGTCTTAGGCCCATTGCCTAATCGCCTTTGCATTTGAATTGTTATGTATGCATTTCCATTGCCATTTTCTGATTGTCTTAGGCCCATTGCCTAATTGCCTTGCCATTTGAATTTTGTAATATGTACGTGTACATTATCACTGATTTCTGCTGTTCCTTATGTGTATTATACACGAGTACATTAGAATTGCTAGGCCCATTGCCTAATTTGAACTGTTGTATGACTATATGTTTATTATTGATTGTGTTTATTGCCCTGGGGTAACATTACTGTGTTGTATATTATGCGTACTCTGTTCGAGGCGTTGCGGAGCGCTACGCAGCGAGCCTAACAGAGTCTCGGAGTAAGTCAATCCCCCCACCCCGAGTCCAGCTCTATCCAATTGACCAACGTTTCATCGCTCCTTATTTTGGGGCGTGGAGGATGTCGGGAATTTTGACCTGATCAATCAAAATTCCCGCCATTTGACTCCTCCTACGATTACGTCAAATTGGAGGGAGAGGAGAGAACTCGCGGGCGAATGAATGTCGTTCAAGACGAGAATGTTTAGAACCAAAAAGAGAAACCGCCTGGTAGGGGAGGCGCTGAGACTAAAGAAATCAACCACTTGTAATTTAAGATTAAGAAAAATAACGTCATTCTATTGTAACATGATAAAAAAATCCAATCTAGAAATTTAGGTTCAGGAAAAATTGCGGGAAAAAGGTGACATCGGAGGTTGCAGAGGCTCGCTCTGCCTCTTTGATCCGACATCCCCAACCACAGTAAGTTCTATCTAATTGTTCTCTCTCCCCACCCTAGTGTACCCAGGTCGGTTTTCATGTAGGTCTTGATAGAGTTATGTAAAGTTTGTATCTGTTAATATTTCATCGATCCTTGTGCCAGGGGATCAGTGTTATTGTGTAAAGTACGACAAAAGGTCTCGGTAAGGCGTTTATCAAGATAACTTTATAAATGTTCAATTAATTTTGCTAATATCTTGAGTCCGATGCAGACATAGTTTTTTTCCGGTCACGCACATGTTCTTGTATGTCAAGTAAAGGTTTATTTTTAATGTTTCTCGTATTAGATTATTATTTTTATAATAAATTTTGTTAAAATAGCCATATTCTACTTACTTCCCCAATGGTTTTGAGAGGTTAGTCCTTCAGACCTTGTGATCAGCCCAGCACATCGGGCAATTTAGTATAAACCGGTGAAATTTTGCCACATTTAGGATACTCGCTCCAGAAGTTAGAATTCTGTGATAACATGTGGTTAAATTCTCTGGGAATATCTTAGTAGTTATATACCCAAGGAAGCTACCAAAAAGGAACCTTCCATCAGGACACCATGGCTATCTCACCCAAAAATAGATTTTTCGCTTCGCTCAAAATCCGTTATATATATATATATATATATATATATATATATATATATATATATATATATATATATATATATATATATATATATATATATATATATATATATATATATATATATATATATATATATATATAGGTAGTCGTCGAATTATGCCGTATGTGACTTACGACTGTTCAACTTTACGACTACTTCTTCACTGTAATGACGTCACTTTTTCCTTAAAAATAATCTATTGCCCTGTATATAAATGAATTAATGTATCATAGTGAGTTAGTATGCTTTTATTGATAATACAGTATACAGTATACATTTTAAATTGAAAAATATTAAGCAAAGTTTTAATATCTGTCGAGTTCATGCTCTATCATATGTCTGGTGACATTATATTTCTGACAAAGCCGCAGAAAACGAGCATGCAAATCGATTGATTGCCTTTCAATAGGCTATTGAATCTTGTTAGTATTCCCATAATCAAAATATCGAGTAATGATACAAAGTATTTCATAAGTCTTTATCAGTTGTTGTTAGTACTGCGTAGCGTAAATTCGACTCTACAACTAGGACAGAATATCACATTTTACGCGTTTCATCTTTGATAGTAGATCAATATTTATCTAATGAAAGTACACTAATACAACAAATATTTTCTTAAAGTAATATATTTTCTTTTACATTATAAAAATAAAATACTTTTGCTGGATAAGTTTGAATTTTTTTCTGGCAAGAAAAATAGAGAATAGTTTTACCTTTTTTATAAGTCATTCTTTGTCGAGTTCATATCACAATCACAGTGCACAAGTTAGGTGACGTCATATTTCGGCCGAAGGGCAAGTGGCAGATAAGGATTTCTTACAGATTTGATACAGAGTCATCTTATTATTACCATCTTTGAAACATCCACTAATGATACCAAGTACCAAGTATTTCAGTGGTCTGTATCAGTTGTTATGAGTAGCTTAAAGTACTATTTACTCTAAATTTAAGAAAAGAAATACTGTATATCTGGTGACGTCATATTTAGTGGCGGCAGGAGAACCCGGAAATTGAGTGATTTCCATTCGATACTTTACCAAGTAATATTAGTACTCCCACTATCGAAACATCATGTAACGATATCAAGTATATCTAATAATGTCTAAAGATAAATCCCATATATATAGGCCTATATATATATATATATATATATATATATATATATATATATATATATATATATATATATATATATATATATATATATATATATATATATATATGTCCTGGCTATTGATCGGTTATGTGATAAGGTTTTAAATACATACATATACCAAGGCACTTCCCACAATTTGGGGGGTAGCTGACATCAAACAAATGAAACAGAAAAGGGGATATCTCCTCTCTACGTTCCTCCCAGCCTGACAAGGGACTCAACCGAGTTCAGCTGGTACTACTAGGGGTGCCACAGCCCACCTTCCCCCATTATCCACCTCAGATGAAGCTTCATAACGCCGAATCCCCTACTGCTGCTACCTCCGTGGTCTTCCAGGGCACCGGAGGAAGCAGCAGAGCCTACCGGAAACTGCGTCACAATCGCCCGCCATTCATTCCTATTTCTGGCACGCTCTCTTGCCTCTCTAACATCTATCCTCCTATCACCCAGAGCTTCCTTCACTCCAACCATCCACCCAAACCTTGGCCTTCCTCTTGTACTTCTCCCATCAACTCTTGCATTCATCACCTTTATTATCAGTCATTTTCCATTCTCTCAACATAGCCAAACCACCTCAACACATTCCTATCCAGTCTGGCTGCTAATTCATTTCTTACACCCGTTCTCACCCACACTACTTCAATCCTAACACTATCTACTCGAGATACACCAGCCATACTCCTTAGACACTTCATCTCAAACACATTCAATTTCTGTCTCTCAGTCACTTTCATTCCCCACAACTCCTATCCATACATCACAGCTGGTACAATCACTTTCTCATACAGAACTCTATTTACATTCATGACCAACCCTCTATTTTTTACTACTCCCTTAACTTCTCCCAACACTTTGAATCCATCCTTTACTCTCTGACTACATCTGCTTCCACTCCACCATTTGCTGCAACAACAGACCCAAAGTACTTAAACTGATCTACCTCCTCAAGTAACTCTCCATTCAACATTCAACCTCGCACAACCCTCCCTTCTCGTACATCTCATAATCTTACTCTTACCCACGTTAACTCTCAACTTCCTTCTCTCACACACCCTTCCAAATTCTGTCACTAATCGGCCAAGCTTCTCTTCCGCGTCTACAACCAGTACAGTATCATCCACAAACAACTGATTTACCTCCCATTCATGGTCATTCTCGTCTACCAGTTTCAATCCTCGTTCAAGCACTCAAGCATTCACCTCTGTCACCACTCCATCAACATACAAGTTAAACAACCACGGCGACATCACACATCCCTATCTCAGCCCCATTCTCACCGGAAACCAATCACTCACTTCATTTCCTATCCTAACACATGCTTTACTACCTTTGTAGAAACTGCTTGCAACAACCTTCCACCAACTCCATATAACCTCATCACATTCCACATTACTCCCATATCAACTCTATCATACGCTTTCTCCACATCCATAAACGCAACATACACCTCCTTACCTTTTGCTAAATATTTCTCGCATATCTGCCTAACTGTAAAAATCTGATTCATACAACCCCTACCTCTTCTAAAACCACCTTGTACTTCTAAGATTGCATTCTCTGTTTTATCCTTAATCTTATTAATCAGTACTCTACCATACACTTTTCCCACCACACTCAACAAACTAATACCCCTTGAATTAAAACACTCATGCACCTCTCACTTACCCTTATATAGTGGTACAATACACGCACAAACCCAATCTACTGGTACCATTGACAACAAAAAACACATATTAAACAATCTCACCAACCATTCAAGTACAGTCACGCCCACTTCCTTCAACATCTCAGCTCTTACACCATCCATACCAGATGCTTTTCCTACTCTCGTTTCATCTAGTGCTCTCCTCACTTCCTCTCTTGTAATCTCTCTCTCATTCTCATCTCCCATCACCGGCACCTCAACACCTGCAACAGCAATTATATCTGCTTCCCTCAGCATTCAGTAAACTTTCAAAATATTCCGCCCACCTTTTCCTCTCCTCCTCTCCTTTTAACAACCTTCCATTTCCATCTTTCACTGTCTCTTCAATTCTTGAACCAGCCTTCCTTAATCTCTTCACTTCTTTCCAAAACTACTTCTTATTCTCTTCATATGAATGACCCAATCCCTGACCCCACCTCAGGTCAGCTGCCCTCTTTGCCTCACTTACCTTGCGCTTTACTTCCACATTTTTCTCTCTATATCTTTCATATTTCTCTACACTATTACTCTGCAGCCATTCTTCAAAGTCCTCTTTTTCTCTTCCACTTTTGCCTTCACTTCTGCATTACACCATTCACTGCCCTTCCTCATGCTGCCTCCAACAAACTTCTTGCCACACACATCACTTGCAATCCCAACAAAATTTTCTTTTACTAACTTCTACTCCTCCTCTAAATTACACGTTTCTCTTACTTTCACTTCGTCATATGCCATTTTCAACCTTTCTTGATATTTACTTCAACCCTCACTAGCTCCCTTTTACATCCACCCACTCTATTCCCCCACTATTTTGCTGCAACTAATTTTCTTTCCACCAAAAAATGATCAGACATACCGTTAGCCATACCCCTAAACACGTGCATGTCTTTCATTCTTCCAAGCATTCTTTTAGTTATCAACACATAATCCATTAACGCCCTTTCTACCACTCTTCCATTTGCCACTCTTACCCATGTACAGTATACTTGTTTTTTTCTTTCTTTTTGAAAAAGCTAGAACTTATCACCATCTCTTGCTCAACACACATATCTACCAGTCTCTCACCACTCTCATTTTCACCTGGTACACCATACTTCCCAATGACACCTTCTACCTCTCCAGCGCCCACTCTAGCATTTAAGTCACCCATGACAACTACATAATTCCTTCTACCCCGTCCTTCTACACACCTAGTTAATTCATTCCAGAACTCATTCCGCTCTTCTTCACTTTTCTCACAACCTGGCCCATACGCACTGACAAAACCCCCAACATTTTCTAGGTTTTAAATAAAGGAAATAAATTGTGTGGCTTCATAAGACTTAGAAAAAAGCTTGTAAAACAATAAGTGGAGACCCAATCTGAAGTTTGTTGAAGTTATTGTATGAAATGTATAATGTTGAGAGCAATCAAATATTTTTAAAATTGAAGTGAAAGTGTATAAGAATGTCTGTAATTGAAGTGCATAATACATACTTTATAAGAATTTACAGGGGGAGCTTTGAGGATATGAACAAAGTGGGATTAAATAGTTAATACAAATGGCAAAATGAATCAAATAAATTTGATGGGCTTGACCATGTGGAAAAAATAGATGGCAATAGAAGGATATGAAGGCCTACAGATGGAAGAAAAGGCCTTGATATTCATACATGCAGCAGTATGTACAGAATGAAACTACAAAATTAAACATATGGATCTTTAACTTTCTTATCTTTCTTATGAGGGTCTTGCAACCTCCCTCACTCCTCAACAAAAAATAAGTTATGGAATTTTAATTAATTCATGGCTATTTTTGCAAAGGTTTGCAACCTAGTACCTTTCTTCACAAAACAGAACATTAAACTTACATGAGAGTGAGTGCATCTATGATGGGAGAACCTCTCTGACAAGCAAATCCCACGTGCGATGGCAGAAATCTTTCTTTACTTAAGTAAATTCTCTCCTTTCCAAAGACCACTTTAAATAATGTTCCATAGTTATCACTTGTTATGAACACGAACTTTTCCTCTAGAACCTGTAAGGGGTTAAAATCTGGAAATATAAAATAAGTAAAACACAACTTAATAACAATAGTAATATATGCTTGACTGTTGTAAATATTTGAGTTTGAGCACTGGTTGCCTCGTTTTCCTTTTATTTCCTGTATCATTCACATGAGGGAGAAATAAAAAGAGGAGATATTTATGAATTATAAGAAAATACCAGATAACAGAGGATACTTTTAACAACAAAATCTTCTCAAATAAACAGAAGCCAAGGAATAAGCCAGAAAAAAGCCATTTGGTTTGGTGCAGAGTAACTCCAAAGTCTTACTAAGACTGAAAAGTTCCAGTACCTGGGATGTTGTTGTTGTTGGGGTATTAAAGCCAACACTTGTTGTTGGCACGGGCCTTTCCCTTGGTTGGCCCGTAGGGAGTACCTGGGACACTACTATGAACGAATGCCATCCAACAGTTTTACAGATGGCACAGACTTAAAATGGTTGTGGTGTATATGAGGTGGCAAGAAAATATATTTATTTATTATATCTTGAAATATTCCAATATTGGATTTTGTGATTTTCTCCTTGGTTGCACTTTAAAATACACTTTTTGTAAGAGCTCATTAATGGGTAAAACCATCGTCTGTTACAAAAGTTGCCAACAGCATTATTTCTTCTCAGTGACGTCAGGAAAGTATCTACACTAATAGTGTAATGTCATAATTTAAATGAGCTCTATTGGTTGCAATAGTGTAAGTTTGCTTTGAATTTCTGCTACATAAAATAGCTGATGATAATTCTAAACAGAATATCTCCATGCCTAAATGACACAAAATAAGGAAAGGCTTAGGTGTACTGAGCGCCGTCTCTTGATACAGTAGAACCAGAAGTTGTGACATCTTTGCATCCCAAACCTGCAAAGTTGCTAAAGAGGCACACTAACTGATATCAGCTTGTCTCTATTAGATTTTTTTTACACAAAAATGAACCACCAAGGTTGTGTGCAGACATTTTCCTTTTGAAAGCAGCAATTACTTAAAATTTTCGTATGATAACAAATCTTAGCACTATGCTCAATGATTTATTTAATGTTTTTTTCCCAATTATGTACTGGCTAATAATTTAAATCTACCTTTCAATTTCCTGTACAGATTATCCTGCAAGTACAGTAATAACTATGACTTAAGAGTTTAATTTGCGACGTCACCGGCCTTGTAATTTGCTCATATATCACATCAAATTTCTCTATAAAAATAAAGTGAAATGCTATTAATCTGTTCCACTCTCCCAAAATAATCATACCTATTATTTGTTACATGTTTTTTCAATAATGAAAATATAACTTTATAGCAAACAATGTATAAAAAAGCACATAACAAAAAATAATGTAAAGAAATAAACTTTTAATGAAATCAAATGTATTTGGCTTTCAAGATGAGACGATGATCCTGGTTCGTGGTTTATAACTGCTCGCCACATAAAATAAGTTTGCGGACACCATTAGTAAATAGTTGGGTACTCGTCGAGATACTACTTAAGAGTTATTGGTTCCTTTGACTTGCTAATCAGCACTACATTGGATCCCTCTCTCTCGTTACGTCTCATTTATCATTTGCCTACACATACACCGAATAGTCTGGCCTATTCCTTCCACATTCTCCTCTGTCCTCATACACATGACAACACTGAGATTACCAAATAATTCTACTTTGCTCAAGGGGTTAATTACTGCAATGTAATTGTTCAATGGCTACTTTCCTCTTTAGCTTTAGTAGGCAGCTCTTCTAAGAGAAGGACATCCCAAAATCAAAACATTGTTCTCTAGTCTTGGGTAGTGCCATAGCCTCTGTACCATGGTTCTCTTTTCCACTGTCGTAGAGTACAGTTCTCTTGCTTTGAGGGAACATTATTCTATCTTATTTCTCTTCCTCTTGTTTTTTTTTTTTTTTTTGTTTTTTTTTTTAAGTTTTTTTATAGTTTATATATGGACGATTGTTTAAATGCTGTTACTATTCTTAAATTTTTATTTTAATTCTTCATCACCTCTCTCGAAATTTATCTATTTCCTTACTTCCTTTCCTCGCTGAACTATTATTGCTTGTTGGAGCCTTTGGCATTATACCATCCTGTTTTTTTCAACTGGGGTTGTAGCTTAGCTGTTAATAAATATAATAATATTACCAAGCTTCTGTGTTTAATACTCAACAATTCTAAAAAAACAGTGATTGAGAAGAGGACACAGTGGTGTAAGGAACTGGTATGAATTTTTGTCTTCATAAAAACAAAAAACAAAATATTTATATGAAAAAGAAAAAACTATTAAGATTACATTAACATTGTGTTGACAATTCAAATAAGCAATTAAAGGCAAAATTAGCCTTCCTTTACACTCCAACCTCAAGATAACAAGATAAAAAGAGATTTGAATATAAAAAAAACTATTCATATGCTGGACACTCACAAGTTTTCTAAACAATATCAAATCAAACATCCATAAAGAAATATAAAACTGTGAAAATACTGTACTACAATAATTTTCCCTAAATCAATACTGTCCTTATCAATATCCAATCTACCATTAGGCTGCTAAGTTACTTAAACATTCTTAACCTTTGAACAGTACGGCCGCACACGACGCTGTGCAGGTCTCTGTGGGCCCACAATAGCAATGTCTAGAAAATCTCCAATTGTAAACCTGCTCTGTGATAATGTTACATTGTTATCGAAACTTTTCTGACCAACTACAGTAGTGCCTAAATCTCTCATTCTTGGAAGGGGTTTTGATGATTCTGGAACAAATCAGACTAAACTCCAAAACAGTCACTCTCTTCCTAACATCTGAATTCACTTCCTGGGCCTACGACCAGAGATGCCATTTTAATAGCTCCTGTTGTGGTGGGATGTTTAAAAAACAAGCCCTACACCCTGAATCCCCCCTACTGACAATTATCTCAACAAAACAAACTTTCCCCTTACATTATCTATACCAGACTCTTTAACAAAAGGTAAAAAAACTAAACATTCCCTTAAAACTATATTTCCTTATAGTCTAGAATATTCTAACCAAAAAAAAAAAAAAAAAAAAAAACACCAGCAACCACACTTACAACTATAACCTTAAAACTATAGTAATCACTTAATACTAAAATAAACTGCATTCAAATAAATCAAAATAAATCACAAAAACTTAACACTATCAAAAACCAACAAACTAAAACACTTAAAAGATATAATATATGTGTGGACACCTTCGTCCACACAATGGCTAACAGTCCTTTAATGCCCAATGCCACAACTCGGTTGCAATGCCACACTATGGCAACACCGACTCTTAGTCAATCAAAAAATGTATTAAATAATTTGAGTCAGGAGCGTAATCATCATCATCATTATTATCATATTTATCATCATCATACGTAATAAACAGATCCAAAACAAATTCAAAGTCCGGAGATCAATAGGTCTTTCGTTTCAAAGAGCAGTCAAATGAAAATCCTTTAGAACAATCCAGGCCATCAACACTATCTTCAATCAAACAAAATTTTGCTTTCCAAAGGAATAAGGAATTCCAAGAGGAATTATGGCCTGAAAATAAAAAAAACAAAACACTTACAAACACTCCAGCTAACTAAACTATCGCACTTTAATAAAAGATAAATAATAAACTTTCTATTATTCACAATCACAACAAGCAAATATAAACAAAAGTGTACTTACTCAAAAAATAAATTATCACTTCCAACGCTGGTCAAATCAATAATAATGATAATCCAGCATTCACACTACTGCCTCTGGCTGCAGTCAAATCAAAAAAGCATTCGCTCCGAAACATTTACCATTGTCCTAACCTAGCTAAAAGTAAAAAAACAACCTCATTTATACCAACAGTCTTTCTCACAACAAATAATCAATACACTAACTACCCCTCTCTCTCTGACACACAGTCTCTCTATCTCTCTCTCTCTCTAGATTTGGCAAACAAAAAATAATAAGATAAAACTAAATTCCACCACATTCCTTTCCCCTTACTTTGCCAAATCGTTCTACACAACACTTTCCTAATTTTTTTTCATAACCCAGTCGCAGTCGGGAACAGGACCTCTACTTCGAGTAACTGGGCCTTCATATACTCTCTCATTCAGTTCTTCCATATCGCTATCATTCATTGTCCTGTTCTGATTCCCATCTATACTCCTATCATCTAATATATCATGCACTATCCCATCTACCTCGTTCTCATCTGGCCCTAAAATCTCACTTATTTCCATCAGCAATTCATCCATTTCATCAAAACGATTTTCTACTTAATAAAAGATTCATTCATACTACTTATCATTCTCCTATCTCTCATTGTTGCATTCATCATACTTTCTTTTACATCATCTAAGGAAAAACCACACACACTATAGGTATCATTCATACTCAGCCATGATTCATCTGTATTAATACATTTATCTCCAACACTTACCTGTACAGTTACACCCTTGCCATGCATATCCAGATTCCTACCTATACCTATACATTTCCCTTGCACTTTCTCCTAACTAAAAACTTTCAAACACCTGTTTTTCCTATATTCAACTAACACTAATTGTTTATTTTCCAACCCTAACTTCTCATGCATACTTGGTTCATACTTACTCATTTCCAACCAATTATTCATCCCATTCTCACGAACATTGATCCTATTCCTTCTACACACACAGGAGGACTCACACAGTTGAACCCTCTTACACTCTAGTTTCCCGAACATCCTGGCTGACTTAATCCCTTCTTCCTACATACTCTAGTTACATGCCCATCTACATCACATTCAGTACACTTACCCCGCGGCTCCTTGCACATTCTAGCATAATGACCATCCTTACCACAATTACCACAAATCACATTCATACGATTACTACGACATCCACTCGCTATGTGCCCAGTCATACCACACCGATAACATTTTACCCCTTTCTCTTTCTTGCACTCACCAATTCTATGCCCTACCTCACCACATCCAAAACAAGCACCTAGAGCCCATCTACATTCATTCTCGTTATGTCCAGTTTTCCCACATCTATAACACTTCTCTAAACGGATAAAACTACCTCACCTACCTCGCTGCGCACTAGCACTCCTATCCCTTCAAACCTGATTCCCTTGCCTAAACCCATCATTTGTCCTTACAGGTATTCCCACATTACTCGCCCTAATACTCCTATCTACTACCTGATCAGCTATCCTCATTGGCCCTCTCAAAATTCCAGCCTTATAACTACCAAATCCTATTAAACTTTCTTCCATTCCAGTTCTTACACTTAGATTTACTTTCTTTCATGCACCTATCTAAATCATAATCCTCAACTATCTCTAGTATATCATCCCATGTCAATCTTTCTTTCATCCACCTCATCTTCTCCTTACGTTTCAAATTACTAATCTCAGCAACATTCTCAGGTACAGTCGCCAAAAACTTCTTCATTAATTCCTTATTCTTATTTATACCTTCATCCTCATACTTCTTCCTAGCTAAAGTTTCCAACCTACATACATACATACATTGATATCGATTCTCCTACATTCATCTGAGCCTCACCAAAATCATTCTTACGCTTATACCTAACACTCCCTTTCATAAGTTTTACCTGCTCAATTATTCTTCTTTTCACACTTTCATAATCAACGTCACATACACTCATTATCACACCATACATCGTCAACAAATACCCAATCAAATATTCTCCTAACTCCCTACCCCAAACTCTCTTACTATCACCATACTTATCCTGACAATACCTCTCATACTCCTTGAAAAATTCATATGCATCCCTACTACTATGCTCATTGAACCTTTCACACCGAGGTAAACACATAAACACAGTCTTATAAACATCACGTTCATTCTCACTGCTATCATCACTACTACCTTCCTTCTTGTTTCCTATTTCCTCGCTAGAATATAAGGAATCTAATTCCACACTCATACTCCTATCCATGATTATATTCTTCCTAGCCCTTTTCTTACTCACCCCTTTCACCCATTCATGATCATCCTTGCTCTCATCCTGCCGCTTTTTCTTCTCTTTCTTCACATCACTTTTACCTTTCCTTTCATTCTTCCTATCACATTTCTGTTCATCTTTACTATGCCTAATTCCCCTATCTTCAATCTCACTATCACTACCTTCCCCATTATTACTTACCTTAGCCTTCACTTCCACTATCGCCCCATTACCCAAAGCAGAAGCCACTCCTCCGACTGCACCTTCACGCGTTGAACGTTTTCATCATCCCCATTACTTGCCCCATCATAGCTTCCAATCGTTTCTCCATTCGTTCCTCATTCTCTTGCATCCTCATCTCAAAACCTTCTTCCACTCTCTCTACAGTTCCCTTTAGCTTCCTAAGTTCCTTCTGCATGGCCCCATTCTCACAGTTCAACCTATCATTCTCTACTAGCAACCTTTCTTTCTCAACTATCAGCTTCTGCTCCCGTTCTTTAACAAACCGCAATTCCTCCCTTAATATTTTTAATTGTTCTTCCATTTTCATCAACCTTAGTCTAATTTCTTTTCCTATTTCAGTCCTTTGTCAAAGAGTCCAGCTTCCTCTCCCACCTCGACAGTCCCTGTTCGAGGGCCAAAATAATGTGGCAGGATGTTTTCAAAAACAAGCCCCACACCCTGAATCACCCCTACTGACAATTGCCTCAACAAAACA
The DNA here is from genome assembly GCF_036898095.1 of Palaemon carinicauda. NCBI lineage: Eukaryota > Metazoa > Arthropoda > Malacostraca > Decapoda > Palaemonidae > Palaemon > Palaemon carinicauda. The sequence goes on along the minus strand of NC_090735.1, from coordinate 139,916,647 downwards.
AACTTTCCCCTTACGTTATCTATACCAGACTCTATAACAAAAGGTAAAAAAAACTAAACATTCCCTTAAAACTATATTTCCTTATAGTCTAGAATATTCTAACAAAAAAAAAAAAAAAAAACACCAGCAACCACACTTACAACTATAACCTTAAAACTATAGTAATCACTTAATACTAAAAAAAATGCATTCAAATAATTCAAAATAAATCACAAAAAACTTTAGCACTAACAAAAACCAACAAAAAAAAAAAACACTTAAACATATAATATATGTGTGTGGACACCTTCGTCCACACAATGGCTAACAGTCCTTTAAAGCCCAATGCCACAACACAGGTTGCAACGCCACACTATGGCAACACTGACTCTCAGTCAATCCAAAAAATGTATTAATTAACTTGAGTCAGGAGCGTAATCATCATCATCATCATCATATTTATCATCATCATACATAATAAACAGATCCAAAACAAATTCAAAGTCCAGAGATCAATAGGTCTTTCGTTTCAAAGAGCAGTCGAATGAAAATCCTTTAGAACAATCCAGGCCATCAACACTATCTTCAATCAAACAAAATTCTGCTTTCCAAAGGAATAAGGAATTCCAAGGAGGAATCATGGCCTGAAAATGAAAAACAAAACATTTACAAACACTCCTAGCTAACTAAACTATCGCACTTTAATAAAAGATAAATAAACTTTCTATTATTTGCAATCACAACAAGAAAATATAAACAAAACTGTACTCACTCAAAAAAATAAATGATCACTTCCAACGCTGGTCAAATCAATAGTAATGATAATCCAACATTCACACTACTACCTCTGGCTGCAGTCAAATCAAAAAAGAATTCGCTCCGAAACATTTACCATTGTCCTAACCTAGCTAAAAGTAAACAAACAACCTCATTTATACCAACAGTCTTTCTCACAACAAACATTCAATACACTACCTCTCTCTCTCTCTCTCTCTCTCTCTCTCTCTCTCTCTCTCTCTCTCTCTCTCTCTCTCTCTCTCTCTCTCTCTCTCTCTCTCTGGATTTGGCAAACAAAAAATAGAAATAAAAAAAAATCCTCCACACAGTGAAGTATTAATGTTTATGACACCCCTCAAAACATTTCTCCAAAACTCCACCTGGGTCACTTTTCACTTTCAGAAAACACCAACGTCAATTACAAGTCTGGGAAGTGACTCCATCCAACTTATAAATGGGCTATGCTTAATGGTTGTTTGGGTCGAACTGGGTTGACCTGTGCTGACCTACCAGGCACTAGCCCTGCAACCATCTTCAGGCAGCAATCAAGCTGAATAAACTGCATCCCAACCTGATTTTGCTAAGCCCAATGGTATATCCAACCATACAACCATCAATTCTTCGTTGACACAACAGAGGACTGGAACATTAGGGACCTTCTATCACAGACAAGCACCATGGTTACAACTCCACTGTTGCCATATGGGCCAGTCTAAATTCCCGTCTGAGTGTAAGGGGCTTTGTCCGTACCTAGAAAGAAATAATAACAGATTAAGGCCCTTTTTAGGGGGCACAGAGGGCTATAAAAATAAAAAAAAGTAATAGTGTGTTTCATAAAATTCAACCCAAAAAGCTTTCCTAGACACAAACCATCCACTATTTCTATGTTATTCCATTCTATCTTGAAATCATTTAGGATAATACCTTGTTATCAGTTTTGGCAACCTATTGTGGTAAATTTGGTTCGACTCGTGCATACCACCAGCTCTCATTCTTATACAGTGATACCTCTACATACAATCTTAATTCGTTCCAGAAAGTACTTCGTATGTTAAAACAATCGTATTGTGGAGGATTTATTTTTGCTTTATTTTTATTTTTTTGGTTTTGCCAAATCCTGTGAGAGAGAGAGAGAGAGAGAGAGAGAGAGAGAGAGAGAGAGAGAGAGAGAGAGAGAGAGAGAGAATTTCATTTGCTTTAGTTTTGCTAGATCGCGCGAGAGTGTGTGTGTGTTTGTGTGTTTGTGTGACTGCGGTGCGCGCCGAAGAGCAAGTGGTAGTTAGAGAATGATCGTTGGTGGTGAGAAAGACTGTTGGTACAAATGAGATTGTTTGTTTACATTTTTTAGTTAGGTTACGACAGTGGTGAATGTTTCAGAGCGAATGCTTTTTTTATTTGACTGCAGCATAAGGCAGTTGTGTGAGTGCTGGATAACTCTTTATATATTTTCGACCAGCGTGGAAGTGTTTTTTGATTTTCAAAGTAAGTACAGTTTTGTTTATCTTTGCTTGTCGTGATTGTGAATGATAGGAACAATTTATCATTTATCTTTGATTATAGTGCGATAGTTCAGTTAGCTAGAAGTGTTCGTAAGTGTTTTTCTTTTTATTTTGGCAGGCTGCGATTCCTCCTTTGGAGAGACTCAAGTTAGAAATTGGATTATTGTTGATGACCTGGCCTGTATACGATTTTTTTGGACTGTTTTATTGGATTGCTGAACTGTTGATGACCTGGCCTGTATACGATTTTTTTTTGGACTTTTATTGGATTGCTGAACTGTTGATGACCTAGGCCTGTGAATTGAGATTGCTGATAATAATGATGTTTATGATGATGATGATTATGATTAGAACGACCACCCCAATCACTGAGACAGTTATGGCAAATGGCCACCGAGTGGATTGTTGACCACAAAGCTGTGGTAGTGGGCTGCAAAAGACAGTTGGCAGTGTGTGGACGACTGTTAGAGTCCATAAAATATATATACGTACATATTTTGGTGTTGGTGGTGTGAGGTTAATGTTAAGTTTTGATAGGTTTTTTTGGTTTATTTGAATGGTGTTTATTGTATATTTAGTGTTAAGTTTTGGATGCAGTTGATTCTAGTTTTAAGTGTAAGTTTTTGAGAATATAGTTTTAAGGTTATGTTTAGTTTTTTTTTTTCCTTCTGTTAAAGAGTCTGGTATAGATAACGTAAGGGGAAAGTTTGTTTTGTTGAGACAATTGTCTGTAGGTGTGATTCAGGGTGTGGGGCTTGTTTTTTAAACATCCCGCCACATTATTTTGGCGCCCGAACAGGGACAGTCGAGGTGGGATTGAACGAGACTCTTTCACAAAGGTTATATTTAGGATTTAGATTTAAGGTTAACGACAATGGAAGGTAAATTATAGGCTTTGGAGGAGGAATTGCGGCATTATAAAGAACGGGAGCAGATGTTGATAGTTGAGAAAGAGAGGTTGCTAGTAGAGAATGAGAGGTTGAACTGGGAGAATGAGGCGATGCAGAAGGAGCTTAGGGAGTTGAAGGGAACTGTAGAGAAAGTGGAAGGATGTTTTGAGATGAGGATGAAAGAGAATGAGGAACGGATGGAGAACCGATTGGAAGCTATGATGGGGCAAGTCATGGGGATGATGAAAACTATAATGGGTGAAGGTGCAGTCGGAGGAGTGTCCTCAGCTTCGGGTAATGGGTTAATAGTGGATGAGAAGGTTAAGGTAGGTGATAATGGGAAAGGAAGTGATAGTGATAGTAGTAATAGTGATGGTGATATTGAAGATAAGGGAATTAGGCATAGTAAGAATGAACAGAAAGGTGAGAGGAAAGATGAAAGGAAAGGTAAAAGTGATGTGAAGAAAGAGAAGAAAAAGTATCAGGCTGATAGCAAGGACGATCGTGAATGGGTGAAAGTGGTAAGTAAGAAAAAGGGTAAGAAGGGAATGGTTAAGGATAGGAATTTAAGTGTGGAAGTGGATTCATTATATTCGAATGAGGAAGAAGGTAACAAGGGAGTAGACAGTGATGATAGCAGTGAGAATGAACGTGATGTGTGTAAGACTGTGTTTATGAGAGAGGTACCTCGGTGTGAAAGGTTCAATGAGCATAGCAGTAGGGATGTATATGATTTTTTCAAGGAGTATGAGAGGTATTGTCAGGATAAGTATGGTGATAGTAAAAGAGTTTGGGCTAGGGAGTTAGGAGAATATTTGACTGGGTATTTGTTGACGATGTATGGAGTGATAATGAGTGTAGGGGACGTTGATTATGAAAGTGTGAAAACGAGAATAATTGAGCAGGTAAAACGTATGAAAGGGAGTGTTAAGTATAAGCGTAAGAATGATTTTGATGAGGCAAGGATGAATGCAGGAGAAGCGATATCAATGTACGTATGTAGGTTGGAAACTTTAGCTAGGAAGAAGTATGGGGATGAAGGTATAAATGAGAATAAGGAGTTAATGAAGAAGTTTTTGGCTACTGTACCCGAGAATGTGGCTGAGTTTGTTAATTTGAAACGGAAGGAGAAAATGAGGTGGACGAAAGAAAGATTGACATGGGATGATATTTTAGAGATAGTTGAGGATTACGAGTTGGATAGGTGTATGAAAGAAAGTAAATCTGTGAGTGTAAGAACTGGAATGGAGGAAAGTGTGCCAGAATTTGTTAGTTTTAGAGATGCTGTTATGAGAGGACCGATGAGGGTAGCTGATAGTGTAGTAGATAGGAGTGTTAGGGCGAGTAATGTGGGAATACCTGTAAGGACAAATGAAGGGTTTAGGCAAGGGAATCAGGTTTGGAGGGATATGAGTGCTAGTGCGCCGCAAGGTAGGTCAGGTAGTTGTATCCGTGAAGAGAAGTGTTATAGATGTGGGAAAGTAGGACATAAGAAGAATGAATGTAGATGGGCTCTAGGTGCTTGTTTTGGATGTGGTGAGGTAGGGCATAGAATTAGTGAGTGCAAGAAAGAGAAAGGGATAAAATGTTATCGGTGTGGTATGACTGGGCACATAGCGAGTGGATGTCGGAGTAATCGTACAAATGTGATTTGCGGTAATTGTGGTAAGGATGGTCATTATGCTAGAATGTGCAAGGAGCCACGGGGTAAGTGTACTGAATGTGGTGCAGATGGGCATGTAGCTAGGGTATGTAGGAAGAAGGGAGTAAATCAGCCAGGATGTTCGGGAAACTAGAGTGTAAGAGGGTTCAGCTGGGTGAGTCTTCGAGTGTGTGCGGAGTGAATGTGATGCATGTTCGTGAAGGTTTACTACATGAAGACGTGATGGGCGAAAGAGCTTATGACTGCATGAGTGCAAAAGTAAATTTCAATGGAATAGAGCTAGTTGGTCTGATTGATACTGGTTGTGGTGTCAATTTAATGTTTAGGAATGCATACGATAAGGTAAGGGATGTGTGTGAATTTAGGGGGTGTAAGGGTGAAGTGAAAGGTATCGGTAATTTAAGTATGTCTGTGCAAGGAAAGTTACGTGAAAATGTTATGATTGGGGGGCTGATGATGGAAGATAATTATTTTTATGTGGTTGAGGGAGTAAATGACAAATACGATGTGTTGTTAGGTTATAACTTCTTGAAAAAATGCGGTATGATTGTACATCCTAATGTAAATATGATAGAGATGAAAGTTAAGGGTAAATTTTGTGGGGAATTTTATTTGAATGAAGATGGTAGTGTATGTACGAAGGTATGGAAAGGTGTGCCGTTAATAGCAAAAGAAGGTGTTAAATTGTCAAAAGAAGCAAGTGAATTTGTCAGTGTAAAAGTTGCATGGCCAAATAGTCTGGGAATTGCCAATAGTGACAGTTGTGAATATGTAGTGGAAGGTTCGGAAGCAAGTAATTTGGTGAAAGCAAGTGTGCATGTGTATGATGGTATTTTGAATTTGCAGGAGCCGAAGGTGTATGTGAGCTTGTTGCCGACTGTAAGGAGGAAGAGAATACGGGGTATACGTGAGGGTGATTGCATGGGATGTATGTATACGTTGGTCAATGTAGAGGATGAAAGGTATGTTAAATTGAGACGTGTTATGACGGGTAAGATAAAGCCGGATGACGATTGGGACTATGAAAGTTTGAAAGAAAGAATTAATGTAGATGAGAATACAAGTGAGGGAGAAAGGGAACAATTGTATAGGATGTTATGGGATAGACGGAGAGTTTTGAGTCGCGGTGACGAGGATTGTGGAGGATCAAAGCTGCCTGAATTTAAGATAGTTCTTAGTAATGATGCCCCCATATATCAGCGTCCCCGACATTTTTCTCCGCCTATTGCCAGAGAAATAGAAGAGCAGTGCCAGGAGTTAGAGCAAATGGGTGTAATAGAAAGGAGTGAGAGTGCCTGGAATAGCCCTATTGTACCTGTAAGAAAGCCGGATGGAAGTTTACGTATGTGTATAGATTATAGGAAGGTGAATGAAGTAACTGGCAGAGGGGAGCAGGCCCATTACGGCATTTTCAAGTAGAAATTGTCATTTTCAGTTTAAGCCTTGCTAATGCGCCTGCTGCCTTCCAGAGGGTGATGAATGTAGTTTTGGCTGGGTTTGATAGACAGAAGGTGACTGTTTTTATTGATGATATTTTGATTGCTAGTGAGACAGTTGAGGAACACATGCAGTTGCTTGAAGCAGTATTAGAATGGTTGATAGAAGTTGGGGTGAAAGTTAAGCTTGAAAAGTGTACATGGTTGGCCGGGGAGGTGGAATTTCTTGGGCATGTGGTGAGTGAATCGGGTATAAGGAAGAGTGAAAAGTTTGTGAGTAAGGTGAGAGAGTTTCCACGTCCTCATACGGTGCGTGAGTTGAGAGGGTTTCTTGGGTTAATTGAATTTGGTCGGAAGTTTGTCAGAGATTGTTCGGGAATAGGGAAGCCTTTGAATGAGTGGACAGGTAAGAGAAATAGTACGAGACTGAAATGGGATGAGCGTATGATTGAAGCATTTGAAAACTTGAAAGAAGAGGCTGCGAGAGACGTCACTTTGGCTTTTCCCGATTATAGTGAACATGCGAGTATGCTAGAGTTATATACGGATGCTAGTGGGATTAGTATGGGCGGTTGCTTGGTTCAAATGGAAAGAATAAACGGAGATGAACAGTTGAGAGTGATAGCGTATGTAAGTAAAGCATTTAATAAGGCTGAGCGAAGGTATTCCACGATTGAAAGGGAGTTGGCTGCGATAAGGTTTTGCGTGAAAGCATTGAAGGTATTTTTGTATGGTGTGAAATTTATTGTGCGTACTGACCATCAGCCCCTAGTGTACATGATTAGGAAAGAGTCTGTGAATGCTAGAGTTGCAAGGACAATAGAGGATTTGAATGAATTTGACTTTAAGCTAGAATATGTACCTGGGAGTAAGAACGTGATAGCAGATGCGATGTCAAGAATGCATGGTAAGATAGAAGAGAGTAGCGAGAATGATAGTAATTTTGAAAGGTTGCCGGAAGATTTAATGGTGGTACAAAGTTTTGAAGGGGATGACATGGTGTATAAATGTATTTTGTGTGGGTTAAATAAGGTTAAATTGAAGGGTTTGAATATGGATATACCTGCTAGTATAGATGAGCTTAGAATGAGTGTTAGGAATGAAGTATCGAAAGAAATGGCATATAAGGAGGAGGATAGTATGCTTGAGGGTGAATTGTTATCAAAAGTATTGTTGGTAGTAAGTATGTTATATGGTGTCACTGTTTATTTGTATTTAGGGTGGAATCGTCCGATGCAGTACCGAGCAAATAAAGAGATTGAAAGGGAGTATATATTGAGGTTACAATGTAATGAAAGATGTTGCAAGTTGTTGAGTAAGAAGGAGGATTGTCTGAGTGACTTGAATCCGAGTGGTATGAGCATGGAAGATAGCGAAGATGACCATGGGTGTGATAAGGATGACCCTATTGATAGGAGAGTAAACATTTGTATGCATGGTGTAAAAGGAAGAATGATGACGTATGTGGGTATAAATGAGAATGAATACTGTAGTTTAATTGATACAGGTGCACAAGTGTCATTAGTGAATATGTCTGTTATCAAGGAAATAGAGCGGTACAATTGGGAAGTGAAACGGCAATGTACGAGTGTGAGAATTCATGGGATAGGTAAAGGAAGTTTGCTAGTTTGGGAAGAAGTGCGTTTGAAAGTAAAACTGGGAAGTATGGAGGTGGAACATAATTTTATTGTAATGGGAGAGAATGAGATGCCTAGTTGTTTTTTGATAGGAATTGACTTTTTAAGATTGCATGATTTATCAGTTGATATTGGTAGTGGTTTGCTTCTGAAAAATGGATGTGAAGTAGTTGTGATAGAAGATAATAGTGTATTTATGGCGAATTTTGTTGGCATGGTTGATATTACGAGGAGTGAGGATGATCTACTGACTAAAGAGGAGGTGGAAGAAATGCAAGATGAATGTGAGGAAATTAAAAGGTTACGTGAATGTATGTTGAATAGTATTGAGGTAGAAGAATGGTCGTCTGATTTAGAGGTGTATAAGAAAGTTAGTAAGAGACTTATTGTGTGTAAGAATATTGTTTATTTTCTACATAAAGGAATGGATGAAGATATATATGTTCCTGTGTTTCCAATGCATGCAGCAGTAAGTATGTGTATGTTAGTGCATGACAGATATGGGCATATGGGTAAGAATAAATTATGGGAATGCATGCGTGAGAGATTGTTTACACCTGGGTTGAGTCAGATATGTAAGGATGTAGCAACTACGTGTGAAGATTGCCAGAAAGGGAAGTATCAGAGAGTGCATGCTAATCCGCCTGTTTTGAGATTACGTATGAAAGAACCATTTGAGATGTTTGTGATTGATTGTGTTTCGTTGCCTGTGACTGCGAGAAGACATGTGGGAATGATTGTTATGGTTGATCACATGAGTAAATTTACCTATGCAATACCCATCAAGGATAAACGGAGCGAGACTGTTGCAAGAATGGTTGGTCAAGTGATGTTGCCGATGTGTGTGTGTAAGCCTGTGAGAATGTTAAGTGATAATGGCCCTGAGTTTGTTGGATGGGAGTTTGAGAAGATGTTAAGAGAATGGGGTATTGAACATGTGTATTCGACTCCTTATATGCCAAGTGCGAATGGGTTGGCTGAAAGGACTGTAAGAACATTAACTGAAATTTTGCGAATGATGAGTACATGTGGTAATGAATGGGATTTGTATGTTGGTAGAGCGTTGTGGGCTTACAATGCAGCAGTGCATAAGAGTACGGGTATGTCTCCATGTAAGTTTGTTTTAAATTTTGAAAAGATAATAAGACCGAGGTGGGGTGTGTCGGAGGATGATAGAGATGTGTGGAGGAAAGCAAATAAGAGGTTTGAAAGCTTTAAAGTTGGTGAGAGAGTGATGAAAGAAGTAATTGAAAAGGGTAGAATGAATGTAAATAAGGTGCGTGATAAATTTGAAGGTCCCTATGATGTGTTAGAAGTTGGTTCGAGTGGATTAAGTTACGTTTTGGGTAAGTTGTGTGTGGGTGGTATTGGGGAAAAAATTAGGGCCCACCACAACCAGTTGCGTAAATGGAAAGAGGTACCCGAGTATATCCAAGAGAATGGGATGAGTAAATGGTTGAAAAGGAACAAGGGTGAACCTAGTATGTATGAGGACTTAGGTCTGGAAGGTAAACAGTTAGTGTTAGTAGAATATAAGAAAAGGAAGAATACAAGAGCTTTAAGTAAAGATGAAAGAAGGGGAAATTTTATAAGTAAAAGTGAGAATAGAAATAAGTATGACAAGGGTGTAAATGTGCAAGTGTGTATGGAAGATAAATGTGTTAATACAGATGAATCATGGCTGAGTATGAATGATACCTATAGTGTGTGTGGCTTTTCCTTAGTTGATGTAAAAGAAAGGATGACGAATGCGAGAGTGAGAGATAGGAGAATGATTAGTAGTATGAATGAATCTTTCACTAAAGTTGAGAATGTTTTTGATGAAATGGATGAACTGTTTACAGAAATGAGTGCAATTATAGGGCCAGATGAGAACGAGGTAGATATGATTGTACATGATATATTAGATGATAGGGATTTAGATAGGAATAGTGTTAATGTAGCGAATGATTGTGATAAGGAAGAAGTGAATGAGAGAGTATATGGAGGCCCAGTTACTCGGAGTAGAGGTCCCGTTCCCGACTGCGACTGGGTTATGAAAAAAATAATGTAAGTGTTGTGTGAGAAGGATTTGGCAAAGTAAGGGGGGAGGAATGTGGAGGATTTATTTTTGCTTTATTTTTATTTTTTTGGTTTTGCCAAATCCTGTGAGAGAGAGAGAGAGAGAGAGAGAGAGAGAGAGAGAGAGAGAGAGAGAGAGAGAGAGAGAGAGAGAGAGAGAATTTCATTTGCTTTAGTTTTGCTAGATCGCGCGAGAGTGTGTGAGTGTTTGTGTGTGTGTTTGTGTGTTTGTTTGTGTGTTTGTGTGACTGCGGTGCGCGCCAAAGAGCAAGTGGTAGTTAGAGAATGATCGTTGGTGGTGAGAAAGACTGTTGGTACAAATGAGATTGTTTGTTTACATTTTTTAGTTAGGTTACGACAGTGGTGAATGTTTCGGAGCGAAAGCTTTTTTTATTTGACTGCAGCATAAGGCAGTTGTGTGAGTGCTGGATAACTATTTATATATTTTCGACCAGCGTGGAAGTGTTTTTTGATTTTCAAAGTAAGTACAGTTTTGTTTATCTTTGCTTGTCGTGATTGTGAATGATAGGAACAATTTATTATTTATCTTTGATTATAGTGCGATAGTTCAGTTAGCTAGAAGTGTTCGTAAGTGTTTTTCTTTTTATTTTGGCAGGCTGCGATTCCTCCTTTGGAGAGACTCAAGTTAGAAATTGGATTATTGTTGATGACCTGGCCTGTATACGATTTTTTTGGACTGTTTTATTGGATTGCTGAACTGTTGATGACCTGGCCTGTATACGATTTTTTTTTGGACTTTTATTGGATTGCTGAACTGTTGATGACCTAGGCCTGTGAATTGAGATTGCTGATAATAATGATGTTTATGATGATGATGATTATGATTAGAACGACCACCCCAATCACTGAGACAGTTATGGCAAATGGCCACCGAGTGGATTGTTGACCACAAAGCTGTGGTAGTGGGCTGCAAAAGACAGTTGGCAGTGTGTGGACGACTGTTAGAGTCCATAAAATATATATAGCCTACGTACATATTTTGGTGTTGGTGGTGTGAGGTTAATGTTAAGTTTTGATAGGTTTTTTTTGGTTTATTTGAATGGTGTTTATTGTATATTTAGTGTTAAGTTTTGGATGCAGTTGATTCTAGTTTTAAGTGTAAGTTTTTGAGAATATAGTTTTAAGGTTATATTTAGTTTTTTTTTTTTCCTTCTGTTAAAGAGTCTGGTATAGATAACGTAAGGGGAAAGTTTGTTTTGTTGAGACAATTGTCTGTAGGTGTGATTCAGGGTGTGGGGCTTGTTTTTTAAACATCCCGCCACAGTATGTTGGAGCAAATATTCCCATAAGAATACATGGTAATTGATTTAATTCGTTCCTCAGTCTAAAAACCCATAATAAATCCTTAATAAATGGCTACACATAATTACACGTGGCATTAATACAATGCCTGTATAATAAATACATATTACAAACCAAAAAAAAGAATAATAATAAGAAAATAATAAATAAAAAACGGGTTGTAATGTAACACTTTACCTTAGCGACAGGCCATTGCAGGTGTAGGGACTTCTACGCAGGAGGAAACAGAAGATCAGCGAGGAGGTAGGGACGCTGACTTTGTACGATAACGTGTATGATAACTTACACTACTACGTGAACTTAACTTAACTTAGCTTATTTTTTTCTTTCATTTTTATAATTTTATATTTTCTTTTTTACATTTTTCTTTTCTTATTTTTAATTTTCATCACTTTCACTCGATTCAGTCTTCCTTTTCTTTGCTTCACTTTCTTTCTTTTCATCATGATCACTAGACCGTTTTAGTAGAGATTTTTTAAAGAAACTATCGAGTGAAAGTTGCTTTGTACAGCTTTTAAGGATTTTTCTAAAATGCATTAAGCAAAGATCATCGAACTGCACAACAACACGGCAAACCTGAAGTTTCTGTGGGTGATGCTTGTCGATGAAATCAACAACGTGTTGATGATATGCCAACATCTGTTTTATTTCAGCCGTACCTAAGATTTGGCCTACCTCCTCGATCTCCTCCGACTCACTCAACTGCGCTTGGAACTCATCATGCTGCATGGCTTGCAGCTCCTTGAGTTCCTCGGTGGTGAGCTCTTCGTGATGCTCATCGACGAGTTCAGTGATGTCATCCACCTCCAGACCCATGGACTTGCCAAGTGATACAATCTCTTCGACGTCTTCCTCGGCAGCAAGCACAGGTTCATTCTCGGGGCCAAAACCTTCGAAATCTCTGGGAGCAACAGCATCAGGCCAAAGCTTCTTCCAAGCGGAATTCAGGGTCTGACGAGTTACTCCCTCCCAAGCCTGATCAATGATCTTTAAGCAGTGCACGATATTGAAGTGGCTCCTCCAAAATTCACGCAAAGTTAAGTTGGTGCTTTGCGTGACATTAAAGCACTGCTTAAATAAGTGCTTGGTGTACAGCTTCCTAAAATTAGAGATGACTTGCTGGTCCATGGGCTGGAGGATAGGGGTGGTATTCGGTGGAAGATACAACACCTTGATGAATTTGTATTCGTCAATGATATCATCTTCGAGTCCGGAGGGGGGGGGGTGAGCGGGTGCATTGTCCAAACAAAGCAAGCACTTCAAAGGCAAATTCCTTTGCTGAAGATACTTTTTGACAGCACGGCCGAAAACTACGTTTACCCATTCCATAAAGATATGCCTAGCAACCCAAGCCTTAGAATTAGAACGCCATAGAACATGTAGCAGGTCTTTATTAATTCTATGTGCTTTAAATGCCCTAGGGTTTTTGGAATGGTAAACTAACAGAGGCTTAATTTTGCAGTCCCCGCTGGCATTGGCACAAGGAACAAGAGTCAACTGATCCTTCATTGTCGTATGTCCAGGCATTTTCTTCTCTTCAGCGGTAATGTACATTCGACTAAGCATCTTTTTCCAAAACAGACCGGTTTCATCACAGTTGAAAACCTGCTGCTCTACGTAACCTTCCTCCGCCACGATGCTTTCGAACTTTTTAACAAAGTCTTTAGCAGCCTTAGTGTCCGAACTCGAAGCTTCTCCATGACGAATAACTGAATGAATCCCGGTCCGTTTCCTAAATTTCTCGAACCAACCTCGAGACGCCTTGAATTGCTCCATCGTAGGATCGGCTGAACTCTCCCCCGCGTCACCCCGGGAGTGCGCCGCCTTCAAGTCACTGTAGATAGCGCTGGCCTTCTCACAAATGATCGTTTCTGTGATCGTATCGCCAACAATCTCGTCGTCTTTGATCTATATTAACAAAAGTCGTTCCATCTCTTCAAGGGTAGGGCTACGACATTTAGAAATAATCGTGATCCCCTTCGAAGGTTTCACTGATTTAATGGCTGACTTCTGTTTTATGATCGTCGAGATTGTCAACATATTCCGGCCATATTGTTTAGCCAGATCGCTAACACGTACATCTCGCTCATAGTTTTCTATGATTTCCTGCTTCAATTCTAATGAAAGCATAGACTTCCTCTTTTTCTCACCACTGCTACTACTTCCTGAACCGAAACTAAGCTTTTTAGAACCCATGATTACGGTACACAGAAAACAACACGTGAAAAGGCAAGATAAAAAACTATTAAAACTGAGCGAATAGAGGACAACCACACGATGCACACGCGATGAGAGGACTGATCAAGGTGACGCTCGATTGGCGTCCCTACGATGTGCTGCCGTCTAGCGGCGTCAACAACAAACTACAGTACACTGCATGCTTTCGGGAAAATTCCATGGGTAAGCGTATTGTTTACGTCGTATGTGGGAGCAACACTTCGTATGTTGAGACAGAAATTTGGTCGAATTTTACTTCGTATGTTGGAAAATTCGTATGTTGGGACAATCGTATGTAGAGGTTCCACTGTTTATCTTGTTCTTTTAACTTTCCTAATTTTGGGCATGAAAATGAATTATCTGTTCTATCTTCTCTTTCTTTGTATATGTCACACACATCATCTCTTCCTGAAGTTGTTGGAAATGAACCATCCTTATTCTAAATATAAGCCAGCAGGTAGATTTTAAAATAAATTTAAAACCCCCTATTCAATGCAGCTCTATTTTCCGTTCTTTATGGTATTGTCCATAGGTCAATTATTCTGTTTAGCACTCTCAGATAAGGTGTACTTTTCCAGAACCAGTGTAACACCTACCACTTTGGTGGTACTGGTACTGACAAATCCAGTATATATCAGTCATTAATTTTCTAAACAAAGTGTGTGTAAGGTTTACATACAACAACATCCTATACATTTTCCCTGATGGTGTGTGGGAGTGATGGCACTCCAGTCCCCCAGGGAGGATTCTAGATGTCTGTTGTAGGGAGGTTCTCCTAGAAAACTAAGTCACCACCCCCCTCCTTATTGACTCCTAACGTATTTTTAGTTGAAGTTTTTTGATGAAAACCTTCATCTTAAATGAAAAAAAAATGATAACTTATTTTCTTGAAACAATGGGACAGCGATGAAAAAAAATTTCATAAAAACTGTACTGCTTTTTTTTACCAATACAGCAGTATTTCATGAAATTTTCTCATAAATAACATCTAAATAGTTTCAAAGAGAGCACTTATATAATCTTTTTTATGCTGAAATAAATTCAATATTAAAGTACAGTCTTTATCAAAGAGAAAGGGTGGAAAAATACTAACCCGCTTTACTCCTTCAAAAGCGCTTTTAACAAAACTCCTTGATCTATCTTCATGGTTAAATAGATCCCAGGTCTGTTTGAATATACCTTCAGTAGCAGTCTGCAAAAAAACAAAAATTCTTTAAAATGAAATCATATATAATCTTATCAAATATGGTTAATAATAACTTTACTTGCATTTCAAAGATAATCAACCACTCTTATACTTAATACATGTCCATTTCTGATATGAGTAAATGTTGTCGATTTACCTTTGAAAAAGTAGTTACTTCATGTAAAAAAAACTTTAAATAGTATCTAAATAAAAAAATATGCAAGGTATACTACTACTATAGTACTAATACCAGGAGACCATCAAGCATAAAATGTTAAGCCACTCCTCGTTACTCCTTCAAAAACATCACAGCCCTCTCAGACCCATGTCTCCATAGAATTACTCTCTGGGCTCTTCTTGTTATAGGCTGATGAAAGAGGCACGAGGAAGGGAGTAGTGTTAAACAGTAACACTTTTAAGCACAGCATGAACACTACAGCTCAACAGACCCACAGTAGTAACCGTGGTATTAGCATATTATTCATCAACTGGGTGTGTAAATGCTGATTATGTTTTCTCAAGTTAGCCTCAAAGGACAATTTCTTCATGGACCTGAAATCAGGTAAGTGCTTACAGATTATATACCTTGAAAAAAGTTTCATAATTACTGTCTCCTATTGTTCCCACAGTAAATCCCTCCTTGGTGGCTCTGGGGAGGTCCCGTAGGAAATCTATGGGAGTCTCGTAGGCTGGGATGGCCAAGACAGCTGTTAACATTCCTGAGTATAAAGCTGTAAAGAGAAGAAAAAATTATTGATGGATATTCCTTCAAGCAAATAATATATAAAATGAGAAATATATCTTCTACATTAACATTTGATGCTGCACATATATATGGAAACTCTGTTTTATTGAATCCATGACTTTTTTTTTTCTAAAGCAGGAAATAAAGCAGACTTTTCACAGGTTAACTTCTACTTTCTTACTTGCTTGTTGGCCAATTGACGACAATGAAAAAATCTGTGTCGTTTTTTGCTCTTTAATGAACATAATAGCTGTCAGGATGTACTGACATCTGTAGTATTTTTTAGTCACTCATAACCCTTACTTTCCATCTCCAAGCCAGGTAAATATCAAAAATTTTTAAAGTAACTTTTATTTTTTCCAGCTGCCCTAATCTCAGTCCTTTAATTAGGGAGACTGATTCAGCATGAGCTGAAGTTGATCATTAAAGTTGAATAACAAGCAGTCATCCAGCTGGTGAGGGTGCAGGATGAGTAGCACTGTTTCCTTTCCAGCTAGAGAGCCTTCCCTTTTGACATCTCAGCACAGAACTGAGTTGTGGTCGATGGGGGAAGTTGGATTAAAAGGATTCAGGTTTGTATGGTTAGGGAAAATACAAATTACAAGTTATTTATTTCTATGCAGCATACAAACACTCGTCCTTTAATTAGGGAGACTCACTGCTTGGTGGGCTTTAAGTCCCTTGTAATCATAATGGGATGGATAATTTTCTTCTCTGGATGTGATCACCACTTTATCTGAGCAGAAGCAAAGAGATGACTGCTGAAACCTCCTACCTGACTTTCATAGGGATGAAAGGCTGATAGGACTGGGCTGTACATGGAAGTATATACCCAATCAAACTTGAGATCCCCTTCCCCTGAAGGGGACGTCATTTGGAAAGATATACCTTGTATGATGATTAATACATGCACATATACCAAAGGCACTTCCCCTAATTTTGGGGGGTAGCCAACATCAACAATGAAACAAAATAAAAAGGGGACCTCTACTCTCTACGTTCCTTCAGCCTAACCAGGGACTCAACCGAGTTCAGCTGGTACTGCTAGGGTGCCACAGCCCAACCTCCCACATTATCCACCACAGATGAAGCTTCATAATGCTGAATCCCCTACTACTGCTACCTCCACGGTCATCTAAGGCACCGGAGGAAGCAGCAGGGCCTACCGGAACTGCGTCACAATTGCTCGCCATTCATTCCTATTTCTAGCACGCTCTCTTGCCTCTCTCACATCTATCCTCCTATCACCCAGAGCTTTCTTCACACCATCCATCCACCCAAACCTTGGCCTTCCTCTTGTGCTTCTCCCATCAACTCTTGCATTCATCACCTTCTTTAGCAGACAACCATTTTCCATTCTCTCAACATGGCCAAACCACCTCAACACATTCATATCCACTCTAGCCGCTAACTCATTTCTTACACCCGTTCTCTCCCTCACCACTTTATTCCTAACCCTATCTACTCGAGATACACCAGCCATACTCCTTAGTCACTTCATCTCAAACACATTCAATTTCTGTCTCTCCATCACTTTCATTCCCCACAACTCTGATCCATACATCACAGTTGGTACAATCACTTTCTCATACAGAACTCTCTTTACATTCATGCCCAACCCTCTATTTTTTACTACTCCCTTAACTGCCCCCAACACTTTGCAACCTTCATTCACTCACTGACGTACATCTGCTTCCACTCCACCATTTGCTGCAACAACAGACCCCAAGTACTTAAACTGATCCACCTCCTCAAGTAACTCTCCATTCAACATGACATTCAACCTTGCCCCACCTTCCCTTCTCGTACATCTCATAACTTTACTCTTACCCACATTAACTCTCAACTTCCTTCTCTCACACACCCTTCCAAATTCTGTCACTAGTCGGTCAAGCTTCTTTTCTGTGTCTGCTACCAGTACAGTATCATCTGCAAACAACAACTGATTTACCTCCCATTCATGGTCATTCTCTGATTAATGGGTTGGTATAATATTCACTATCCTTCTACTTATTAAAGGAGGATGAGAGAGATACTTCTTTAGACCTAAAGAATAGAGCTCTGAAGTGCAACTTACAAGCATCAAGTCCTTCCAGTTCTTAAACTTTTGACTACTTGGTCCTCGAGTGCGGGGACAGAAGAATGTAGGAGAAAAGACAGCCATACTACTTTTCATTCCAGACTAACATCTGTGAGTTACCATACACAAGATGCATCCTAGTCCCATATGGGAGCTGGGCTGGTTACACAACTACTTGAGCAGCCATCACAGGTCTAAGCACAAATATATCAAGGAACTTGTAGGTTTACTCTCCCAAGTAAACGGCCATGAAAGTCGTCTGCCTTCTTCTGACTCTAGCCTTGAACAATTGGACCACTGACATATTTCTCTTGAAGGCATGAGTGGGGCTAAGATTCCTGTGTTTATGAGCTATGGTCCTAGCTAGCGTTATAACCTTCTCATCAATCATGACGTACACTCTTTGGATCATCTCATGAAGCCAGAAAGAGACCTTGTTTCTTGCCATCTCTTTCTTGAACCTGCCAGTGCAAACAAAAAGTCTCTGACACTCTGACCTGAAGTGTTGGGTTCTTTACAGAAACCACTACAGAGCACTCACAGGACACCAGAGAATCTCCTCTTGATCACCACCTGACATCTCCTGAAGGGAGGGGATGTAGAACTCGAACTTGGGGTTATATAACTTGCCAACTCTCTTCCCCAATGCTAAAGCTAGCAGAAAAACCGTCTTGAGAGTCAGCTCCCTGTCTGACGACCTCCTCAAAGGCTCAAATGAGGCACAAGTAAGAGCCTTGAGGACCAAAGTCACATCCTACTACAGAGGTGTGAGATCCAGGGGTGATTAAGACTGTTCAAAACTCTTCACAAGCATAGAGAACTCTCATGAAGCAGAGAGGTCTATACCCTTCATTCGAAAGATCATACTTAAGGCCGAGTGGTAGCTTTTGGCAGTCATGAATGGTGGTGCTTCTCTTTGTGAAGGTAGACAAGGAAATCTGCGATCTGTTCTAGAGATGCTTCTAGCAGAGAAATATCTCTTCTACATTACCAATCAATGAAGATGGCCCACTTAGCCTGGTAGATAGTTGTAGAGGACCTCCAGAGGTATCCAGGCATCTTTTTCGCCATGCCTCGTGAAATACTCTTTCACTAGGAGGAAATGCTGGATAACCTCCACCCATGAAGAGCCAATGACTCCATGGTCTGGAGGTACCTCTGCAGATGTGGTTGACAGAGAACCAAGGGCCACTGGGGTAATTCTCTAGTGACTGCCACCAGAAGAGCAAGAAAATCAGGATACCACTCAGCATGAGGCTATCTGGGAGCCATCCGGGTTGTCTTGAGTCCTGGCAAAACCAACTGTTAATTACTGACCTGATCAGGCTAAACGACAGAAAGGCATACACGTCCAGTGACCCCATTGGTGTTGGAAGGCACCATCCAGAAAACAGGGAGTTCCATTTTCTGACAGTTGGCAAACAGGTCAATCCCTGGAGAGGCCCACAAGGAAAGAAGCCTTTCCAGAGCAAGTGGATGTAGGGACCACTTTTGCCCCTACAACCTGCCATTGGCAACTTGAGTGTTTCGAATGCTAGTACATTATTCTTGCTTGGAATGTACCTTGCTGGCAACTCTATGGCATGAAACAACATCCAAGTGTGCATGAACTTTGTTAACTCGCAAAGATTTGGTGGGGTTATCGCTCATCATCACAAATGAGTGCCTCCTCAAATATTCTTGGAATGTTTGTAACCAAAGAAGGCCGCATGCATCTTGAGAACATTGAGGTGTAAATGCCTTTCTTCTTCAGCCCATACCCCGAGATGACCAGGCCGATCCAGCGTGCTCTCCATCCCTCTTTCGACGCATCCAAGAACAATTGTATGCCCAATGGTGGTATAATAAACGGATTTTAAAGCGAAGCGAAAAATCTATTTTTGGGTGAGATGGCCATGTCGTCCTGATGGATGGTTCCTATTGGTAGTTTTCTGAGGGATATTTGGCTATAGTAATACTCCCAGAGAATTGATCTTTAGGTCTCCAGAATTCTAACTCCTGGCGCGAATATCCTTAAAATTTCTCTCAAGGATATCGCATAATAACAGGGGACGTATATCTTGATACGACACATGGCAATCTTCACCCCCAATAGCGTTTCAGTTTCGAGGGGGAAGAGTGGCGAAACTGAAGGGGAGCCGTTATCAAGGTTACCCTTCCTCCCGTACTACTACGAGTATCCAAGATGGCGCTGATTCCTTGTAGCATCGAGCATGGTGCTACAGATATAGTAGTTTCGGGAGGGATCTTGCCTAAGCCTTTTTAATGGAAAAGGAGGGCGGGTCCATCAGGACGACATGGCCATCTCACCCAAAAATAGATTTTTTGCTTCGCTTCAAAATCCGTTTTTTGGGATCAAGCCATGTCGTCCTGATGGAAGTTTACCAGAGGATTACTTGAAAGTACTATATCTGTGGATTTTCATAGGTGCCTTAACCTTGGGACAATTTTTTCTATGATTATCCGGACCATTGAGACATATGACGTTACCGTTATACATCATTACCACTAATCATGGACAATGATAGGGCTTCCTGCCCCCTGCAGGGAAGAGTCATACTAGACAGTAGAAAAGGGTCTCAAGGTTTGCATATATTGTAGGAATAAACATAAGTATCAACTAGATATACAAAAGTCTCACGGTTTGTATATTTCATCGGAACAATAAGTATCAACTATATCCATTGTTTGTAAGCATACAATAATATGAGGTTTACTTAGGTAAATAAGTAAGAGAACTCTGGCTATGTTTATTGTGCTAATTGCACGTCGAAATAAGACACAATTACACTTTAATAGACATTTATTTACGATAAATGAGTAAATAGAATAACAAGTGTAACATGTTAAGGGAATTATACATACAACTTTAGACAGAAAAGTTTTCTACCTGAAAAGGAAGAAATGATTAGTGCTACAATGAAATTTGAAAATTTGATAAAAATTTTTTAATATAATTTTCTGTGAATGTTGTATATTATCAACACTGTGTACAATGTACACACAGCACAAGTGTTATCTGTATAATTCTACACCTGACATTTTGAACAATCTTAGTGTCATCATGGTGACACCCACTTAAAAAGTATTGCACTGGAAGGTGTCAACACCTTTTCACCCTAATTGATTGTCTTAATCAATTCACTGTTCATCGCAGTACTAGACGATAGGTTTTAATACACTACCTGCCGCCACCACATAATGCTTCAGTTCGTGCACTTGCTTCGCATAATGTTTGTAGAACACTCTGGATGACTTCCATCCAGTATATGAGCGAAGACGCTCAAAGTCCATATACTGAAAAAAGTTCAGTGATGAAGTAATTTTTCTTGGATCATGACCTGCGGGTGTACTGTCAGGATCCGCTCTGCGAATGAAGTAGGTGAGCTTCGCCCTCAGTTGTTTTAGGGATAAGTTTGATTCTGATGTTTCTCCTTTTAAGAGCTGTCCTCCCATGAAGTCTGAAGTTCTTCGAAGATAGACCTATAGACATTCTACTGGACACAGAGAGACATCTTCCTTCAGATGGCAGATTTTCCAGGGAACCCATCCCTTAGTGAGTAGCTTGTTCTTGGCGAGAAAGGTTGGATCAGGAAAGAGATTCAGTTCTCCCACTTCTGTGAACTGAATGTGGCCCTCGTTTCTGGATAGCGCTACTATTTCACGAACTCTAGCCCCTGAGGTTATAGCGAACAGGAAAATAACTTTTGGGGTTAGATTCTTTAGAGAACAATCTTCATTGTTCACGGTTGAAGCATAATGTAGGACCTTGTCCAAGGGCCATGAAATGGGCTTCGGAGGAGCTGCAGGCCTAAGTCTAGCGCATGCCTTCAGGATCTTAGTTAAAGATTTCGTTCGTCACGCATGCCTTCGGGATCTTGTTAAAGATTTCGTTCGTCACGTCCACTTGGAAGGCGTATAAAAGAGGTCTAGTCAGAGCAGACTTACACATAGTTATCGTGTTGGCTGCCAGACCTTGTTCATGAAGGTGGATAAAGAAGGGCAGACATAAGTCTATTGATATTTCTTTCGGTCCTTTTGCTTTAACAAAAGCAACCCACTTTTTCAAATACGATTCATATTGTCTTCTAGTTGACTTGGACTTGTATTCTTCTAAGAAGTCTATAGTGCCTTTTGAGATCCCAAATCTTTTCTTAACCGCTAAGGCGAGAAAATCATCAGATGAAGGTTTTGGGTTCTCTGTGATGAAGCGAAGACAGTCGACTTCTGAAGCCGTTAAGATAGTGCTGGGTTCGGTAGAGGGACCAGCCTCAGCTTCAGTTCCATTATCAGAGGGAACCAGTTGCTCTTAGGCCACTTGGGGACCTAGAGCTTCCATTCCTTGGATAGATCTCGGCCTGTTGAGGACCCTCAGCAGGAGATTGGTCGGAGAGAACAGGTAAATCCGGGTCCATTCGTTCCAATCGAGGGACATGGCGTCCGTGGCCTCCACCAGAGGGTCCTCGTATGGGGCTACATATCGAGGTAGTTTCTTGTTGTCACTCATCGCGAAGAGGTCAATTTGCAGTTCCGGGACTTGTTCCAAGATGAAGGAGAATGAGTCTTCGTCTAGAGACCATTCTGACTATTGGCTTGAGCCTGGATAGAGCGTCCGCTGTCACATTGCGGAACCTTTGTAGGTGAACTGCTGATTAGTGCCATCTCTTCTTTTTCGCCAAACGAAAGATGGCTAATATCACATGGTTGATATGGGGAGATCTCGAGCCTTGTTGATTCAGACATCTCATTATCACTTCGCTGTCCAAGATCAGCCTGATGCGGGCTGATCTGCGGGGGGAGAGTTTTTTCAAAGTCAAGAGGACTGCCATGGCCTCCAGAATATTGATGTGAAAGGTCTTGAACAGAGAAGTCGAAGTCCCTTGGACTTTCCTTTGATGGGAGTGACCTCCCCATCCTTCCGTCGAGGCCTCCGTGTCAGGGTTGCCAGGTTTTCCAAATGAGAAAAGGCCAATGTCTGATCAACTGCAGCTTTAAAAGGCCAACCTAATAGTAGAAAAAGGCCGAAAATATAGCATTTAAGGCTAACCAATTTCAAAAAGGCCAAATTTAGGTATCTACCACTAAAAAAGGCCAAATTTGATGTGTTTTGGCCCGAAAAAGGCCAACCTGGCAACCCTGATCCGTATGGATGGTCACCAATGGTGGAGGTGGTTGCAAGGGTAGAGTCCTCGTTAGGTTCTTGACCTTGGACCACGGCTTGAGAAGTGATCGTAGTAAGGTCGGTATCGGTCTTTTTAGATCTCTTCGACCGTTTGATGGGTATCTTCTCCAGACTCCTGATGCATCTTTCAGTTGTGCTCTTAGCACTGGGTCTGTTACTGCTGCAAACTAGAGAGAGCCCAGTACTCTTTTCTGTTGGCTTCTTGAGATCCTGTCGGATTTCAGTAGTCTCTTGACAGACCCCGCAATCTCTCTCCTCTTCCCTGGGGGAATGGAGAGGTGGTGTGACTTCAAGTTCCAATGGATTCCCAGCCACTGAAACTCCTGAGCTGGAGAGAATCAAGACTTCTTGAAGTTGATCTTAAATCCCAGATCTTCCAGGAACTGGATCACTTTCTTGGATACTTGCAGACAATCCGTCCTGGATGCTGCCCACACCAGCCAGTTGTCCAAGTACGCTACTACCCGAACACCTTCTAGGCGTAGTTGTTGAACGACTGCGTCTGCAAGTTTCATGAAGATCCTTGAGGCTATGTTTAGTCCGAAGGGCATGGCTCTGAAGACATACTTTTTCTTCTGTAGCTTGAATCCTTGGTAGCTTGAATCCTTGGTAGGAGGAGAGGGAGCAGCTGACTGAGATACCAGTAAGCATCTGCCAGGTCTATTGAGACTGTGTATGCCCCTTTTGGTAACAGGGTCCTTATGTGCTGAAGGGTTAACATCCTGAACTTGCTGTTCTCGATGAACTTGCTGAGTGGCGACAAGTCCAGAATGACTCTGAGTTTGTCTGAGTCCTTCTTGGGAACACAGGACAGCTTTCCCTGGAATTTAATGGACTTTGCTCTCCTTATTACCCGTTTGCTCAAGAGTTCTAGGGTGTGTTCTTCCAATGATGGGGTGGAGTGTTGGAATAATTGAGGAAATGATGGTGAAGGCTTGCTCCAGCTTCATCCAATTCCATTCTTGATTAGGCTGTGGGCCTAAGTATCAAAGGTCCAACGATTCTGAAAGTGTTGGAGCCTCCCTCCTACCTGAGGCATCTCATTGCTTCGATTGTCCACAGGGTTTAACTCCCTGACTGCGTCCTCCTCTACCTCATGAGGGGTGTCTTGAGGGGCCCCGTCTGGAGCCTCTACCTTTGGGACGAAAGGTACTGGTTTGCCTCTCAAACCCAGGGTTGAATACTGGTGACTGGGCAACCAGCTGCTGAGGCACCACTTGGAGTGTGGTTTGTGGTTGAGCAACTACTTGGGGCACCGCGGTCATGGTGACTGTGGGATGTTGTTGGGTAGGCCGAGAGGGTAGTCTTGGCTTCTTGGTCTTCCTCTTAGGTTGGGGACCCCACATCCGGGGAAGACTTTCGATTTGATGAGATGCCCCACTTCTGGAGAAGGTTCCTATTCTCCGTGGCAGCTTTGTCAACTACCTCCTTGACCACTTCATTTGGGAAAAGGTCTTTACCCCAGATATTGGAAGATATCAGCTTCCTGGGTTCGTGTTTCAATGTTGCTGCAGCAAACACGAACTCTACAGGTTCTCCTAGCCTTCATAAAGGCGTACAGGTCCTTTACTAAGTTGGCCATGTGCATTTTGGCCATGACCATAAGCATGTTTGGGGTGCTTTTCAGGCCTGCACACATCTTGATGCAGTTCTGTAGGGATAGGGATGCCGCAAGTCTCCGCTTCGTCTCTTGCTCCCTACGCAAGATAAAGTCTAAAAGTTTCAGGAGATTTTCGCTGATCTGTCGTCCCGCGATATCTGCATCCAACTTCCCTACTGAGAAGGTTAAGTGGACTTCTTTCCATTCCTTATCCTCCATGGGCAGGGCTAACGACAGAGGCCTATACTCCTCTAGTGCAGGGCATGGTTTGCCTGCCTCCACTGCCTTGGCAACAGCTTTAAAAGCCTTTGATGTAAAGGGGAAGGCTATTGAAGCTGGAGCAAGAAGGGTAAGATGCTTCTTGCTCAAGGCGGACACTTTCGAGTTCGTGTAACCCACCTTCTTCAGGCTGCTCGACAAGAGAGCCTGTGCCTTGTCCTGGTCGAAAACCATGACCTCCTTCGGTTCCGTCTCCTCTTTTGACGCTGGCTCCTGCTTCAGTCAAATGAAGCAGTCTGGGTAAGCATTAAAGCTTTTCCAGAACTGAATGTCATCTAAGGGGACAGCTCCCATCTTCAACGAGATATAGAGTTTGCCGTTAGTAATTGGCATAAACTCCGCATACCTCCAGGGATTAGTTTTGGAGCAGGGTGGGAGGTCTTGGACTCTGGGTCACTTATATGACCCTCGGGAGACGGTGAGTCGAGCTTCACGGAGCTCTCTCTCGAGTCTCGCTTCATTTGCTTCGCCTTGCTTGCGAATGTTCTCCATTAGGGCCGTAAGATGGGCCAGTGCCTGGCTCATGTTGTCCGATGGAGGGGTAGAAGTGGAAGATGTTGAGGGTAACGGCTCCAGTGCCGGCACAGACGCAAGGGACTCCGACTTGACATCATCATCTTTTTCCGGAGGTAGAGTAGACTCCTCCTCGGGATCATCCTTCAATAGATCCTTTTCCGGGTCGTGCTTGGGGCACGACAGCTTCACTACCCGCTTTTGGGAACAGCAAGCTACACATCCTGTTGTTAGGTAGGTACAGTCCCGGAGAGTTCTTCTGGAACCCTCGTACCCATTTGCACAGCTTTTCTCGTGCTCCATCCTTTGACTCCGTTGACTTGGGGTCGTCGAAACCTTCGGTCACCAGGGTCCAGCAGATGTTGCAGTCTTGGGGGTCCCAGTACCGCAGGGCTTCGGTACTGATGGTGCAGGGGGCATGAGACCTGCACGCTTTGTGACCACAGAAGTTCCTACTCCTGTGGTTACAGAAGATCACGTCGCACTTCATTTGGGGTTCCTCCTGTAAAGAAAGGAAAATTAAATGAGAATGCGGTTGTTTATGTCACATGATAAACAGGTTATGCAAAATATTAATATTCTAACTATTATAGCTGAAGATAGTAAGCTAAAAGGGAAATAGGAAAAACCCATACTTGTGTCTCCTGTCCAGCCAATTGCTGTGACCTCCCCCAATATTAAAGTTATAGAGTTTCCTTATCAAGGCAAACTCAAAGTGAAGAATTCTAACCTCTAGGGATAGAATAACAGTATACTAACACTGACCCTTCTTAAATTCTTTAATATTGTGGGGTAAGTTTTTAACTATACACTGGTTTACAAAGAAATTGAGCCAAGCACAAAAATACCCGTTTTTACCTAATTTGGGGGTGCTGAATTCAAATTTGAAATCCATTTTTACTCATCACCTCTAGTTTTTTTAGATATGCATAGTGTGCATTTTGTGCATATACGGTACATAAAGGCGTATATGCATTCAGGGTTAATTCTAATATTGTGAGACTTATGGCTTATTTTTTAGTTAATATGCACTAAATGTAAGTGATTGCATTACATTATATATATAATTATATATCAAGATGGATTTTGGCAGTTAGGGCAGCAGGTCTCAATCCACACTCAGTAGTGCTCTGGCAGTCATTGAAAGAGGTTGTCTCGCAGATGGCACAGGAGGTTGGTGTCCCTCAACTACAGTGTTACACATCTTTTGGGTAGCTAAATATTAGTATTACATTTTCCAATACACATTTTATTGCCTTGCATATGATTTAGTTTTACTTTGTTATATTTTCAGATTCTACAATGGCTCAAGCACGTCAAAACATCGAGGAGGCCTCAACAAGTCCAATTCTTTCTGCTACGTGTGTGGGGACTTCACAACAGTTGCACAGCGTCGAACCATCACTTCCCTCCTCAGGACCGCCTACTTTCACTCTTTTGACTGTAAAATTGGTGATCAGGACAAGTCTTGGGCTCCACACATCTGTTGTAAACCCTGCTACAATGGACTAACTGCATGGTTTAATGGCAAGAAAGCGGCTTTCAAGTTTGCAGTCCCGATGGTTTGGAGAGAGCCACGAAGCCACGCAGATGATTGTTATTTTTTTTAACTAATATAACTGGTTTCAATGCATCTTCTAGGAAAAATATCAAATATCCCAACCTTTCATCTGCTATGAGACCCGTTCCCCATTCAGATGACCTTCCTGTACCCACACCTCCAGTAAATAAGGATCTTCTTTCCTCATCAGATGAAGAAATGCCTTCAAGGGAGGATTCTGCCGTGTCAATATCTTTGGAAAATATTGAGTCTTTATTCAGGAACTAGTGGCAACGAGCCACACTGGATCACGCAAGAAGACCTGAATGATCTTGCTCGTGATTTGTAACTGTCAAAACAGCAGTCAGAGCTCTTGGTTTCTTGGCTTAAACAGTGAAACCTAGTCCAGGAAGATGTAAAGATCACCAGTTTCAGGAATCGGAACAATGACCTTGATTTATTTTTCGACATGGAAAACAAGTTATGCTACTGCACAAACATACCTGGCTTGTTCACGTCCCTTGGTTTGCCACAATCCTTCAGACTGGCGTCTTTTCATAGACTCTTCCAAGCGAAGTCTCAAGGCTGTGCTTCTGCACAACGGCAATAAATATCCCAGCATTCCCATTGCAAACTCTGTCCATCTAAAGGAGTCCTATGACAATATGGAGCTTATTTTAGAAGCTAGTAAGTAGTGAGTACCAATCGAGCCTGTGTGGGGACTTCAAGGTCATTGGTCTTCTTATGGGTATGCAAGCGGGCTTCCCAAAGAACTGTTGTTTTCTCTGTCCCTGGGATAGTCGAGCTGTATCCCAGCATTACAAGCAGAAAGACTGGAGGTCTAGAAGCACTTTTGTTCCTGGCAAATACAGCGTCAAGGGGAATCCTCTGGTGGACATAAGGTGCTCCTTCCTCCTCTTCGCATCAAGCTTGGTTTGATGAAGGGTTTCGTGAAGGTGTTGGAAAAAAAATGGTGCTGCCTTCCAACACTTGTCTACTGTGTTCCCAGGTGTTAGTGCTGCTAAGCTCATAGAGGGCATCTTTGTCGGACCTCAGATCCGAGAAGTGCTGAAGGATACTGATTTTGAGGAGCTTCTTAATTTAAAGGAACTGAGAGCATGGGAAGCATTCAAGTCAATCTGTAGTGGCTTCTTTGGTAACACATGTGTACCAGATTACCAAGCCTGTATTAAAAAGTTGCTAAAGTCTTACGAGGATATGGGGTGCCGAATGTCACTCAAGATTCATTTTCTCCATTCCCACCTCAACTTCTTCCCGCCAAACCTTGGAGCAGTGAGTGATGAGCATGGAGAAAGATTCCACCAAGACAATACGAAGATGGAGAGCAACTATCAAGGCAAATGGAACCCCGGCATGATGGGAGACTTCTGTTGGATGCTCTAGCGTGACATCCCGGAGGCAAAATACACCAGATCTTCTAAGAAAACACACTTTTGACTGTCTGTGGTACTATTTGTGTAATTGTATCATCCAAGTATATTGATTCAATCAGTGTTCTTTATTTATCCTGTTTTATATGTTATAAGCTGCTGCAACTCTTAAAATGTGCGCATATATTCTCTGTTTATACTAAAATGAGACTATTTAAAAGCCAGAAAACTTGAGGTGATAGAGCAAAATTATTTATAAATTTGAATTCAGCACACCCAAATTAGCAAAAATACACCTATCCCCATTCTTGCCTCAGACCAAATTTTTTTTTTTTGAACCAGTGCTATCAGTGTACTGAAGGAATACTTCACTTCAATATTATGATTGGTCTCAACAATGGACTATGAAAGGATACACAAGGTATGTAGGAAAAAAACTACTGTATAATATATACTATAGTTTTCTGTCTGCAGTATATACTATACTGAAATATACTGGCTACTGTATAATCATATACTGTAGTTCAGCCGGTATGTTGCTGGCTAGGCTAGCACCTGGCGGAACGGTCCGGCCGGCGACATGCCGCCGGCTGGGTAGTACCTGGCAGGACTGGCATCGGTCCAAGGTTTGTACCTGGTGGCACTAGCTGACAGAGAGAGAAAGAATGGAGTGAAGGGCTGCCTTATTAAAATGTATGTTTACAATAAATAAGGGTGTAAGTAGATAACCTTACTGCCTTCCTCCGGAATGAGGGTTCAAATGGAAGGGGAGAATGCATCATTCAAGCGTTCATCCAGCCACAAGATCCGTTGCCGGTTGCTAACCATTTCAGGAATGTGGATGGCAGTCCAAGGGAGGACTGAAGAACACTCAACAGCAAAGGGGTCTCCCGCCAGCAGCCGTCACATCCTTTCCCGGAGCCTTGCGTCCATAAGGGAAAGACTGAGTGACTATACAGCTGCTTATGAAGGAGCCCAGCCGGCACCACAATCTACCCGGCATCGGTGAGATTGTAGGACGACGGCCACAGGATTACGATAGCTAGGCCATCGCTAAAGGACAGAGAGGGGCAGGGATAAGGGTCCTGTATCAAGTGTAGAAGAAGGCAGCAGGATTGCCGCCACTTCCACACAAGGGTAAAGCTTTGTTTCAATATTGGCGCCATCCTAAGCGGCAGAAGAATATCTATTCTTCAGCCTAGGGTCTGCCGAAACAGGACTAATCTTCTGGACGGCAGGGGAGAAGGTGGCGGCATCATACTACCACTTCAAGTGTGGCCTAGGGAGGCTTAGCCTCCTATGCCGACAGCTCTAAGCCAGCAGGGGAGTGCCTACTCGCCCTGCCTCTCGGCCGCCACCAGAAAGACTGAATACTCAGAGGTTTTGTTGAAAACCCAAGCCGGGATACTCGTCGGCAAGGGTGGGAGACAGAAAACACTAGTCTAGTCAAGCTGGAGTGAACTACTCTATGGCAAGACCAAGATAGGGTTGTCGCCTATGGCGACACTCAGAGGGAAAGAGGGATTACCCTTAAATCTCCACAGGAGACGAGTATCGAGTTATATAAATAATTCTAGGATATAATATCTCCCGTTGAATTGATAAAACGATACACGAGGGGGAAAGGGGATAATGTATGAAATTATACTAAAGCGCATAGGCTAGGTAGCATAGTGTGGGGCAAGATCTCGGTTACTTAAATCCCCGAACTCTAACATATATGATCGACATAAGGAAGAGGAAATTTGTATGCGTAAGTATATTTTTGGGCTCAAGCCATGGCGTCCTGATGGAAGGTTCCTTTTTGGTAGTTTCCTTGGGTATATAACTACTAAGATATTCCCAGAGAATTTAACCACAGGTTATCACAGAATTCTAACTTCTGGAGCAAGTATCCTAAAGGTTTCCCTTTAAGACATCGTATATCAACAGGGGACGCATGTATTAACGCGCCACATAGCTATCTGCACCCCACATAGAGTTAACACTTCGATGTGGAGGGGCGGAAAATAGCTGGGGAGCCGTTCCACAGCTAAACTCGTCCGTGGCTACTTTTGGTACTCGAAACATTAACAAACGGGCGCCATTGCTAAATGACGTCACGTCCGTCCTCATCCTTCTACTAGTAGCTTGCCTTACTAAGACGGATTTTCCCTTGTGCTATTTTCATCGGCTTGCATCTTCGTTATGTCGCTACCCACGGCCTCGCCTTCTGGGATGTTGAGTAACAGGTTCCAGTATTGTTTAAATAAGCTCTGACCGTAAAGTAACTTTTACTTTTCGAGATATTTTATGTTTTCTGGCAGAGCTGTGCTGCTACCGGACATGCCATTTTATGGCGTCGCTGTTACATTGCATGCGTTATTTAGCTAGCCTGAACAGCTTTTTCCGGTCTTATTAACTTATTGACACTATTAGTTATTTAGTCTTCATAGCTAGGAACTTTATACATCGTGTTTTGACGCTTTTCTATCAGTCATCGCCTGACCCCATACTAGATCGCTAGCTAGCCCCTAGGCCAGAGTGCCTATCACCAGTGTTAATGCATAATATATTACAGTGATCCTAGGTTAAGTTATGAAGATAGTGGCATTATTTATAATACTGTTTACTGTGATGCAAGTGTTTTTGCCTTCAGGGACCATATAGGGAATAGGTTTGATAGTGTGCCTTTCTAACCTAACCTAAATGTAGGACCCCTATATGCTCCCTTCACCCCCTGCCTTAGGGCATTCCCTCTGTGTAGCCTTGCTCCTCCTACCATGTAAGGGGATCAAGTTCATACCAGAGTACCTATCGCTTCTCTGACCTCCCTAAGGGAATGATCCCCCCTGAGGGTTGCGTCCGAGAATGAGGAACGGCCTGCCCTTCCTCAATTGCTGAGGTTAGGTTACCTGACCTTCCTTGCAATTGCGATACGTCTTCCAGCCTTCCTAGCTTAGGGTGTATCATCCCTGCTCTAGGTTAGGCCTTGGGGGGAGCTAGTTCTGTGCCTTGCTTGAAACGGTACCCACGCACCGTTCTCAGCCAGCCTGCCTACCTTAGGCTAGGGAGCGTCCTCCCTTCCTTGGTGGCCGCTTTGGTACAGAGCCTCCCCTATGGAAGACCCTGCTTCTTCTCCCCTCCCCACCTATCCCTTGTATGGCCTAGCCTATACTCTGGTTAGCCTATACCCATCTGTCCCCTGTCCTACAACTCCTCCTTAGGGTGGAGTGACAGGGCTATCTTGAGTCCCTGTGTGCAGTCTGCTCTGGTACATATACCCTTCATAGTGTCCTATGGGGTTAGCCACTGGATGCGTTTTGTCCGCAGGGGGTTCTCCCCCCTCTTGGGTGTTCCCTAGCCCTTGGGCTACCCTGGCTCCCGGCCGCCTGCGGCCCCCTGCCAATGGGTGATAGGGCTAGCCTCTATCATGGGTACACCCATTCAGGTGGGATACCTTGGGGTTCGTGTCCTTACCCCTTCCATCCCTCCTTCTGTCTTTTTTCACTGTCCTGGTGCTGGTCCCTTGCCGCCTCTACTGCCGGCGATACCGCCCTCCCCCTTGGTGACACATTCCTTGTTCCCCCCTGGCCGACAGTCCTCTGTGTGCCGGAGGGCTGCCGCCTCCCGTCGGTGTACAGCCGATGGCCTACCCTCATACCTCCTAGCTTCGGTCGTCCGTCCATCGGGCCGGCCCCCAGCATGCCGGCATCCATTGCCGGCGGTCCGGTTTTGCTATAGCCTATCCTTTGTCCCTGTCACCAAGCCGGCAGCCGAGCCGCCGCCTCCCGCCGGCGGCCGCCATCCTGACATTACTCCTGACTTCTCTATGTGTCTTCACTAATGCCAGAAACTCTGCCGGAGCGGCCTACGGTGTCCCGGCTGTCTGCCGGCGCCTTCCAGAGACTTTCACCCCTTCTCCCAGCTATCAACACCATGCTGATAGCCCTACACTGCAGCCAGATGGCTTGGCTACATAAATAGATAGGTATTGTTTTACCGTTCTATTAGTAGCTGTGCTGTCTTATTGCATATCACAATTTTCCAGCATGCTGTGTGTATCTTAGCACGGCTGGTTGCCGGAAACCGTTAACCTATGGGGTCTTCTACACCCCCCATTTTAATGGCCTGAGTGGTCTCAGTCCCAGATTTATATCTTAGGCATTTCCTGCTAGAATTCCCTTTGCCTCCCTGGCAATCTATGAAGAATTCTGCCTTATGTCCTCGGCCACAAACAAATTGCCTATGGATAAGGTTACGGTAACCAGCCAGGCGGGATACACGGTGTATGTGTCTATCTACTTCAATTCCCGCTCCACTCTCTAACATCACAAGGTTATTAATTACTTAAGATTAAGTTAAAATTAACCTTTTAATATTTAACTTTGGAATAATATAAGTCATTGGTATGACTTCCATATACTCATGTTCTCTTTCTCTTACAGGAAGAGTACGTGAAGTGTGACCACAACTTCTGTGGAGTGAAGCGCCCGCACTTCTACGGGCACACGGCGTGTAGGACCCACGCCCCTTGCGCCAACAAGAAAGGCGATCTGAAGTTTTGGGACCCGCAGAACTGTACAGTCTGCAAGGACCGCCTGGTGGAGGCGTTCAACAATCCTCCTTCAGCGGAGGTTAGGGACGCTTCTCGAGAGAAGCTACGCAAGTGGGTGCGTGGCTTCCAGAAGAACGCCACCGGACCATACCTTGCCACCGAAGACTTGGGGGCCTTGCTTTTCCCGAAGGCATCCATGCACGAGTGCCGTTTGGATGCCGACAATGCGGAATGTATGTCGGAAGTGACGGAGAATACGGAGAGGAACCTCATTGGCGAAGAATTGGATTATGAGGAAGACCAGGTGGAATACCCTGAGTCGGAACAGGAGGTCGCTCCGCCTTCCACCCCCACACCAACTCCTACACTGACATCGGATGTATCACTTCCGTCTACATCCGCTACCCTGGATCCCACCCCATCCAACACCCAGGAGATCTTCAAAATGCTTGAAGCTCTCATGGATAAGAAACTTCGCGAGACGTGTGAGTTCTTCAGGACCAACATGGGAAGTTCGAAGCATCCGAAAAGGATTTCGCTTAAGGACCTCCCCGCATGCTCAGATACCAACCCCTGGAGGTATGCCGAGCACATGCCAATTACAACGGGCAAGATCTTCATAAGCGAAAAGATCGGCTCGATTGTGCTGGAAGAAGTGGAATTCTTCCCGAACTTTGAGGCTTATCCGGAATGTTATGTCCGACTTCGATCCGAACCTGCCTCTAAAGAAGAGACCGAACCAAAGGAGGTGATAGTGTTCGATCTCGCGAAGGCCCAGGCTATGCTGGCCAATACAGTGAAAAGTAGGGGCTCCACCTGCTCGAAACTTTCAGCGCTTAGCAAGAAGCACCCTACCTATGTCGCACCAGACGATGCGACCCTCCCCTTCTTGGAAAAGGCCTTCACTGCGGTACATAAGGCAGTGGAAGAATGAATGAATGATTTAAAGTTTTCAGGCATCCTGACTTCTAAGGTCATTGACGCTGGTAACATTTAATTTATGTATACAAAAATAAAACAAAATAAAAAATTAAAGAGTATTCAATTAAAATCATAAAAATTGAATGTCATACAAGTTAAATATTTTTCAGAAGACCTGTTTCTGAAAGAAATCTAAAAATGCCACTTGCATGGTAGGACACATCATTTCCAAGAATCTTGGCAAGGATGAACCTGCCACCCTCACCTCGAGCCTCAAACAAATATCTATTTCGCAAGTTGTTATAATTGGGGCATTCGGTCAACAAATGCCTTACTGTTAGAAGTACCAAACAGTTGTCACAATACGGTTGGTGTTGGCCCTTCAGCAGAAACTCGTGTGTCAACCGAGTAGGACCAATACGGAGACGACAAAGAGACGTCTCCCATTTTCGGGGCATCATATTACACCTCCAAGGAGATATGTCATTTGTTACTTCCCTCATTTTATTGCCATCTTGACTATCCCATTGCTGTTGCCATTTATTGCAAACCAATTTCTTGATGTCAGGTAAGAAATCATTACAGGGAATGGGATACCTTCTTGGCAGCAACTCGGATGCAGCCTCCTTAGCCAGTGAATCTGCCTTCTCATTCCCAGACACACCTACATGTGCTGGAACCCAACAAAATTGAACTGTTATACCTCTCCGTCCAATAAGGAAAAGCCATTCTAAAATCTTTAAAACTAGAGGGTTATTAGAATTAAAAACTTCCATAGCTTGAAGGACACTCCTTGCATCACTAAAAATTGTAAAATTGCCCTCCTTCTCCAACGCTATTTTCTCAATAGCGGTTAATATGCCATACAGTTCGGCAGTAAATATGGAAGCGGTCAGAGGAAGTGCACCTCTACAATTAAAACCATTACTATGTACTCCAAATCCAACGCCAGCATCAGATTTGGAGCCATCAGTATAGATAAAAGTTTATCCTCTATGTTCTCTAACATGTTCATTAAAAAGAGACCTGGCTTCTAGGTCTGACATATTCTTCTTATCTCCAATAAAATATTTACAAAAAGATATCTCTGGTAACTTCCATGGAGGCGTTGATGATACCTTGAATGGAAGTACCTTATTTCTAATTATATCCAGACTATTTAAAAATCGTTTCACCCGAAAGCCATAAGGTTGAGGAGATTTTGGGTGCAACTCAAAGTATGATACGTGTCTTACAAGGCTTGCAGTCTGAAAGGCTAGAGAGCTAAGGAGTCTTTGCAATCTAAACCAATACCGAAGAATGGAAGACATTCGGTAAAGGTCTACAGGTAACTCTCCAGCATCAACAAGGAGACTTGGGATAGGCGAGGTTTTAAAAGCTCCAGTAGATAATCTAATACCTGCATGATGTATCGAATCTAATATTTTTAACCGGCTTGGGGTGGCTGAAGAATATACCTCACAACCATAACTAATTTTGGAAAAAATCAAGGCCTTGTATAATTTTAAAATAGTATTGCGGTCTGCCCCCCATGATGTATGGGACAATACTTTTAAGATATTCAGAGCTTCAACACATTTAGCTTTTAGCACTTTTAGGTGAGAAACCCATGTAAGTCTACAGTCAAATATCAAACCTAAAAATTTGGTTTCCGATACACATGGTATCCGTTGACCTTTAATGTATATATCCGGGTCTGGATGTACTCCCCGGATACGACAAAAATGGACAATGGTAGTTTTACTTGTCGAGAACTTAAATCCATTCATGTCAGCCCACTGGATAATTTTATCAATAGAGAGTTGGATTTTTCTCTCAACCATTGCCATTCTAGTGCCAGCAAATGATATTGAGAGATCATCCACAAATAGTGTTGAGAGAACATCCTGGGGAATGGCTGAGGATATCCCATTAATTGCTAGTGCAAAAAGGGTTACACTCAGCACACTACCCTGAGGAACTCCTTCTTCCTGGCACTTACTCTCTGATAGTTTCCCCCACTCTCACTTGAAAAACTCTACGTGAAAAAAATGCCTGAATAAATAGTAGCAGCTCTCCTCTCAATCCCAATTCATGAATGGTTTTAAGAATACCATATCTCCATGTGGTATCATATGCCTTTTCAAGGTCAAAAAATACTGTAACATGGTGCTGTTTGGAAGCAAAGGCTTCACAAATAGAAGACTCAAGTCGTATCAACACATCAGTCGTTGAGTGCATTTTTCGGAATCCACATTGAATCGGTGATAAAATACCTTTCTTTTCAAGGTACCATATCAGCCTTGCATTGACCATCTTCTCCATGATTTTACATAAACAAGATGTCAATGCAATAGGACGATAGTTTGCTGCTAAAAACTTGTCTTTACCGGGTTTTAAAAAGGCTAAAATAATGGCTAGTTTCCAAACACTTGGGTAGCTATGATCATGCCATATTCTATTAATAATGCTTAAAATAAATAGCTTTGTATTAAAATGTACATGTTTAATCATTGCATATGGAATTCCATCGGGTCCAGGGGCTGTATCATTGCAATGAGCAAGTGCAGAATCAAATTCTCTTTCAGTGAAAGGAGAATTATACGACTCTTCCCTTCTTGTTGCAAAATTTAAAATTTTCTTTTCTTCAGTGCTCCTATACTGGTGACCAGGGGCTCCTTCACACTTGTTGGATACATTTGAAAAATGATTAGCCAGGGCATTGCTAACTTCATTTGCTTCAGTTACATACTGGCCATTCACCTTCAACACTGGTGGTGGGTTGGGGGTGAATTTGCCAGCTATCTTTTTTACTTTCCTCCACACAGAAGATGGTGGTGTTCTACTGTTAATAGAGGAAACAAAAGACATCCATGACTGGCGCCTTGCTTCTTTCATGGCACGACGGAACTGTGCTCTACATTTCTTGTATATTATTAAATTCTCATCAGTTCTGCGTCTACGCAATCGTGTTAGAGATCTTCTTGTGGCTCTGTGGAGTGCAGTTAGTTCTGAAGACCACCACGGGACTGGTCGTCGTTTGAATAACCCTGTTGTTTTGGGAATTGAATTGACTCCTGCTGTATGAAGAGTTCCATTCAGTAGGTCTATGGCATCATCAACACTTTCAAACTGTTCTGCTCTCCCTTCGATTTCACTTAGCTCGGAAAATTTAACCCAGACTGCCTTGTCTAGATTCCAACGTGGCGATCTTTGCAAAGGCGGACCCTTGTTGGTGTTTATAATGATTGGTGCATGATCACTAGTATGCCAATCATCTAATGTCCTCCAATCAAAATCAAGAAGGCAGTTAGAGCTTGCAATTGAAAGGTCAATGCATGACAAAGTACCTGTCTGCACATGGAAGTGTGTGGGCTCTCCTGTATTAAGGAGTCCCACATCCTCATTCTCCACAATTGATGAGATAATATTGCCCCTTGTGTTGGCCAAAACATCACCCCATAAAGGATGTCTACCATTCATATCTCCCAGTAAGAGAAAAGGTTGAGGGAGTTGTTGAATGACCTCTGCTAAATCATCATATAAAATATTATCATTTGGAGGTAAGTACAGAGAGCATATTGTATATTTTCTCCCTATATCAATTTGTACAACAACTGCCTGCAGGGTTGTACGTATAGACATGGGTATTTGGGGAACATCTCGACGAATGTACATGAGACTTCCGCCATGGCTCCCTGCTTGTTGATTATATGGTGTTCTATAGCTAACATACTCTCGAGGACTAGGAGTGTTAGAATCAAGCATACTTTCCTGTAGACATACAATTATGGGGGAATGCTCATGAATTAGGAGCTTAAGTTCTTCATATTTCGCCCTCAAACCCTGACAGTTCCATTGCAAAATGGAGGAGAAAACTATGGATTATTTCTGGAAGACATCTTGGATGAGGTCTTCCCATTAGAAGTTTTTAATGTAACATTATTACCAGTAGGTTTCTTCAGAGGTGGTCTTGTTATGTTGGGTTTAACGTTGGTGATTTTCTTTGTATTCTTTTTATCTATTTGTTGAGGTGGATGGTGGACCTCAACTTGAATTTCTGATTTATTCAGTCCATCTTCTGGTTCATTAGAAACATCAACAGACAAAACATCAAATTTATTTGATGTCATAACCTTAACGTTTCTAATGGAGGGTGGAGAGAGAGATGGAGGTCTCTCTCTTTTGCGATTAATAGATGGTGGGATTCGAGGTTTTTGCACCTTTCCCACAACAGGTGCATCAGGTAAGTTAGTCTTAAGTGGAACCTCCATCAAATCAGGCAAGGACATGGCCTGAGAGAGGTTTGTATTACTTTTTGTAATGGCGGCTGAAGGCTGTACAGCAACGGGCAATGACCTAGTGTTAATACACCGTGGTAAAGCCTCAGGAGGTGATAAGGTTACCTCGTCATTTGACATTTTGTCAGATAGTATACTTTTTTTTGAGCTATTGGCAGTGCTAGGTTGGTTTGATTTTAATGGCTTAGCATATGTATTTGATTTATTTAATAGTCTTTTGGCATGGGTCACACTTATGTGTTCTAAGTTTGATTTGTTGAGTGCAGCTTCCTCCAACTTATATAGCTCGCAGATCTTGTCTGTGGATTTGTGATTCGAGCTGCAATTTAAACACCTGGCTCCAAGTGCACACTCTCCATGGTAAGATTTGGAGCAAATACCACACATCCTCTCATTTTTGCAAACTTTGGACGGGTGCCCAAATTTAAAACAATTAAAGCATTGCAATGGCTTCTGCTTGAAGGGTCTTACTTTAATCCTTTCGTTCTCGATAATAATATGAAAAGGTACATCAGCATCCTGGAACGTAAGGATTATCATTGATGTACCTGGGACTTTATGAACTTTCCAAACATTTAATGGACACATGGCCAGTATCTCCTCCTCTGTAAAATCATATAGGTCTCTGTTAAAAACTACGCCCCTTCCGTAGCTAAAATTTAGGTGGGGTTTGACATCTAACTTAATGTCATCATTATTTATTTTCATATTGGACAATATTACCGACTGTGTATTGGATTTGACATGGATAAGGAAACTATTTTTTCCGAAACGAGATATATCGCCTGGTGCAATAGTTCCTACTTTTTTCTGAATCAATTTGCATATTTTAAAATAATTCCCTGTAACCCCCTTTGATTCAGCTATAAGCCACATCGGTGGTTTTGGATTTCTCTGGGAGGGCATGACTAAATCTGCGCCTTTTTCCAACCAATCGGCAGGCCTGTACACATCTAAATCTTTTGGTACCTTATCCCAGAGAGCAGCCGCAACATTCAAGTTATTAATTTTAATATTATTCAAATTACTTATTGCACTAAATGCTTCGTCATAACTACTATAAGATATCCATGAATCCCAAGTTTCAGCTTCAAGTTTCATCCTTATTTCTTTTATGCATCCATAGCATTCAAATGCTTTACATAGATCATCATAATTTGTTTCTATTGAAATTTGTGTAACATGGAGGATTCGAAGTTTCCTCGTGTTACCCAAATTACTCGATTTAGAAATATCAGTAGAATGGTCCTTTCCCGTTCCGAGGTCATCAACAGAGCTATCCCTTATCACATTAGCAGAGGTCGTCAACAGTGCCGGGGGAGAGTCAGCGTATCCAGGGGATGGGGGTTCGTTCCTTAAAGAATCCATTATACTAAAGAGAGGGAAAAGAGTTAGTTTGATGTACCTGCTCGAGAATGTTAGGCCATCACGCGTCGGAAAGGAAATTTGCACTCTCCACTATCGACACAATGAGAGTATACTTCCCAGATGGTCCACTCCATACCCTACCCGAAGGATAGCATCAAAACAGATATAGAGGCACAGGTGTAAGCTGAACCCGCCTGTTAGGACTGAGACCAAGAAATTATGGAATCATCCTCCCCATATCTATAATGACGGGCTTCCGGCCAAAAGCCGAGAGTCCTACCCCAAGCATTGGATCCCCCTGGATTCCGAAGACCCAACACTTGAGAATATTTCCGCCAAAAAGGTCCAAACCATCTTCGGGATGGCTGAAATCCTCCAATACTCTCATATATAGCTTTGAATGCAAACACCTCCCAACCGTGATACCTCCTCCCAATCATCAAAGCAGGCAGCAATAAAGGATGTATGAACATCCCCGCCGGGGCTACAATGGATGTAAAAACATCCAAGCCATAGGAGAAAAGAAAAAAAAAAATAAATAAATATATATGTACATAATATATACACACATATAATGAGGGAAATTTTTCTCATAGAGTTTGGAAAGCAAGACTAAAGAAAGTTTGTGAAATTAGGATAAGGTCGAAGTAGTATTGAAAAAAAGAAAAAGGTGAAAGAGAGAAATTTAGATTCGAACTGGGGGAGCAATTTCCCCAAGTTCGAGAGCCCTCTTGCCCGTCACCAAGTTTCAGCACGGGAATGAAATGCCGTGCTGAAGCTTAATGACTTCATCAAGGCATTCTCTCATTAAGAGGGAGGCAGTGGAAGAAGGAAAACCTTGCCATGCACTGGAGGAGTGCAGACCCTTCTCCCTGACTACTCCCCCTGATGTTAGACACTGGAAAGATGTCCAGTCAACATTTGCGGTGGGAAAACTAGAACCTGACGTCGCTGCCCGTCAGTTCAACGAAGACCTCACGAAACTTAATGACCATCTCCTTCGTCGGGAACATGACACGAAGGAAAAGCTCGCCGCATCCATGTCCCTCCAGGTACAGCTCGAAGTCATGGCCGGTGACAATAGGGTCCCTGACTACTACATGGTTCTCGCCAAAACACATTTGGCGACCTTAGTAAAAGATCTGTACAGCTTCACGAAGGCTCGTAGAGCCTGTCGTGAATTCGTGTTCTCCAGTGCCACAGTGAGACACGAACCCCGGAGGCTGATTTCCTCCAACATCTGGGGTAAGCACCTCTTTCCTTCCTCCCTTGTGAAAGAGATCACCGACAAGGCCGCCACGGAGAACAGGAACCTTCTCCACAAGTGGGGCATGTCGAAGAAAAGGAAATCCTCTCAGGACGTGGCCCTCAACCTAAGAGGAAACCCACAAAACAGAGACCCTAGCAACGTCAACAGAGAAGGCAGCTTCCGGTCTTGTCACAGTCGCCGGTTTTCACCCCTGCTTTCGAGCAACAGTCAACTACCTTTCGTCCCAAAGGTAGAGGCTCAAACAGAGGTGCAGGCAGAGACGCATCTCGCCGTCCCTCCAGAGGCAGAGGAGTAAAGGGAGCTAGTGGCCGAGGTAGTAAACCCTCGGGAAACCAGAAGCATTGAAGTGCTTCCGGTGGGAGGAAGACTCCGCCAATTCCAGGATCGTTAGACCTTCGATCCCTGGGCACACGGCATCGTCAAGAAGGGTCTAGGCTGGAGCTGGACTCAACCACCCCCAACCTTCCAGCAGTTCTTTCAACAGTCAACCCCCCTTCTGGAAGAATATGTCCTAGAACTCTTGAACAAGAAGGTGATAAGGAGGGTAAAGTCAACCAGGTTCCAAGGGAGACTGTTTTGCGTCCCCAAGAAGGACTCCGACAAACTCAGAGTCATTCTAGACTTATCCCCCCTCAACAAGTTCATAGCGAACAAGTTCAAGATGCTGCCTCTTCAACAGATAAGCACCCTTCTGCCTCAAGGTTCC
Source organism: Palaemon carinicauda (assembly GCF_036898095.1). Taxonomy (NCBI): domain Eukaryota; kingdom Metazoa; phylum Arthropoda; class Malacostraca; order Decapoda; family Palaemonidae; genus Palaemon; species Palaemon carinicauda. The sequence continues at coordinate 139,875,567 of NC_090735.1, read as the reverse complement.
TATATGGTCTCCATAGACTTGGCGGATGCCTACTGGCACGTTCCAATGAACCACCACGCTTCCTCCTACCTAGGATTTCCACTCCAAAGGAAAAGCTACGCTTTAAGGGCCATGCCCTTCGGCCTCAATGTGGCCCCACGGATCTTCACAAAGCTGGCAGACGCCATCGTTCAACAGCTCCGCCTCCGCGGCGTCCAGGTGATGGCCTACATCGACGCCTGGCTGGTCTGGGCTCCATCGCCTGAAGATTGTCTAAGATCCTGCGACAAAGTCACCCAGTTTCTGGAACACCTGGGATTCAAGATAAACAGAAAGAAATCTCGCCTCTCTCCAGCTCAGAAGTTCCAATGGTTAGGAATCCAGTGGAATCTTCAGTCACACTGCCTTTCCATTCCCCAGAAAAAAAGGAAGGAAATAGCAGGGTCTGTCAAAAGACTGCTGAAGTCCAAACAGATCTCAAGACGTCAGCAGGAACGAGTTCTAGGCTCTCTACAGTTCGCCTCAGTGACAAACCCAGTGCTACGTGCACAGCTAAAGGATGCCGCGGGAGTCTGGAAACGTTCCGCATCCATCGCTCGAAGAGACCTCAAGAGACGGCTCCCAAACAGACTTTGGTTACTCCCAACGCCGTGGTCGGAAGCAAAGGCCCTGAAAAGGTCCATCCCTCTTCAACACCCACCTCCATCACTCAACATCCACACGGACGCTTCACTGGAGGGTTGGGGAGGTCACTCCCACCAAAAACAGGATCAAGGAACATGGACTCCCCTATTCAAGACGTTTCACATCAACATCTTGGAGGCCATGGCGGTCCTTCTAGCTCTGAAAAAACTCTCCCCGCCTTCCTCGATCCATATTCGTCTAACCCTGGACAACTCGGCGGTAGTTCGATGTCTCAATCGCCAAGGCTCAAGATCGCCCCAGATAAATCAGGTGCTTCTCCCAATCTTCCGTCTGGCAGAAAAGAAGAAATGGCACCTGTCTGCAGTTCATATACAAGGATTCCGCAACGTAACGGCGGACGCTCTATCTGGGACAAACCCGATAGAGTCGGAATGGTCTCTAGACGCAAGACCGTTCTCCTTCATCTCACACCAAGTCCCAGAACTTCAGATCGATCTCTTCGCAACGAGCGACAACAATCAACTTCCTCGATATGTGGCCCCCTACGAGGACCCCAAGGCAGAAGCAGTGGACGCCATGTCACTGGATTGGAACAGATGGTCCAGGATCTACCTGTTCCCTCCCACCAACCTTCTGCTGAAAGTCCTCTCCAAACTGAGAACCTTCAAAGGGACAGCGGCCCTAGTGGCTCCCAAGTGGCCCCGGAGCAACTGGTACCCCCTAGTCCTGGAGCTACAACCCACGCTGATCCCTCTCCCAGGCCCAGTTCTCTCCCAGCAAGTACAGAAGTCGACTGTCTTCGCTTCATCATCGAAAGTCAGGGACCTTCATCTCATGATTTTCTCTCCCTAGCCGCGAAGAAGAGGTTTGGGATCTCGAAGAAAAGTCTCGACTTCCTCGAGGAATACAAGACCGAATCCACACGATGGCAATACACATCATCCTGGAGAAAATGGGTCTCATTCGTCAAGGCAAAAAATCCTACGGAAATCACAATTGATTTTTGCACGTCCTTCTTCATTCACCTTCATGGACAGGGCTTAGCAGCCAACACGATTTCTACCTGCAAATCGGCCTTGACTAGACCACTACTGTATGCCTTCCAGATTGATCTGTCCAGCGACATCTTCAATAAACTGCCGAAGGCATGCGCTCGTCTACGCCCAGCACCTCCACCAAAACCTATCTCCTGGTCCCTGGACAAGGTGCTCCATTTAGCCTCCAACTTGGACAACGATTCGTGCCCTCTTAAGGATCTGACTCAAAAAGTTATATTTCTTTTTGCTCTTGCCTCAGGAGCCCGAGTCAGCGAAATAGTGGCATTATCAAGAGACGAGGGTCACATCCTGTCTACAGACTCAGGAGACCTTACTCTCTTCCCAGATCCGACGTTTCTCGCTAAAAACGAACTACCCACCAAAAGATGGGGCCCTTGGAGAATCTGCCCCCTGAAAGAAGATACCTCTCTATGTCCAGTAGAGAGCCTCAAGGTCTATCTTCGTAGAACTTCCGACTTTGGTGGAGGCCAACTCTTCAAAGGAGAAACATCGGGTAGCGACCTGTCACTGAAACAACTAAGAGCGAAAATCACCTACTTCATTCGCAGAGCGGATCCTGACAGTACACCCGCAGGTCATGATCCTAGAAAAGTTGCTTCGTCTCTGAATTTCTTTCAGAGCATGAATTTCGAAAGCCTAAACAGTTTCACAGGCTGGAAATCCTCGCATGTTTTCTTCAAGCATTACGCGAAACAAGTGCATGAAGTCAAACATTTTGTGGTAGCCGCAGGTAGTGTTATGAAACCTGCACCTAACTCTGCATAGAACAGTGAGTTACTTGGGACTTTAACTCTTCGGGTGCCTATGTTGACCCTCGTGTGATACGTAGGGATTTAAGAGACACTTAGTGTTTTTTCATAAACTGTTCTTTACAAGGTGAAATGTCATAGTCGTCACATGAGTGCCGCATGCCTAGAGCATGATGCGTTATTTCCTTACTAAAGACTGACGTTCCTCTGGAACCTGTGCCTTCTAATAATTTGAAATTTTCTTTCAGATTCAAGAGCAAAGTCTTTCATTACTATGTACATTATAATTTATTGTAAATGACTTTTACATCCCTTATTGCATTTATTTACCATATTCTGCAATTGTGAAATAAAATTTCTATTTTATTACTTGTGCATCTCAATCTGCTCCTACTTAAACTATGAAATACATGGTTGTCATAGTTTCATTATCCCCTTTTCTTGATAAAATGAAGAAGAATAATAAGGTTCAATCCATATTATATACTCACCTATGCTATGTAATATTCCTAACTGAATACTTACTTGCGCTATACCTTCGAGACCAGATTGTTCTCTTGTTACAGAACATAGTGCCTAACCACCACTTGTCTGTCATTGAGAATGTTCCTATATGAACATCAACCATTCTGTCTTGTCTCCGAGTTCTTCACGTTCTCCCCGCAAGGTGGGTAGCCCTTCGATGACCACTTTGATCCTCAGCATGTCCGTTGGAACTTCTCTGCCAGGGGGGGCAGGAAGTTTCATCCCCACGGAACCTCTATCGAGGTCACTATGCTTACCCTATTCAAATTCCTCGGCACTTACTCTACAAGGGGAAATCTACAACGATACATTGATTCTCTGGTATTCTTCCATCAGGACGCTTGAGCAAAAAAAACGGATTTTGAGCGAAGCGAAAAATCTATTTTTGGGTGAGATAGCCATGGCGTCCTGATGGACCCTCCCTGCTACTTTGTCCAGCCTTTCAGGCCCCACCCTGTCCTGCTGTATCATGGTGATCGGCAAGCAAGTGACATCAGGATGAGGACGGACGTGACGTCATTTAGCAATGGTGCCCGTTTGTTTACTTTTAGCTGTGGAACGGCTCCCCAGCTATTCTCCGCCCCTCCACATCGAAGTGTTAACTCTATGTGGGGTGCAGATAGCTATGTGGCGCGTTAATACATGCGTCCCCTGTTGATATACGATGTCTTAAAGGGAAACCTTTAGGATACTCGCTCCAGAAGTTAGAATTCTGTGATAACCTGTGGTTAAATTCTCTGGGAATATCTTAGTAGTTATATACCCAAGGAAGCTACCAAAAAGGAACCTTCCATCAGGATGCCATGGCTATCTCACCCAAAAATAGATTTTTCGCTTTGCTCAAAATCCGTTCTTTACTAGTATAATTGTGCCTAAATAGCTTTCGTAATTTGTTAAAGCTACTACATCCAGGAATGTCCTTCTGCTAACTAAATAACGCATTCATAACGAACGACAGCGCCCATGGCGCCTCCGATGACCGGCCAAGCTCCATAACACATTAAATTAAACTAATTTCACTGCGAGGCAGGAGCTAAGAATTATACACTGTAAAGAATAAATACTCAACTTTCCAGAGGCTGAAGAAGCTGAAGATTGCATGATAAATCCTCTCAATAATGATCAAAAATGTTAGATAAACAGGAAAAACTACCGTGCGAAATCGCTACTGAAATAGGAATGAGCGCCACCTTGGATACTCGTAGTAGTACGGGAGGAAGAGTAACCTTGATAACGGCTCCCCTTCAGTTTCACCACTCTTCTTCCTCGAAACGAAAACGCTATTCAGGGTGAAGATTGCCATGTGTCGTATCAAGATATACGTCTCCTGATATAATAGGATATCCTTAAGAGAAATTTTAAGGATATTCACGCCAGGACTTAGAATTCTGGAGACCTAAAGGTCAATTCTCTGGGAATATCACTGTAGCCAAACATCCCTTAGAAAGCTACCAATAGGAACCTTCCATCAGGACGACATGGCTTGAGCCCAAAAAGAGTTTGAATGGAAAAAATTGGATATGTTTTTGATTGTTTTCCTTTATATAGATGCCCTAATCCCATTTTAAAAATTTCCAAAATAATCTAATATCTTGCTTCAGACTGACATCATGCCCTAATCCCTGTAGAGCACTGTAATGGTTTACATCAAACAGTAGAGAATAGAATATCAATACAGTTCGGTCAGTATGACAAAAGACGAAACCAATAGGTTTTGAATTCAATAGAACTTTAACTCTAGATGCACTACAGTAATCCCTCACCTATCATGGTTAATGGGGACCAGAACCGACCACGATAGGTGGAAAACCACAAAGTAGGTTCCCTCCCTATTTTTGGAATACTGTACATATATTTTTTGGGCTCAAGCCATGACATCCTGATGGAAGGTTCCTTTAGTAGCTTCCAAAGGGTATATAAGACTACAGTGATATTACCAGAGAATCAAACCAAAGGTTTCACAGAATTCTAACTTCTGGCGCGAGTACCCTTAAGATTACTCTCAAGGGTATCATATATAATCAGGGGACGTATTCTTGACACGCCACATGGCAATCTGCACCCCCAATAGCCTTTACGCTTCGAGGGGGATACGTGGCAGAATTAGAAGGGTAGCCGCAATAGAGGTTACCCTGGTTCCCCTACTACTATCATATCACAACCACGCCAACTCCCTCTGCCGGTCATTCCTTTATTTGTAGCCCCTCGCTACGGTGGTGTTCCCTGTTGATCTGACATTTTTGATCGATTTCTAGGAATCTTTATGCTTTCTACGGCTTCTTTCTCCATCCAGAAAGTTGAGTATTTACTCTTTACAATATGTATTTTAGTTCCAGGCTCACAATTAGTGTAATTATTGTGTTTGGATCTACGCCGGTCTCCGGTGTCGCCATAGGCGCCATCGTTCTTTGGACATATGTTATTTAGTTAGCAGAACGACATTTCCGTTTTAAATAGCATTAATTATTATTATGAAAGCTATTTAGGCATTTTATATTGTAAAGATATTTATATGCATAATTTTCCCTTTTTTTCTGTGTCCATCGTATATGTCAGAGTTTTGGTGATTTTAGGTAACCGAGATCTCGCCTTGTCTAGGTAACCTAACCTTGACAACATATACTTTCAACATTTCCCCGGTTACCCTTGTGTATCGGTTATCATTCATTGGAGGTTGATATCTCCTGGAATTATATTAGCCGTTACTAGTTTCGAATAGAGATTTATGGGTAATCTCTGTTCCCACTGAGAGTAGCCTTAGGCTAAACTCTCTGCGTCAGCCTTGAATTTCGAATTCAGGCATGACTAGCCTAGAGTTTTCTGTCTCATCTCTTAACAGCAGACGGCAAGTTTTGGGATTCAATCAGAACCTCAGAGTATTTAGTATTTTGTCGGCAGTCGGTCGGCGGGGTGATTGCATTCCCCTGCCGGCTGAGCTGCCGGCATAGGAGGCTGCCCTCCCTAGATTACACCTGAAGTGGTTGCATGATGCTGCCACCTTCTCACTGTGGTCTAGTAGACTAGTCCTATGCTAGCAGACCCTAGGCTGTAGAGTAGTATACTCTTGTGGCCTAGGATGGTGCCGGCATTGGAACTCTGTTTTTACCTTGTTGAGAGGAACGGCATGGACTGCCGTCCCCTTAACTGTATTAGCACCTCCTAAGCTGGAGAATAAATGATTCTCCTGCCACTTGGGGTTGTGCCAGTACTGAAACAGAGTTTCTTCGAGGTGTGTAGGTCCGGCAACATTGCCAGCCCCTCACATACCTCATATAGGACCCTTCCCCCCCCCCTCTATTCTTTTACGATGGCCGAGCCATTGTCTTTCCTGAGCCGGCGTCCTGCATCCTTGCCATTGCCGGTGGGTTGCTAGAGCCGGCCAGACCCCCTTTCCTCAGTTGATGGCTGTCGGCGACTGACGGCTTCCGGCGGCCATGACGGCTGTGGGTGGGAGGTCCCTCCTGTCACCAGGTTCTCCAGTTCTCCCTTGAACTGCTGGCCACAACTTCTGTTGTCGGTGTGTTGCTCTGGCCGGCAGTAGACCGGCAAAGATAGGTACTGACTCCGTCGGTAGCATGCCGACTGTACTCGTGCTGCCGGAGGCTGGCCTACAGTGGTAAGCCGGCAATAGTACTGTGGCTAGATGGAAGCCTGGATGTTACATTCTCCCCTTCCATTTGAACCTTCTTTTTGGAGGAAGGCAGTAAAATTAAACTTCTACATCCTTTATTACTGTATACATACACAATAATAAATAGCCTTCACTCCATGCTTTCTCTCTCTCTCTCTCTCTCTCTCTCTCTCTCTCTTAACTAGCATGCTAGATGCTTCGGCAAGAGCTAGATAATCCGGCAACATGCCGGCTGAACTACAGTATATGTCTATACAGGTAGTTAGTATATTTGCAGTATAGTATATAAGGCAGATGGAAAACTAACGTATATATTATACTAGTAGTTATTTCCAATATATCTTGGGTTTCCCTGTCCAGGTATTTGCTGAACCCAATCCTATATTGATAGAATAATATTTCGTCAATATTCTGATTTGAAATAAGTTTCCATTTACCCGACAATATTAAATTTCGTAAAGGGCCGGTGGTGAGACACCTCTAACCGTAAAGGGGAGAGCCCTTATCCCTGAGTTTCCCTGATCAGGAATCTCCCTGATTTAATATTGTAAGGGAGGTCACAGCAAGTATATTGGTTGGGATACACAAATATATGTCCTTCATCTTTTCTAATCAACATATCTTGGGTACCCTTATGCGAGCTTCTGCTGGTACCGCTCCTATAACGAAAGAATGGCATTCCTTTGATACTCTGATTGTGAAATAAGTCCTCCTTACCTCACAGTGTTAAGTATAAGGGGGGACAGTGCTTTGTACACTTCCTTACACCTAGGTGTTCGACCCCCCTTTTTACCAGGAATTCCCCAGTTGGAGGAATTTCCTTATCTTAATACTGAGGGGAGGTAACAGCATTGGCTGGCAGGGGATACACGGGTATGTGTCTCCCTCTATCTCTTTATAGCCTTTTGTCCTAAGCTATTTTTGTCAAAAGATGATTATTGTAAATTTTTTATCAGTGTGATAATCACTTGAATACTAATTTTTGTTCTCCTTTCCTTACAGGAGGGACACCAGATGATGCATCGCAGTCTTCTGCAGTTATAAGAGTGAGTATTTTCACGGACATAATACATGTAGGTGTGCCCCCAGCAATATTATTTCCAAATCCCCAACCCCGTCTGAGATCCTCTAACCTGTAAGTAGGCCAGACCTTTTGTCGAAGGTCTCGAAAAACCCTAGTTAATAGAATCTGGTATACAGCTCTTAACATTTACATATTTGGGTATGAGATTTCTAAAATCTCTCCGAAACCATACCTACCTATATTACAGTTCCTAAAGGACATCCTGTCCCCTATCCCTCCTTTCTCCACTCCAGTTCGAGGAGAGGAGGTGAAGATGGGGGTAACCCCCCCCCCCCTCTCGCTGGCAGTGCATACACGATGGCAGTCTCACGCTGTCGAACTACGCTTGGTTTGGTTTCAGAAGTTATCACAAAAATGCGGTTCAGTTGCGAACTCGCAAAAATACGGAAACTCTACGGGAATTGAACTGAAGATTTCACTTATTCATTGCGATAACTGGCAATTTAGTGTTCCTTTTAAAGGTTTTGAGGTCTTGAAGCTCCCCCAAACCCCCCAACCTTACCTCACAGGGATGGTAAAGTTGCAGACACTAACGGCAATAATGAATCTGAGCAAGACTCGAACTCCCGACTGGCAAACACCAGGCGGAGACATTTCAAATCAGGCCACACCTTGAAGTGATAACAACGAAGGCAGTCATTGATTCGCTGTCACATCTGAATCCGCCGCAGAGAGCCGGCAGTGTGTGCCCTTTGTCACCACCCAGTCAATAGCTGAGTTGGTATGCCTTCAATCAGCAACCCGCCAATAACCGGTGGACTGCTGACAGACCAAGGGGTCGCCAATGGTTCAGAGGGCTGCTGACTATGTGTATAGTTTTCCCCACTACCCAGTCACATCGAATACTGCCTAGGATGGTGTGACTTCTGTCAGCGACCCGTTGACAGCCGACAAGTCACTGACATGCCGGAGAGCTGCTAACCATATCAGTACTGAAGTACTGTGTCAGTTAACTTACCCCCAAGTACTAGCCTTGACAGTAATATGCCAGTTGTACAGGTGTATATAATACCCTGTACATCTGTAGTATAGGACCATATCACAGACAGAAATCCTTGGTACATAACCATACAATAGAATGGTTTCCAGTACACTGTGCTTCTAAGCACAATCTCTTGCTGAGACCTACCTGATTTGGGGACCCACTTCCCCCCCATTTTTCTTACGCTGACTCTTCATCAGCCTCTTTGATTCTCATTATTAATTCCATGGATGTAGGCGCTGTTTACGCTACTCTATCCTTATGGGCTAGAATCTTCCATCGGGCCCTTCTTAAAAGGGGATGCCCTAGAATCAATAATTAGGAAGGCTGCAGCAGTCGGCTAGAAGGATTCGCACGTATGTGTCTCTCCTATTCTTTTCCAGCGTACTTATCCAAAGCTTTATACGACAGAAAGGAATCTTCTATTACAGTGAATCACTTAGAAGCTGATATAGACAAACGGTCAGGTGTTACCTAAAAGGAGGACGGAAAGGTTTCTTAGTGCTCCTTGGGATGTTAAACCGCATCCCACAGTTACAATGACTGTTTTTCCACAGACGGTAAGATATGTACACCTGATCATGAGAAGCACACAGATGCTTCTGGTAGGAGGGAAGCTCCTCCTGAATCACTGGACTTTCGATCCTTGGGTCCAAGGCCTAACCAAGATGAGCCTAGAATGGAAAGTGACATACCTCCACCATCCTTTCCTCAACTCTTCCTACATTCCAAATCCCCCGGAAGGGTGTACCTTAGAGCTCTAGAGCATACTAGCGGTAAGGAAAGTAGAGTCCTTCTATTTCCAAGGAAGGCTGTTTAGTCTGATATAGGCAAACGGTCAGGTGTGACCTAAAAGGAGGACGGAAAGGTTTCTTAGTGCTCCTTGGGATGTTAAACAGCATCCCACAGTTACAATGACTGTTTTTCCACAGACGGTCAGATATATACACCTGATCATGCGAAGCACACAGACGCTTCTGGTAGGAGGGAAGTTCCTCCTGAATCGTTGGACCTTCAATCCTTGGGTACAAGGCCTAACCAAGATGAGACTAGAATGGAAAGTGACATAACTCCACCATCCTTTCCTCAACTCTTCCTACATTCCAAATCCCCCGGAAGGGTGTACCTTAGAGCTCTAGAGCATACTAGCGGTAAGGAAAGTAGAGTCCTTCTATTTCCAAGGAAGGCTGTTTAGTCTGATATAGGCAAACGGTCAGGTGTGACCTAAAAGGAGGACGGAAAGGTTTCTTAGTGCTCCTTGGGATGTTAAACAGGATCCCACAGTTACAATGACTGTTTTTCCACAGACGGTCAGATATATACACCTGATCATGCGAAGCACACAGACGCTTCTGGTAGGAGGGAAGTTCCTCCTGAATCGCTGGACCTTCAATCCTTGGGTACAAGGCCTAACCAAGATGAGACTAGAATGGAAAGTGACATACCTCCACCATCCTTTCCTCAACTCTTCCTACATTCCTAATCCCCCGGAAGGGTGTACCTTAGAGCTCTAGAGCATACTAGCGGTAAGGAAAGTAGAGTCCTTCGATTTCCAAGGAAGGCTGTTTAGTGTTCACGTGGAAGACTCAAGAAAACTCTGAGTCATTCTGGACTTGGCGCCACTCAACAAGTTCCAATAATACAGCAAGTTCAGAATGTTAATCCTTCTGAACATAAGGACCTTATTCAATTAGAGGTGTTGACAGTCTGGCCAGACCTGAAAGATGTCTATCGGCAACTTCCAGTCAGTCACCCCCTCCCCTCCTACCTAGGATCCATGTTACAGGAGATAACATATATCCTAGACAAGATTCTCGTCGGACTAGATTTAGTCCTAGGATCTTCACAGAATTAGCACACACAGTCAAACAAAACCAAGCCTAGAAAGAGTTCAGGCAACAATGGCCCTGGACGACAGGCTGGGGTGGGCAGCACCCAAAACGACTGTCTGTGAGCATTCATGGAGATGATCCGGCCCGGGAACATCAAGGATGCAAAATATCTTCAAGAAGTCTCGATTCTCTCCAGCTCAGGGGCTTCAATGTTTTTAAAAACTCATTGAGACCTGTGGTCACCCTAACGCTCCTTTCCCTCGGGGATGTAAAAGGAGATTGCAAGGTCTGTCAAGAGACTATTGTAATCAGTCAGGATTCCATGACATTAACAGGGAGGAGTTTTGAACTCTCTCCAGTTCACGATAATGACAGACCCAGTGCTACGTGCACAGCTGTAAGATGCGTTAAGAGGCTGGAGAAGATAAGCATCAAACGCTCGAAGAGATCTAATAGGACCAATGATGGCCATTCCCTCTTCGCTTACCCTACAATGACCAAAGGCCACGGGCCCGTATGTCCTTTTAGACCTGTAATGGGTGGAGAAACTCTCTCCACCACCCAGATCAGACCTCCTCAGGCTGATCTGGGGTATCGAAGTGATAATGTGGCATCGAAACTGTTGAGGATAAGAGTCGTCTCATTTCATTAGGGAATGTTAGCCATCCCCTCCTTAAGGGAATGGCGCCTATCAGCAGCTCGTTTATAAATGATCCGCAAGGTGACAGCGGATGCTCTTCTCGGGTTCAACCCAATAGAGTTGGAATGGTACACGGACGCAGATCCATTCCCTCCCAGATAGGAAACAGTCCCCGAGCTGCAGATCGTTCTTTTCAGCACGAGCGTCATCAAAATACTATCTCGATATATAGCTCCATACGAGGGAGGTAACAGACATCATGTCTTTAGAATACAAGTGATGGACTTAAAAATTCCTGTTTAGCCCATCAAATTTCCTCCGGAAGGCCCTCTACATTCTGAGACCCTTCCAGGGAAGAGGGGCTTTTTTGGCTCCCAGGTAGCCCAAGAACACCCCGTTCCCTGTAATGAAGGCACTGAGGCTGAGGCTGGTCCTAGTTATGCACCTAGGATTATCCAGAAGGTTCAGAAGTTTTCTGCCTTCGATTTATCACAGTACACCTGATCCCTTCATCTTATGAATTCCTTGCCCTTAACGGTTAGGGAAAAGACTGGGATCTCAAAAGGCAAAATAGAATTCCTAGAAATGAATACAAGTCTAGTCAACTAGAAGACAATACGAGTCTTCTTGGGAAAAGTAAGTTGCTTTGTAAAGCAAAAGGGACCGAAAGCAATCTCATGATCTTCTGCCTGTCCTTCTCTGTCCACACCTATATTTAAGGTCTGGCGGCCAACAGCCCGATGGCCTTTGAGGAAGGAGGCAGTGTATCCTTGGATACTATGATAAGTCTCGTTCTTCGGCCCTGACCCCATATAAACCCTCGAGTAAGCACCAAGAGTATGGCTGACTTGCGAGAGAGGTCACTTGATTGGATCTTTGGATCCATGGACCAATATCTATGTGCAAGTCAGCCCTGGCTAGACATCTTCTATATGCCCTTTTAATGGATCTGACGAATGAAATCTTTAATAAAATTCCGAAAACATGTGCAGGCTTAGACCTGCAGTACCACTAAACCCATCTCATGGTCTTTGGACAAGGTCCTACATTATGCCTCACCTGTGAACAATGAGGATTGTTCCCTCAAGGATCTAACCTACAAGGTTATTTTTCGGTTCACTATAGTCTCTGGGGCTAGAGTTAGTGAAATAGTGGCCCTATCTGGAGATGAGGGCCACATTAAGTGGGAGAACTGCATCTTTCCTGATCCAACCTTTCTCACTAAGGACGACCTACCCACTAAGAGGTGGGGTTCCTGGACAATCTGCCCTCTGAAGGAAGATGTCTCTCTAGGTCTGCTAGAGTGTCTAAGGTCTATCTTCATAGAACTTCAGACTTCAGGATAAAACAGCTCTTTACAGGAGAAAACTTTGGATCAAACTATCCCTACAACTGAGGGCGAAGCTCACCTACCTTATTCGCAGAGCGGATCTTGACAGTACTCCTGCAGATAAAGATCCAAGAAAAGTTGCTTCATCACTGAACATTTCAGTGTGTGGACTTCAGCCTCTTCGTTCATTTACTGATCGGAGGTTGTCCAGTGTGTCTTACAGACACTATTCTAAGCAAGTCTATGGACTGAAGCATTATGTGGTGGCGGCAGGTGCTATTTTGGACCCTGTCGTCTAGATCTGCGATGAACAGTAAATTGATTGGGACTATCAATTAAAAGGAGAAGGGGTCAGCATTTTTCGTGTGACCTCCCTTTGAATAAGTGTTGCCAAGGTAACACCAAATCTGTTCAGAATCTCAGGTGTGAAATTATAAAGATACCACTAGTGCCGTGTGTACATAGTACACAGTGTTGTTAGACTATTTCCTGTACAGAAATTATAAAGAAAAGTCTTGTTAAAAGAGCTTTTCTTCATTCTGAGAGTGGCACTCATCATTTTCCCCTTTCAAAAAAGGGAACATTAATTTCTGTGTATGTCTCTTGCATAATTTCCTTATGCTACATTCATTTAGCATGTAGTCATTTATTAGGAATAAATGTCTATTAAAATGCAGTTGCGTCCTAATTCACCCAACAATTGCATGTTTAAGATGCCAGAGTTCCTTGACTTACTAATGTAAGTATTTCTCATATCATTGTATGCTTACAAACAATGGATGAAGACACTGATATTGTTTCCGCAATATATACAATCCTTGAGACCGTTTGTATTCTCAGTGTGTACTTATGTTTGTTCATATAATATATGCTACCTTGAGGCCCCTTTTCTAACGTCTAAAAATGACTCTTCCCTGCAGGGGGCAAGAAGCACTAACATTGTTATGCTTACTGATAATGACGGAAAACGGTAATGTTGTTTGTCTTAATTGGCCCTGTTTGCCGTAGAAATATTGTCCCAAGGTTAAGGCATTGATGAAAATCCACAGATACATTAATTCTCTGGTATGCATCCATCAGGACGTCATGGCTTGAGCACAAAAAACGGATTCTGAGCGAAGCGAAAAATCTATTTTTGGGTGAGATGACCATGACGTCCTGATGGACCCACCCCTCTTTTCTATGAAAAGATCTTCACGGTTCCCCCCCCCCCCTGACCTACTGTATCTGTAGCACCATGCTCAACGCTACAAGGAATGACCGCCAGAGGGAGTTGGCGTGGTTGTGATACGATAGTAGTAGGAGAACCAGGGTAACCTCTATTGCGGCTACCCTTCTAATTCTGCCACGTATCCCCCTCGAAGCGTAAAGGCTATTCAGGGTGCAGATTGCCATGTGGCGTGTCAAGAATACGTCCCCTGATTATATACGATACCCTTGAGAGTAATCTTAAGGGAACTCGCGCCAGAAGTTAGAATTCTGTGAAACCTTTGGTTTGATTCTCGGGGAATATCACTGTAGTCTTATATACCCTTGGGAAGCTACTAAAGGAATCTTCCATCAGGACGTCATGGCCATCTCACCCAAAAATAGATTTTTCGCTTCGCTCAAAATCCGTTTTTTGTGCACATGTAAATGTATATATAATAACAATAAGTTTATATTAACCCTATAAATGCATATGCTATCATTAGAACATTAAAGAATCATGTAAATAAATATCATTAACATAAATTACATACTGTACATCAAATAGAGTACTGTACTGTATAAATACTGTAATATAAATACAGTATTTAATACATTACGTATACTGTATGTACATTTACTTTTATACATAAATAATATAAATAGAGTGTAAGTATACATGTACATACATATGTAGATATAAGTAGCATACGTGTATATACTGTAGATATGTTTTTAGAACTTTTATTCTTATAACAAGATACGTACCTCACCTCTAACAATGACGATCTTGATAAATGATGATGATCTTGATAAATGACGATGAAACACCTCTGCCGTATGATGTAGGTGAAGAAGATGAAGATGATTTACTGCACAGGTTAATGTGAGCTTTACTGCTCCTCAGGTGACGCCTCATCATCAATTGATAGAGGCGGTGGATCGTCAATGACAGCTTCCGATAGAGCTAGAGAAACTGTAGGCGGCGGCGTAGTGGCTTGGTGGGATGCCAGAGAAGCAGCAGGAGGAGTATCTGATGCTTCTGCAGAAGGTTTTCAGCGCACCAAGAACATCGTAATGGGAAGTTGTTGACATTTTTTCATCTGAGCAAAGATGCTCTTGTACAACATCATTACACCGTCAATATGGTTACTAAATTTGATGGCTCTGACCATATTATCATCGATTTCCAGTGCAATTTGTTGCATAGCCCATGCTATGTTGCAGAGCTCTTGCAGGTTGTCCAAGGTAAGGCCACGTTCTTCAGCTTCATCGTCATCACCGACGTCGGCTGCCTCTTCGTCTTTCTCACTCGCTGATCTTGTCATTTCGACAAGGTCCTCGTCGGTTAGGGGCTCCAGGTGGCACTCGATCAGTGAGTTGACGTCATCCTTCGTCATGTCAGAGAAACCTTCGTTGGCTACTAACCATGCCAGCCTCACAGCCTTATCTACGGCGGAGTGGTGAACTTCGTCTGGCGTAAATCCCTCATAGTCATGAACAACGTCTGGCCACAATTTTCTCCAACTTGCATTCAATGTTTGCTCTTTCATCTCGTTAAGAGCTTTCTGAATGTTGGCCAGGCATGTTGCAATGTTGTATTCCCACCAATATCTCTTGAAGCTGAAGTCCTCGTCGCTTTCATCGACGGAGAAGATGAGGCCCTCCATCGTGGACCTCGTGTAGAGGGCCTCGAAGGCCCGAATAACCCCCTGATCCATTGGTTGTATGAGGGAAGTGGTGATGGGGGGCAGGAACTCCACTTGGACCCCGTCATAATGCAGATCCGTTGCATGTCCACCTGCACAGTCCATCAAGAGGAGGACCTTAAAGGGCAGCCCATTCTCCACGAGGTACTGTACAGCTTCACCTGTGGGATAAAGCAGTTCACAAACCAGTTAAGTGTGAGGGCTTAGGTTATCCATGCCTTTTTATTACTCATCCAGTAGACAGGCAGCAAGGCTTTTTTTGTTTTGTTTTTCAAAGCACGAGGATTCATGGACTTGTAAATTAAGTCGGGCTTGAGCATGAAGTCCGCGGCATTCCCGCACATAAGGAGAGTGACGCGATCTTTTTGGGCCTTGAACCCTAGCTTCTTCACTTCGTCCTTGTAAAGGAACATCCGGGATGGCATTCTCTTCCAGAAGAGGCTGCCTATTGGTCTGCCAAGGTGGCCTCCCCATACAAAGGAACACTGCGAAGGCCAAACCTCCTCTTGAATTTCTCGAACCAGCCCTTCCTGACAACAAAGCCATGTTTTTCTCGTGGGGCAGGGACATCATCTTCGTCGTCACCATCACCTTCGTCGTCTTCGTTAGATTTTCCTTCAGGAGCTAGGCTATCATACAGGGTTTTGGCTTTGGTTCAGTCATGTTGGTATCGAGACTAACCTTCTTTTCCCGACAGTCCGATATCCACATTGATAACGCATTCTCCATTTGCACAATCGTCTTATTACGAGAAGTCACAACGCGCCTAGTGTCCTTGGAGAACGTTATTGAGGTAGTTTTACGTATTTTCATTTCATCTTTTTTTATGTAGCAAACCGTCGATTCATTCACCCCATAAATGCGGGCAACAGAAGCATAGCTACTGCATGCCTTAAGCATGTCCAATAATTTCAATTTCTCGTTCACCGTCATCATTTTTCTCTTCTTCTTGGGTTCACTAGAGGATGTAGAGGGTATTGGATGTTTAGGAGCCATTTTCAAGGGCGTCACAAGCAATATTTTACACTAAAAAGCACAAGAAAACAGCTAATAGTTCCACGTGGCGAGACTAAACATCACAAGTGAAGCAAGAGAGAACAATGAATGCGGTCTCCCTTCGCAGTAAAAAGCACAAGAAAACAGCTAATAGTTCCACGTGGCGAGACTAAACATCACAAGTGAAGCAAGAGAGAACAATGAATGCGGTCTCCCTTCGCAGGCAGCACGGCAGGGAGAGATGCTGGGTAAAGTGTCTCGGCGGTTCCCCCAATCAGCTTGCAAGATTCTGGAACCGAGATGGCCAGCGATTCAGAGAGGTGGATTTTGAGTTGCACGCCATCTCCGTGTTGATACCTGATGTTCTACTATACTCTCTGCCTTCTGCTAGTGCCCGCGTAACTCTCACACCATTTTTTCTCATTTTTTATGAATATTTTTGAAAATCCGCGATGAACTGAGATGGCAAAACTTGAGCCGCAAAATGGCAGGGGATTACTGTATATAGAACCCGTTTCTACTAATGAAACGGATGTGATAAAGTTATGGAACATGAACCTGAGCTGTTAGTGCTAACTGTAACATGCCCACTGTGACAGCAGCATCAAACATTATAAAGGGAGATCAAAATTCGTGTTGTGCTTTACAGTAATACCTTGAGATACGAGCTTAATGCGTTCCCGGATCCGAGCTCGTATGTCAATGTGCTCGTATCTCGGATCAATTTTTCCCATATAAAATAACTAGAAAAAAAATTAATCCATTCCCACCCTCTCAAAAAACACCTAAAAACAGTATATTACAGTGGAAAAATATGTTTTTAATTGTTTTAATTCATATTCTACATTCACAAAATAACAAATACCTACTGTATGTACTGGTTACGATCCTCAATAAAATGTAACATTATTATGTTCTTACCTTCAAGACAGACGGTAGCGGCTAATGGCTGTGTGTGCGAAGGAGGAGGGAGAGAGAACGGGGAGGAGAGGGACTTGACGGCAACACATTCAGTACGCTACACTTTTGTAACACTACGTAACATAACTTAAACTTTAAATTTAATTTAAATGAAATTAGCTTACTGTACACACACTTAAAAATAAATGTTAATCTTACGTTATACTAAACTTAATTCTAATTCTCTTTCCATTTTCATTTTTTTTTTACTTTTCTTCTTCCGGCTAGGCTCTTTTTGACTCGCTTTCAGCCTTTTTAAAAGGAACCTATCTAGGGATGTTTTCTTTTGTCTCCCCTTCAAAATGTTACGAAAATGATGTACGCAAGTGTCATCACAAAAGGCTAACGCACGACCACACACTTGTCTGTGTGCCTCTTTTCCATAAAATTAGAAAACTCCTGCCATTTCACTAACATGTCTTTGATTTCTGTCTTAGAAACGCGGACCTCGTCTTCCACCTCCACCTCGCTACTGAGCTCCTGCAACACCTCCGAATGTAGCATCTCCTGGAGCTCGATCAATTCCTGTGTCGTGAGCTCTTCCTGATGCTCCTCAACAAGGTCGTTCACATCTGCCTAATCTACCTCCAACCCCATGGACTTTCCAAGAGACATGATCTCATCCACCACAATAGGTTCGGGGTCATCAGGGTCTGGCGTATCGAACCCTTCAAAGTCCCTCTCAGCGACGGAAGCTGGCCACAATTTCTTCCATGCTGGATTAACAGTTCTTCGTGTGACACCATGCCATGCATTGTCAATAATTTTTAAGCAATGGACGATATTGAAATGTTCCTTCTTAAATTCATGAAGGGTGAGATTGGTGTTTTCTGTGATATCGAAGCATT
This sequence comes from Palaemon carinicauda, assembly GCF_036898095.1. Lineage (NCBI taxonomy): Eukaryota > Metazoa > Arthropoda > Malacostraca > Decapoda > Palaemonidae > Palaemon > Palaemon carinicauda. The sequence goes on along the minus strand of NC_090735.1, from coordinate 139,857,411 downwards.
TCTTGAACAAATGCTTCGTGTTCCATCTTTTAAAGTTGGAAATTACTTGTTGGTCCATGAGCTGGAAGAGTAGCGTGGTGTTGGGCGGGAGATAAAGGACCGTGATGAACCTGTACTCATTAAGAATGTCCTCTTCGAGACCAGGAGGGTGACCAGGGGCATTGACGAGGACAAGGAGACATTTCATTGGAAGGTTTTTCTAGGCCAAAAATTTTTTGACTGCCAGACCAAAGCACAGATTAACCCAGTCTGTGAAGAAATGCTGCGTAACCCAAGCCTTAGCATTAGTGCGCCACATCACTTGCAGTTTTTCTTTCAAGATCCTTTGGCTCTTGAAAGCACAAGGGTTTTCTGAGTGGCAAACCAGCAGTGGCTTGACCTTACAGTCACCGCTGGCATTGGCACACAAGGCTAGAGTTAACCGGTCCTTTATGGGTTTATGGCTCGGTAGTCTCTTCTCCTCTGCCATGATGAATGTCTTCTTGGGCATCTTCTTCCAGATAAGGCCAGTTTCATCGCAGTTGGACACGTATTATGGGATGTATCCTTGTTCTGCCATAACTGAGGTAAAGGTTTTGACAAAGTTCGCCGTGGCTTTCGATTCAGAACTTGCTGCTTCCCCATGCCTCACAACTGAGTGTATCCCAGTCCATTATTTGAAATTATCTAACCAGCCTGGCTTTGAAGGCTTCCGCTGGCATCGAAGTCACACTTCTCTCAGCTGCTTGCTTTCCTTTCAAGTCATCGTAGATTCTGCTGGCCTTTCCACAGAAGATAGTCTCAGTCACGCAATCTCCCGCCAACTGTTTCTCCTTTATCCATATTAAAACAAGCCTCTCCATCTTGTCATGGATATCACTGCACAGTTTGGAAAGGATGGTTACTACTTTGAAAGGCTTGGTGCTCTTTATTGCATCCTTCTGCTTGATGTACTCCTCTCATATTGGCGAGCCAGCTCAGTAACTCTTACACCACTCTCGTGTTTTTTTATTATTTCATGCTTTATCTCCATTGTCATCATACGCTTTTTCTTTCCACTATCCTTGTTTGTACTTGCTTGCTCTGGACCGATTGCTTATTCACTTAATTCTGTACTGATTAACACATAAAACACGTAAAAATGCAAACACTACGGCTGATGCTCGGAGATAACTTTATGCGACGGAGATCCGACGGGAAAGACTGAGCGATGCTGTCCTGGTGACAAGCCTCTCGCAGACTCAGCCAACTAGCGGCCGCATAGGGAACCGTCTTGTATCCTCGTAACTCAAATTTTTCTCGTATCTCGGGGCAAAAATTTGCTCAAAATTTTCCTCATATCTCAAATTTCTCATAGGTTGGGACACTCGTATCTCGAGGTATTATTGTATGTATCTAGTGACACTGCTTCAAATGTAACAACTGACAAAGGACAAGTGAGTATGTGAAGGGGCAGCAAGTTTTAGTTAAAAAAAACAGTTCGGAGTATTTGGGACATTGTGCAGCCACCTACTTATTTCTTTCATGCAGATTTGCCAGTGGAGTTGGGATAAAGAGTTATGTTCCTCCAATCTGTGATATACTTTAATGTGCTGGCCTTTTGTGTCCTTGTATTGTACCCTATGAAGAGTACCTCTATATGTATGCAAAGGAGCATTGTGCCGCTACAGACATGTTCCTTTCCTGGTGATGACTTTCAGTGGAGTTGGCATAGAGGTTTATGTTCCTTCGGTCTGCAATGTAAACAGTGTTTTGCCTTTGTATTTCAATTTACACTAAAGATTCCAGTATATTTATAATGAAGAGGTTCTTGTGTGGTTCTTCATTAATTATATTTATGTGCTATGCTAAGTTTACTAAAGTTAGAATCTCTGATATTTTTAAGCCTTTGTATGAATCATTAATTTATTCATGGCACCTCTCTTCATTCATCAATCCAAGTTATAGGACAATTTTTTTCGATATATTCTTTTATCATTTTGAAATAAACCATTTTTTTTATTTGTATAGTACACTATATGTTTCCTTTCATAACTTGACTGTCCAAGCCTTTAGATTTTTCTATATTTTTAAATTATTAAGTTGAGAAATGCTCAAGTAGAATATCTCACCTGAGAATCAAACTGTTCCATATTCTTAATAACTTGTGCAGAGTACAGATGGAATAAGAGATGGTATATTAACTGATAAAGTGATAGGGAAGTTCTAAGGGTGGTGCCAGTGCCATTTTCATTTTCAATTTGGTTACTTTTGCCTAGATCTCTGGGTTAATCCACCATATCTTTGTTTAGTGTAGAGTTAGAGTGTGGTCGGCATTCTGTTACCAAATAGTCTGCGTGGTACGTTGGGCTGCAGTCTGCAAAACCACTACAGCAGAGAGTCACATGAAACCCTGGTGAGGTTCTCCTCATCGAGCCACTAGGAGAGATCGTCCTGAACTTCCTGCTCTAATGGAACAGGATGGAACGTGAGATCCCTGTCAGTTGACCAGTGATCCTTCAGACACCATTGATGGGATCTCTGGTGGAGGTGTCTGTGTGGAACTAGCTTCTCCACTAAGGAGAGATGACCAAGAAGATTGCCAGCACAGAGCTGGAACTTCTGTCTAAAACAGGAATGCTCATGCAACCTCCATGAGACTGCTGATGCAATCGTCTGATGAAAACTCTCTCGCCGTTGCCTCATCTATCAGCATGCCCAGGTACTTCAACCTCTGCTTGGGTATGAGATTCAACCTCTGCTTGGGTATGAGATTCAACATCTCTCAGTTCACCACAATCCCCAGATTGCAGGCAGTAAAATGTGAGGATCCAATCACAATTTTGTAGCAATTGCCCCTATCAGGAGGCCAGGATTAACTAATCATAAAGATACATCAACTGACTTATCCCTCGCAAATGAGCCCAAGCGGCTAACAAGGTGAATATCTGAGTAGCCATACACAGTCCGAAGTACACAGTCTTCAACTGGTACACCCTACAGCCGAGAAAGAAGCGGAAGTACTTCCGAGAGGACTGATGAACAGGCACTTGAAAGTATACATCCCTTAGGTCTACCATAACCATGAAGTTTCCTTAACTGACGTAAACAGCACAGACTATACTGTTTCCATCATGATCTTCATTTGGCAAACAAAATTGCTTAAAGGCATCTCGGGACAGTGACATTGACCTTGCAAGCAGTACAATTCCCTCGAGACTGCTCATAAGCAAGGACCAGAGAGGGCCAGGCAATGGCTGCTGATGACTCGGTAGATAGACCTATAGGCTCTCTCAAACTCCCCATCCTCAGCTCACAAAGATGATGAGGTTGCAGCAACCAAAGGAACTAACGAGTTCGAGTGGGACTCAAGCCCCAGTCTGGGGATCAACAGGCAAGGATGTTACCAATAGGCCACCAGCCTCCAGCCCCAGTCGTCTTTTTCACCAAGAAGAGGCTATTATAGAAGCCCGAGACTCCTCTCAGAAGGCAGTGTGTTCTTCTCCAATATCCTGTCCACCTCTATCCGTAAGGACAGCTGCCAAGTCACCAGTAGCAATACTGGAATATCCCCCAATCACAAAAGTGGGAGAGAGGAAATGGCAGCATCAGCATTTTGCTCTCTCTCCCTCTTCCAACTGTTCTAGTTTCTAAAAGAAAAAGGTTGGGGTGCTCGAAGGCTGTGCATACATAGCCTCTTTTTGGGGAAGAGATCGCGAGTGTTGCCAACTGGGGTCTTGGAATCGGAGCAAGGCCTTTCCTTGATCCTGATCCTGCAGGCTTGGGTGCACCTGCAGGTTTGGCCACCACTACCATCAAAGGGAGGTGGCCCTGAAGAAGATAGCATGCTGGATCAGGGAGTCCTGCGGAGGAGACCTCCATGATTTCATCATCACCTGCAAAAGGCTCTCAGGCAGGAAAGACGAGGCACCCCGCACCGACGAGTTCCTTAACGCCAACACCACCTTCTGGGTAACTTGTTTTAAGAAGCAATACAGTATCTCACCTCTTCAAAACTCAGTTAGCTCACAGTTTTGTAACATGGTGGGCAAGGGAGGTGACTGACTTTCCCCCGACAACACTAAACACTTGTCCAAAGCCTCCAAGGTTGATAACCTCATTGACTTTGCAAAATACATCACTGCTTCTGACCACTGCTCAAGACAGAAAACAGCATGAGGAGTCCAATGCCACAGCCTCCATGGCCGCATACTCAAGAAGCCAAGAGGGACGTGCCTTTCGCCTCGAGTCTCTCCAAAAGAGCACACCGACGGGTCAACCTGCAGAGATGCACATACAGCTTTCTCCAGCGTGTAGAACTTTCACTGCCATAAGCGGGGCTTAGGGGCAGGATCTAGCTTGAGGGCATAGGGGCAGGATCTTGCTTGGGGGTATAGGGGCAGGATCTTGCTTAGGGGCAGGATCTTGCTTAGGGGCAGGATCTTGCTTAGGGGCATGGGGGCAAGATCTTGCTTGGGGACATAGGGGAGGATCTTGCTTGGGGACATAGGGGCAGGATTTTGCTTGGGGATATGGAGGCAGGATCTTGCTCTACCAACTAGACTGGAGCGAGTTTTTAGATCTACTCTATCCAAGGGCAAGTATACCCAATCTAACCATGGCAACTCCAAGGGCCTTGATCCTTGAGGAGCATCGAAGTATTGATCAATGACCGGGGTCCTCCCCGATGGATGTGTCATGGTTGCCTCCCCGGGCAGTTCCACTCATGAGTGAGGGCAAGTAATTCAGGAAGGAACTCTCTGACTCGAGGTGGTCTGCCTCAGTGGGCACTGGATCACGGTCTGATGTCCAAATGACATCCAGCCTCGAGCACTTTCACTTCTCACCGGGGGCGAGGGCGAAGCAGCATGATCCAGAGATTCGTCTATCCCCATGAATAAGACTGCGCTGTCCCAAGGATAGAAACCTGGGACATGATCTGGGGCTGTTAAAGGTATGGGAGGAAAAGTTATGGCAAGGGACCTGGCAGAACTGTGAGAAATACCAGGCACTTCTACTGCAGGTCAGGGCAAAGGGGCAACCACAACCATATGCTCCATGGCATAGGAAAAAAGATCCCCACCACATGTGGGATTCATAGCTTATCAAATTGCGCATTTGCTTAAGTGAAGCCTTGAATGGTGCCATCCTCTCTACCAAACCGTGTGATGGTAGAGAGAGGAGCAGGTATCCAGCACCATGAAAGGAAATGGACTGTGACAGGGACTGGGAACCCCTCTTGTGTTGTCCACCTTACAAAACAGAGAGATGGTGTCACAAGGAGCCCTATCCCTGCAACCATGGCTATCCTTCCTGGACCTCTTCCTCTTCTTCATCTTAGGGAAGAGTCAATCCATGTCATTTGATGAAGAGCAATACGATAAGATTTAAGATGAGGAAGAACAGCGCACAGACTTCTTCCTCTACCTGGCTCTGCAAGTAGAGTGGTCCAATTAAGAGCAATCATTGGTGACAAAATTCCAAGGGAGCAGAAATCACAAGGGTTGCTCCAACATTAGCCACAACACCGGGGTACACTGACAGAGGGGAAGGGGTATGCACACACTCAAGACCCCGAGATCCCATAACAAGCGTGACCGGAGGCACAACCAATGACACTGAGGGAAGAAGAACTGACCCATAATCCCCTTACACAAGAGTTGAGGATATAAATACAGGGGAAGGAATGGGAATCACCGAGTCCAGATCAGGGATTGGGGTACCCCTCGTCTAGGTCTTTTTGCCCATATGTCGATCTATGGGGGGGGGGCCAGGGCTCTTCAAGCTGGAATCTTACATGCAGGGCCAAGTGGCTACCTTACCAGGCTTACCAATCTTCTTAGACAAGGGGTGAACCACCACGGCCTTCACCAATGGTGCCACTAGGGCTAGTTGAGACACTTGTACAATGGAAAATGCTAGGAGAGTAGCCTTGACTAATAGCTCCCTCAACAAAGTCATGGAGGGCCTACCTGGAAGACCTGGGGGGAGACCAAGCAGTCCCACCTTCCAAGGATACCAAAGCAGCAAAAAATTTCCTTGAAGCCTTCTTAGATACTGCCCAGTCTGGATCCATTGAACTCTTTACACACTTCTTCCCCTTCAGGGCATACTCCTGTCACAGCACTGGAGTCCACAACATACACTCAGCGCATGGGAATGTCTGCAAACAGTAATGTCCCCTACAAAACACACACATGTAGTGTGGATCCACAACTACTTTAGTCATTAACCAGTTGCAGCATCAACCCTTTCCTCGGCAAACAAGAACTAGCTTCCATTCCATCTCTAACAACCATAATCACTTCCCGTGAGGAGAAAGAAAATTGAAAAGTTTGACAGGACCTGACTGTATATGTGTATGGGTCAGCGGCCAAATCAAAAGTGAAGGTTCTCTGGCTACTTACTCTGGACCCTCACCAGCCCCAACTTTAGCGACAGACTTTAAAGGAAGAGGGTTTGTGCGCTGCATACAAACAACTCTTTTACCAATGATCTGAAACTCCTTTACTCAGCACAGGCAAGAGTGGCCCCTTGAATAGGCAGAACAGAGTCCTCCCTAGTGTATAGAGCACATTGACAGAAACACTCAAAACCTTGTTTTCTAGAGTTAAATGTTCCCTACCTTTGATTCAAATATGAAACTTATAACATGACATACTGCCTTTCCCCAAAAAAGTGCACAAGCTCCGAGTTAGTAAACCTACCATGTCTGTCAGGAAACATTTTACAGAGGAAGAGAAAACTACTTGACACATTTAAGTTAGACAGTGAGCAATATAGCAATGAAAACAAGTGAGAAAATACTTAAGAGCATTGGCTTTCACAAATTAAGTCCATTGTATGCACATATATTCAGGGTATCCTGCATGTCATTTTAGCACTATAATTTTGCCTTCAAAAGGGTAGCTCTGCCTACCTTGAGGTGCACATAACCATACATCATGCGCTAAGAACCTGATGGCATAAACTTCAAGACCAAGGAACTTGAGTGGAACACATTTGTTGCAGAGCACCAAGACAAGCCCAAATTAGTCCACCTTATAGTTCCAAGGTGGTACTGTATGTTCTTGTAGTGGTACAAATACTAGTAAGATTATTAAACTATTTCTTCACCCTGGGATAAATGAGCAAATGTTGTATATTTAAGAAAATTGGATGGTTATAGCCTAGATTTTCAATATGATATATTTATTAGTTATACTTTCTTTTAGGAAATCTTACTTTCATATTCAATTTTAGGCACTGAAGTGTAGGCCTACTAAATCTAAGTTGAGTATTTTTATGTTAAAAGCTTTTAAACGTTGAGTAAAATTGTCGAATCAGTGTCCTTATTATGACATATTGCACAACAGTCCTTTTTCTATATTGTTTAATCTACTGATCTCATCTTTCTGTGAAGGCCAAGTCAAGTATCATATGGATATATTTAATCTTGTGTTCTTGAATTTAATTTCTATTTTAGACTAAAAATAATATTCTCAAGTGCTAATTTAATTATTACTCTACAGACAGGTGCTTTTTTGTACATAATTGTAGAAGTTTGCATTTCAATATGGCTTGATTAAAATTCTAAAGTTACCTGCATTTATGAGACAGAAGAGAAACCAGAATGCAAGAACCACTCGGACTTGCAACGATTCTTCCAGAATGAAGTTACCCTGATTGACAACATTTCGAAACATGTTTAAGTGAAACCACTGGTAATCGATCGCCTTCCCATCAATTGTGACGTACTTGTTTACAACATATGATATTAAGTATACAATAGGTCCGATGAGCAAGACAGTCAAAGTGATACCTATCCAAACCTGTTTCAGAGAAAAGGGATATTATTAAAGTAAATACCGTAAACTACAGTAATGACTCACAACACGAAATTAATTCGTCCTGGAGTGGCTTTCGTAAAGTATTTTTTTCCTGCTGTAACATTTCCCATGCAAATTGCCTAATTTGTTCCAAACTCTAAAAAACACCATATTATATCTCATAATAAAGCTACAGTATAACTACACTGAAATACTGTACAGCCAAATACATTTGAACCATTCAATATACCTAAACTAACTGTTTGTACCTGTAAATTAAGTAGTTAATACAACAATGTAATAATAAATGGAAAATAATACAATACATACAGTATAATAGTGTACATATACAGTATATATATATATATATATATATATATATATATATATATAGTGTACATATATATAGGTATATATACAATATATATTATTATATATATATATATATATATATATACATATATAATAGATATTATAACAATGTAATAATAAATGGAAAACAATACAATAAATACAGTACAATACTGTACATATATATATATATGTATATATATATATATATATATATATATATATATATATATATATATATACACATATATAAGTATATATATATAATATATATATATACATATACATATATACATATACATATACATACATAATATATATATATATATATACATATATATATATATATATATATATATACATATATATATATATATATATATATATATATACACTTCTTCAGGGTACAAAGAAGAAGTGTACATAATACACGAAAGCGCTTGGTACCTGGTCTTTTCCTTTCCTGTTTCCTGTGGATTTTACACTTTAATATCTGTCATGTGCAGTTTTGTGACTGATAAGTAATACATACATATATACATATATATACATATATATATATATATATATATATATATATATATATATATATATATATTTGGGCTCAAGCCATGACGTCCTGATGGAAGGTTCCTTTAGTAGCTTCCCAAGGGTATATATTCCTTTGGTCTGATGACCATAGAGACAGTGACATCTCTGTTACATGTCACTCCCAATGGCATAAGCTATGACATAGCTTCCTGCCCCCCTGGTAGGGAAGTCCTAATTGGACATAGGAAGATCTTGAAGTCACCTGTGGGAGAGGACTCAGCCTTGGACGAGCGACTTGCCGGTCTCATAGACAAGTCCTGAGAGATAAGCACTTTTTTAGGGAACAAAATTATCACATTTCTTAGGTGAGTATCTCTACCAGGAGCAGTATAATGATAAAATTAGGATAATTAAAACACTAAAACAGTAGTATATTTGGATAGAGTAGGGCGAAATGAGATGCATTTGATAGCGAAAATTCAATTTATTTGGAGAATTTCGCAATGAAAATGAAATAAGATGACAACTTATTTAACATAAAAATATCTGGATACAGACATAGGCTGGAGATTGTCGAAGACGAAGGTGTGAAATCTGAAAAGAAGATCTTGCCACAACACACGTAAGTTCCGGTGGAACTGTAAAGTCTTTGACATCTGAAATACACTTCATGTCCAATAAACATGTGGCACACGTGTACAAGTCTATGTCACTTCACCAAAAGGAGGAACAGTCTCTAGTGACACTGAGTGGTACTTAAAACACTATGTATTGCACAAGGGTAAACACAGGCACCCGTTGAGTTAGTGTCCCGAATAACTCACTGTCCTTTACAGCGTTAAGCAGCAGGTTTTAGTACACTACCTGCGGCTACTACATACCGTTTAAGTTCTTGCACCTGCTTCGCAGTGTGTGAAGAACACTTTCGAGAATTTCCAGCCAGTGAAGGATCGGAGGCTCTCGAAATCCATACTCTGGAAAAAATTAAGGGAAAAGGCGACTTTTCTAGGATCATGACCAGCAGGTGTACTGTCAGGATCCGCTCTGCGAATAAAATAGGTGATCTTCGCCCGTAATTGTTTGAGTGACAAATCACTTCCCGACGTTTCGCCTTGAAGTTGTCCTCCGCCAAAGTCTGAAGTTCTACGAAGATAGACCTTAAGACTCTCTACTGGGCATAGAGAGACATCTTCCTTCAGAGCGCAGATTCTCCAGGGGCCCCACCTCTTCGTTGGGAGCTCATTCTTTGCCAGAATGGGTTAGGGAAGAGGGTAAGTTCCCCTGTCTCGGCGAACTGTATCTGGCCCTCCTCTCTAGATAAGGCCACTATTTCACTGACCCGCGCTCCCGAAGCGAGAGCGAAAAGGAAAATCACTTTTTGGGTCAGGTCTTTCAGAGGGCAAGATTCATTGTCCAGGCTAGAGGCAAATTGAAGCACCTTGTCGAGAGACCAGGAGATAGGTCTCGGTGGGGGTGCGGGACGGAGTCTAGCACATGCTTTCGGAATTTTGTTAAAGATTTCATTGGACAGATCAACCTGGAAGGCACAGAGTAATGGTCTTGTCAAGGCCGATTTACAAGTGGAAATCGTGTTGGCTGCTAGGCCTTGTCCATGAAGGTGAATGAAGAAGGACATACAAAAATCCATAGAGATTTCCGAAGGATTCTTCGCCTTGACAAAGGACACCCACTTCTTCCAGGAAGACTCTTATTGCCTTCTGGTAGACTTTGTTTTGTATTCCTCTAGGAAGTCTAAGCACTTCTTCGATATTCCAAATTATTTCTTCACAGCTAGTGAGAGAAAATCATGAGATGAAGGTCTCGGGTTCTCCTTAATGAAGCGAAGACAGTCGACTTCTGGACCTGCTGGGAGAGAACTGGGTCCGGCAGGGGGATTAGTTTGGGCTTCAGTTCCAGGATGAGAGGGAACCAATTGCTCCTCGGCCATTTGGGAGCCACTAGGGCTGCTGTTCCCTTGAAGGTTCTCAGTTTGGTGAGGACTTTCACCAGAAGGTTGGTCGGAGGGAACAGGTAAATCTTGGTCCACCTGTTCCAGACCAGGGACATGGCGTCCACTGCTTCCGCCTTGGGGTCGTCGTATGGGGCCACATAAAGAGGAAGTTGGTTGTTGTCGATCGTCGCGAAGAGGTCGATTTGCAGTTCCGGGACCTGATGGGAGATGAAGGAGAATGATCTTGCGTCTAGGGACCATTCCGACTCTATGGGGCTTGTCCGTGATAGAGCATCCGCCATCACGTTGCGGAATCCTTGTAAGTGAACTGCCAAGAGGTGCCATCTCTTCCTGTTCGCAAGGCAGAAGATGGGTAATAGCACCCGGTAGAGATGGGGCGATCGTGAGCCCTGACGGTTGAGACATCTAACCACCACAGCGCTGTTCAGGGTGAGGCGGATGTGGATCAAGGGACGAGGGGACAGTTTCTTCAAGGTGAGAAAAACCGCCTTGGCCTCAAAGATGTTGATGTGGAACTTCTTGAATAGGGGAGACCATGTTCCTAGAACTTGACGTTGGTGGGAGTGATCCCCCCCCCACCCTTCCAGTGAGGCATCCATGTGGATTGAGATCGATGGAGGTGGTGGTTGGAGAGGAACGGATCTTCTTAGGTTCTTTGTCTCCGACCAGGGTTTTAGGAGTGAACGAAGCCTGGTTGGTAGGGGTCTCTTGAGATCTCTTCGAGCGATGGATGCGTTTCATCTCCAGACTCCTGATGCATCCTTTAGCTGTGCTTTTAGCACTGGGTCTGTCACTGAGGCGAACTGTAGGGAGCCGAGTACTCGTTCCTGTTGTCGTCTTGAGATCCATTTGGATTTTAGAAGTCTCTTGACTGATCCCGCTATTTCCTTCCTTTTCTTCAGAAGGAGGGGAAGACGGTGTAACTGAAGATCCCAGTGGATTCCCAACCACTGAAACTTCGGAGCTGGAGACAGTCGAGACTTTTTGGTGTTTATTTTGAAACCCAGATGTTCCAGGAACTGGGTCACCTTTTTGCAGGCACGCAAGCATTCTTCTGGCGATGTCGCCCAGATCAGCCAATCGTCCAGGTAGGGCATCACCTGGACATCTTGAAGTAGTAGCTGTTGGACGATCGTGTCTGCGAGCTTCGTGAAGATTCTTGGGGCCACGTTGAGGCCGAAGGGCATGGCCCTAAAGGTGTATTGTCTTCTTTGAAGCCTGAATCCTAGGTAGGAGGAAGCTTGATGATTCATTGGAACGTGCCAGTAGGCATCCGCCAGGTCTATGGAGACCGTGTAAGCCTTGTGAGGCAGTAGGGCCCTTATATGTTGAAGGGTCAGCATCTTGAATTTGTTGTTCACAATGAACTTGTTGAGAGGGGATAAGTCCAGAATGACTCTGAGTTTGTCTGAGTCCTTCTTGGGAATGCAGAATAGCCTTCCTTGGAACCTGATGGACTTTTACTCTCTTGATCACGTTTCTTGTCCAAGAGTTCTCGAACATATTCTTCCAGAATGGGGGTTGATCGTTGGAAGAAATGATGAGAGACCGGTGGAGGTGATATCCAGCTCCAGCTCAGTCCTTTCTTGATGATGCTGTGGGCCCAAGGATCGTAGGTCCAGCGATCCTGAAAGTGGCGGAGTCTTCCTCCCACCAGAAGCACTTCATTGCTTCTGGTTTCCCGAGGGCTTACCACCTCGGCCGCCTGCTCCCCTTCCTCCTCTCCCTCTGGAAGGACGTCAAGAGGAGTCTCAGCCGGAGCCTCTACCCCTGGGGCGAAAGATAGTGGTCTGCCTTTCGTAGGGTGGGGTGAAGACTGGTGATTGGGACACTACCGGCTGAGGGACCAATTGAAAGGTCTGTTATGGATGAGCCACTAATTGAGGAGTAGCGGGAGCCGGACACTGGCGTTTAGCCTGACGCTATTGGGGGCGTGACTTGTTGGGTTTCTTCTTAGGCTGGGGGCCCTCATCCTGAGAAGACTTCCTTCTGCGCGACAAGCCCCACTTATTGAGAAGGTTCCTATTCTCAGTGGAGGCTCTGTCCACAATCTCTTTCACCAGATCCACGGGAAAGAGATATTTGCCCCAGATGTTCGAGGAGATCAGTCTACGGGGTTCGTGTCTAACGGTTGCGTCCGTAAACACGAACTCTCTACATGCCCTCCGAGCCTTGATGAAGCTATATAGGTCCTTCAACAAGGTGGCGAGGTGGGTTTTCGCGAGGACCATGTAGACGGTAGGGACCCGAGCATCAAAGGACATTGTCTCAAGGACCACCTGATGAGACAGAGAGGCAGCCAGCCTCTCTTTTGTGTCCAATTCTCAACGAAGGAGGTAATCCGTGAGCTTGGGAAGGTTATCGTTGAACTGACGTCGGGCGACGTCAGGTTCCAGCTTCCCAACCGAGAAAGTTATCTGGATGTCCTTCCAGCTCTTATCATCCGGGGGTAGGGCGAGGGAGAGAGGCATACATTCCTCCAATGTAGGGCAAGGATTGGTCTCCTCCCCCGCCTTGAAAACAGCAGACAAGGCCTTTTCGGCAAAGGGGAAGACCATGGTGGGTGAAGCAAGAAATGACAGGTGTTTCTTGCTTAGGGCTGGCACTTTTGAATTGGTGTAGCTCTGCGCTTGAGGCAGTTGGCCAGCAGAGCCGGAGCCTTGGAGTGCTCTAGCACGATTACCTCCTTCGGCTCAGTCTCCTCCTTGGAGGATGGCTCAGACTTCAGACGGACGAAGCAGTCCAGATAGGCCTCGAAGCTAGGGTAAAATACTACCTCTTCAAGGGGAACGGCACCTAGCTTAGCATTAATCACAATGCGTCCGGTGGTGATTGGCATAAATTTCGCATGCCACCAGGGGTTCGTCACCGGGCAATCGGGGAGATCCTTGGCGGAGATCTCCTTGGGTGCCTTTTTCAGGCCCAGTATCTCCTCCTTGATATTTTCCTGCCCCTGGCGGAGCTTTTCATATAGGAATGCCATCAAGACCTGGAGGGTATCCTGGGAACATGCTGGGGCGGGTACTGGGGTGGCCGATGTTGAAGGAATTGGCTCCAAGGTAGCAACGGAAGCCACAGAGGGTGTACGGGCAATCTCGCCCTCAGAATCCGAGGACTCCACAAGGTCCTCTTCTTCCTCCTAACCCCCTTCCATGAGGGTCCTCTCGGTGTCGTCGGAGACCTCCTACATCATCTCCACCTCGTCGAGGTGGCACTTACGAAGGGCGGTCGAGACATCCGGCTCGACCGTTAGTTGGACGCACGGGATCTCGTCCTTGGGGATGACAGCATCCGCAGATGCTTTGGGGATGAGCATGGCTCTCATCCTCTCGCTTGGGAGATAGGGCTCCGTGTCGTTCTTTTGAAACCCACGCACCCACTTGCGCAGAGTCTCTCGGGCCTTGTCCCTAACCTCCGTGGATGGAGGGTTGTCGAACGCCTCATCCAGCAGTTTCTTGCACACAGTGCAGACCTGCGGGTCCCAATAGCGAAGGTCCCCTTTTAAGGTGGAACAGCCGGCGTGGGATCGGCATGCCCGGTGACCATAAAAGTCCGGGCGACGAACGCTGCAGAAGGCACTCTCACACTTCACCAACTCTCCTGTAAAAGAAAGAGGCTATGAGTACATGAAGTCAATACGAAACTGACTAAATTTAATCTTAGATTAAAACTAAGTTTAACTATTTATAATATAAGATTCCATGTACAGTATAAGCTTAGGATAGTTAAGCTAGAAAGGAAGGTAGGGAAGACACATACTTGTGCATCCCGCTCAGTCCATTGCCATGACCTCTCATCGTAACTAATTCTAGAGGGCTGAGTATGTCCCGGGAGGAAGAGGAACATCCGTGGGGGATGAGCCAAGCTTAGTCTTCCTACAGAGAACTAGGAACGATGGGAGGGAAAAACCGAGTTCATTCAGTTAATGAGGAGGGGTATGCGAAACCCCCCTTTATAGGATAGGTCCCGACAAAAGACTGCACATGGATGCACAGAATATGCTGGAAAATTATTTACTGTACAACTATACACAATAGTTTTCAGTTTAGGGTATCTCAATACCATAAGAGTGCTGGCTATTATCCATAGCTGCACAATAATCCCTGCCGGCACTGGGCCGGCACGGGTAAGAAGTGACCGTCCACTATAATGTACCTGTGTCGCCGGCAGCGCGGCGGCATGCCGGGGGCCCGACCGGCGCCGGCGGATCTCCATCAGAAAGGAACCCTTCTAAGCCAGCAGTCTAAGTGGCAAGGAGAGAGGGTGATGCTATAAGGTGATGGCAGATTGCCGGCGTGTCGGCGGCTCCGACAGCAGTATACCAACAAGGATACTGATAAGACAATGGTACTGGTAGTTGGTAGGCGCCAGCGAGCCCGCGGCCTTCTCCCCACCCCCCCCCCCCCGGCGGCAAGTCGGCAGTGATATACCTACACTGTCTGCATTCAATGAGACCGGTAGGAAGTCGGAGTTACTACCGGCAGTGCTGATCCACTGCCGCCCCGGCAGTGGATCAGCACTGACAGAGAGAGAGAAAGATAGGAGGGGGAAGGGGGAAAAAAGGGGTAACTCAGTACCCAAACCCTTCCGCCTCCAGAAGGAGTGTTCAGATGAAAGGAGGGGGTGAGGCCTTTCATCCAGCGGCAAGGGGTCGCCGGCGGCGGCTAGGCTGCCGGTGGCGGCCCAAGGGAGGGCCGAGGAACACTCAAGAGGGGGAGGTCCTCCGCTGGCAGACAGACCAGCAATGGAAACCCCATAGATCGACTATAAGTGGGAAGCGTAGCAGAACGGACAAGCCGACGAGGGGACCGGGCCGGGCCTACATGTCGTCGGCACACAGCGGGAATGTAGGCTGGCGGACAGGGGTGTGATGGCAAGCCAACACAAAGGGATTAAATGGGGAGGGGGAGAGGGTCCCAGAGGAAGGGGGTGCAGGAGGGGCCGAAGTCCCCTATTGCATACCCCAAGGAAGGGGGTTCTGATCAGGGCTAGCCTGTCTAGGCCGGAAGAGTACATTCTCCAGCCTAGGGTAAGATAGCCCTGAGTAGGTACAGCACTGGTGTCCTGTCCTGAACTATAATGAAGCAGAATCCCCATTGGCTGCCTAACCTAGGCTAGGAGAACCTGTCTCCCAGGCCAGGAAAGGCAGGGTAAGGACAAGTCGCTAGGCCACAGGGGGGAGGGGTCGTAACCCAACCAAGTGTGGACTAGGGGGCAGGGCTAAGCCCTAAAGGAGGGATGGAGGCGAACAACTGATACTCTGAGGGTCTGTCCCAAACTCAAGGCGCACGTCGATGGCCAGGAGAAGGGGCAGAACGGTCCTACCCTAACCTAAACGACAGTATCGAGGATAGGGAGGCTAGGGTGTAGCCTAGGTTACCTCAGAGGGAGGAGATTACCTAGATAGGTAACCTGGGGGGGGGGGAAATGAGGAAGCAGATAGGAGCCCTAGCATAGGTTAGGTGCCAGGGAGACGACTACCAATATCGCAACCCCTATATACTTCCCTGAAGGCGAAAAAATCATGTATGCAATCACTGAATCTTGTATGTATAATGCCTGAATCTTCATTTCACTCATAACACTAGGAACACTATCATATCATGCAAAAAGTAATCATGAACTCTTAGGCATCTTGCCTAAGGGCTGGGCCAGCAGGCTAGCTTAAGGTTCGGCTAACAAGATCGCCGAAGGCGAATACTAACAGCATAATATAACTAATTCCTAGCAGTGAAGACTAACTAATATAATCATTAGTGAAGGGACCGGGAACGTTGCTCTGGCTAACTAAATAAAGCATGCTTGGCGAGCAACAGCGTCTCAACATGACGCCTCCGGTGAGGGCACAGCTCCGCCACAAAACACAAGATTTAAGGAAATGTAAACATTACTTTATGGCTGGAGCTTATCTAAACAATACAAGAATATGGTACTCAACTTTCCAGAAGAAGGTGAGGCCGAAGATTGAGACATGATGCAGAAAATATGCAAAAACTGGAAAAACACAACTCATAGGATGCGCTACAGAAGTGGAATGGATTTGGCGCGGACGGATGTGACGTTGGCCAATATGGCGGCCGTTTGTTTACATCGCTAGGTACCATAACAGTAACGTAGGAGGAGAGCTCTTGGAACGGCTCCTCCCCAAAGTGCCACTCTTCCCCCTCGAAGCGTAAACGCTATGTGGGGTGCAGATAGCTATGTGGCATGTCATGCATACGTCCCGTTAGTATACGATATCCTAAAGGGAAACCTTATGGGTACTCGTGCCAGAAGTTAGAATTCTGTGAAACCTTAACTTTGATTCTCTGGGAATATCTACTGTAGTCAAATATACCTTTAGGAATCTGCTGAAGGAACCTTCCATCAACACGTCATGGCTTGCGCCCAAATATATATATATATATATATACATATATATATATATATATATATACATATATTGTGTGTGTATATACATATATATATATATATATATACATATATATATATATATATATATTTATATATAAATATAATATATATATATATATACACACACAATATATATATATATATATATATATACATATATATATATATATATATATATTTATATATAAATATATATATATATATATATACACACACAATATATATATATATATATATATACATATATACATATATACATATACATATATACATATATACATATATATATATATATGTATATATATTTTTGGGCTCAAGCCATGGCGTCCTGATGGAAGGTTCCTTTTTGGTAGCTTCCTTGGGTATATAACTACTAGATATTCCCAGAGAATTTAACCACAGGTTATCACAGAATTCTAACTTCTGGAGCGAGTATCCTAAAGGTTTCCCTTTAAGACATCGTATATCAACAGGGGACGCATGTATTAACGCGCCACATAGCTATCTACACCCTACATAGAGTTAACACTTCGAAGTGTAGGGGCAGAGAATAGCTGGGGAGCCGTTCCACAGCTAATCTCGTTCGTGGCTACTTTTGGTACTCGAGACGTAAACAAACGGGCGCCATTGCTAAATGACGTCACGTCCGTCCTCATCCTTCGTTTAGTAGCTTGCCTTACTAGTCGGACTTTTCCCTGTGCGTTCTTTATCGACTTGCATCTTAGCCATGTCTCTACCCTCGGCCTCGCCTTCTTCTGGAAAGTTGAGTACAAGGTTCCAGTATTGTTTAAATAAGCTCTGACCGTAAAGTAACTTTTACTTTTCGAGATATTTGATGTTTTGTGGCAGAGCTTTGCCTCGACCGGACCCGCCATTTTATGGCGTCGCTGTTGTTTTGCATGCCTTATTTAGCTAGCCTCAACAGCGTTTTCCGGCCTCATTAACTAATCGATACTATTAGTTATTTAGTCTTCATAGCTAGGAACTTCATATATCGTGTTTTGATGCCTTGTTATCGGTCATTATCTGACCCCATACCAGTTAGCTAGTCTAGCCCCTAGGCCAGAGCGCCTGACATCAGTGTTCATGCATGATATATTTCAGTGATCCTAGGTTTAATTATGAAGATAGTGGCATTATTTTACAATACTATTGACTGTGATGCAAGTGTTTTCGCCTTCAGGGACCATATAGGGGACAGGTTAGATAGTGTGCCTTTCTAACCTAACCTACAAGTAGGACCCCTATATGCTTCCTTCATCCCCTGCCTTAGGGCATCCCCTCTGTGTAGCCTTGCTCCCCCTACCACGTAAGGGGATCAAGCTCATATCAGAGTATATATCGCTTCTCTGTCCTCCCTAAGGGAATGATCCCCCCTTAGGGATGCGTCCGAGAATGAGGAACGGCTAGTCCTTCCTCTATTGCTGGGGCTAGGTCTCCAACCTTTCCTGCAATAGCGATACGTCTTCCTTCCTTCCTAGTTCAGGGCGTAACATCCCTGCTCTAGGTTAGGTTTTGGGGGAGTCAGTTCTGTGCCTTACTGAAACGATACCCATGCACCGTTCTCAGACAGGCTACCTTACCTTAGGCTAGGGAGCGTCCTCCCTTCCTTGGTGGCTGCTTTGGTACAGAACCTCCTCCATAGAAGACCCTTCTCTTCTCCCCTCCCCACCTATCTCTTGTATGGCCTAGCCTATACTTAGGTTAGTCCATACCCATCTGTCCCCTGTCCTACAACTCCTCTTTAGGGTGGAGTGATAGGGCTTCTTTGAGCTCCTGTGGCAGTCCGCTCTGGTACATATACCCTTCATAGTGTCCTATGAGGTTAGCCACTGGATGCGTTTTGCCCGCAGGTGTTCTCCCCCCCCCCCTCTTGGGTGTTCCCTAGCCCTCCCTTGGGCTACCTTGGCTCCTGGTCCTCTGCGGCCCCTGCTTCTGGGTGATAGGGCTAGCCTCTATCATGGGTACACCCACTCAGGTGGGATGTCTTGGGGTCCGTGGCCGTACCCCTACATCCCTCCCTCTGTCTCTTTCACTATCCTGGTGCCGGTCCCTTGCCGCCTCCCCTGTCGGTGATACCCACCTCCTACCTTGGTGACTAATCCCTTACCCTCGGGGCCGCCAGTCCTCCGCGTGCCGGGGGACTGCCGCCTCCCGCCGGCGTCCAGCCGATGGCCTTCCCTCTTACCTCATAGCTTCGGTCGTCCGTCCACCGGTCCGGCCCCCGGAGTTCCGGCATCCACTGCCGGCAGTCCGGTTCTGCTATAACCATCCTTGTTCCTGTCACCAAGCCGGCAACCTTCGGCTGCCGGAGCCGCCGCCACCCTGGTATTACCCCTGACTTTTATATTTGTCTTCCCTAATGCCAGAAACTCTGCTGGAGCGGCCTCCGGCGTACCGTCGGTCTGCCGGAGCATTCCGGAGGCGTCAAGGCGACTTGCACCCCTTCTACTAGCTATCATCTCATGTTGATAGCCCTACATCGCAACCAGATGGTTTGATTACGTAAATGGATAGGTATTATCTTACCGCTCTATTAGTAACCATGCTGTCTTCTTACATATCACAGATTTCCAGCATGCTGTGTGTATCTTAGCACGGCTGGTTGCCGGAAACCGTTACCCTATGGGATCTTCTACGTTCCCAACTCTAGGGTCTGAGTGGCCTCAGTCCCAGTTTTATATCCTTGACAATTCCCAATAGAATTCCCACTGCCTTCCTGGCATTCCATGTCAAATTCTGTCCTGTGCCTTCGTTCTCAACAAATTGTCTATGGATAAGGTTACGGTACCCAGCCGGGCGGGTTACACGGAGTATGTGTCTATCTCCTTCTTTTCCGCCCATTTTCTAATCATCACACTTAATCTTAAGGTAAAGATTAATCATTTAATATTTAACTTTAGAATAGAAGTCATCCTTATGACTCCCCCATACTCATGTTCTCTTTCTCTTACAGGAGGAGCAACTGAAGTGCGACCACGGCTTCTGTGCATCGAAGCGCCCGCACTTTTATGGGCACACGGCCTGTAGGACCCACGCCCCTTGTGCAAACAAGAAAGGTGATCTGAAGTTCTGGGACCCGCAGAACTGTATGGTCTGCCAGGAACGCCTGGTCGAGGCGTTCAATAACGCTCCTTCAGCGGAGGTTAGGGACGTTTCTCGGGAGAAGCTACGCAAATGGGTGCGTGGCTTCCAGAAGAACGCCACTGGACCGTACCTTGCCACTGAAGACATGAGGGCCTTACTGTTCCCAAAGGCATCCCCAGACTCTGTGGTCCCCAAGGATCAGATCCCCACCGTCCAGATCACGGTGGAACCCGATGTTGTCATGGCCCAGTCCATACACGAGTGTCGCCTGGATACCGACAACGCGGAGCGTATGTCGGAGGTTTCGGAGACAACGGAGAGGAACCTCATGGCCGGAGAGTTGGACTATGAGGAGGACCAAGTGGAATACACCGAGTCGGAGCAGGAGGTCGCTCCGCCTTCCACCACCGCCCCAACTCCTACACCGACGGAAGTATCTCTCCCGTCTACATCCGCCACCCCGGACCCCATCCCAACCGCCCAGGAGATGTTCCGTATGCTTGAAGCAATTATGGACATGAAACTCCGTGAGACACGCGAGTACATCAGGACCATGGGAAGTTCCAAGGAGACGAAAAGGATTTCGGTTAAGGACCTCCCGGCATGCTCGCACGCCAACCCCTGGAGGTATGCCGAGCATATGCCCATCGCAACGGGCAGAATCTTCATCAGCGAGAAGGTCGGCTCGGTTGCCCTGGAAGAAGTGGAGTTCTTCCCGAGCTTTGAGGCTTATCCAGACTGTTACGTCCGGCTTCGATCCGAACCTGCCTCTAAAGAAGAGACCGAACCTAAGGAGGTGATAGTGTTCGATCTCCCGAAGGCCCAGGCTATGCTGGCCAACGCTTTTAAAAGTAGGGGTTTTACCTGCTCAAAGCTTCCGGCACTGAGCAAGAAGCACCCTACCTATGTCGCACCTGATGATGCACTCCTCCCCTTTATGGAAAAGGCCTTCGCTGCGGTTCACAAAGCAGTGGAAGAAGGGAAACCCTGTCCTGCACTGGAGGAGTACAGACCCTTCTCCCTGGTGACTCCCCCCGATATTCGACACTGGAAGGATATCCAGCATACCTTCGTGGTGGGAAAACTAGATCCTGACGTTGCTGGACGTCAGTTTAATGAAGACCTCCCGAAACTTAATGACCATCTCCTTCGTCGGGAACAAGACACAAAGGAAAGGCTCGCCGCATCCATGTCCCTCCAAGTACAGCTTGACGTCATGGCTGGTGACACTAGAGTCCCCGACCACTACATGGTGCTCGCCAAGACGCATATGGCGACTCTGGTCAAGGACCTGTACAGCTTCATGAAGGCTCGGAGAGCCTGTCGTGAATTCGTGTTCTCAAGTGCCACAGTGAGACACGAACACCAGAGGCTGATTTCCTCCAACATCTGGGGTAAACACCTCTTTCCCTCTGATCTTGTGAAAGAGATTACCGACAAGGCCGTCACTGAGAACAGGAACCTTCTCCACAAGTGGGGCATGTCGAAGAACAGGAGATCCTCTCAGGACGATGGTCCTCAACCTAAGAGGAAATCCTCCAAGCCAAAACCCCAGCAACGTCAACAGAGACGGCAGTTTCCGGGACCCGCTACTCCCCAAGTGGCTGCTCAGCCACAGCAGACCTTTCAACTGGTCACCCAACCGGTCTTGTCTCAGTCACCGGTTTTCACCCCTGCCTTTGAGCAACAAACAACTACCTTTCGTCCCAAAAGTAGAGGCTCAAGCAGAGGTGCAGGCAGAAACGCATCTCGCCGTCCCTCCAGAGGCAGAGGAGGAAGGGGAGCTAGCGGCCGAGGCAGTAAGCCCTCGGGACACCAGAAGCAATGAAGTGCTTCCGGTGGGAGGAAGACTCCGCCAATTATAGGATCGTTGGACCTTCGATCCCTGGGCACACAGCATCGTCAAGAAGGGTCTAGGCTGGAGTTGGACTCAACCACCCCCAACCTTCCAGCAATTCTTCCAACAGTCAACTCCCCCTCTGGAAGAATATGTCCTAGATCTCTTGAACAAGAAGGTGATAAGGAGGGTAAAGTCAACCAGGTTCCAAGGGAGACTGTTTTGCGTCCCCAAGAAGGACTCCGACAAGCTCAGAGTCATTCTAGACTTATCACCCCTCAACAAGTTCTTAGCGAACAACAAGTTCAAGATGCTGACTCTTCAACAGATAAGGACCCTTCTGCCTCGAGGTTCTTACACGGTCTCCATAGACCTGGGATGCCTACTGGCACGTTCCAATGAACCACCACGCTTCCTCCTAACTAGGATTTCGACTCCAAAGGAAAAGCTACGCCTTCAGGGCCATGCCCTTCGGCCTCAACGTGGCCCCTCGGATCTTCACAAAGCTGGCGAACGCCATAGTACAACAGCTCCGCCTCCAAGACGTCCAGGTGATGGCCTACCTCGACGACTGGCTAGTCTGGGCTCCTTCGCCCGAGGATTGTTTAAGATCCTGCAGCAAAGTCACCCAGTTCCTAGAACACCTGGGATTCAAGATAAACGCAAAGAAATCTCGCCTCTCTCCAGCTCAGAAGTTCCAATGGTTAAGAATCCACTGGAACCTTCAGTCACACCGCCTTTCCATCCCCCAGAAGAAAAGGAAGGAAATAGCAGGGTCTGTCAAGCGACTGCTGAAATCCAAACAGATCTCAAGACGTCAGCAGGAACGAGTTCTAGGCTCTCTACAGTTCGCCTCAGTGACAAACCCAGTGCTTCGTGCACAGCTAAAGGAGCCGCGGGAGTCTGGAGACGTTCTGCATCCATCGCTCGAAGAGACCTCAAGAGACGGCTCCCAAACAGACTTCGGCTTCTCCTCAAGCCGTGGTCGGAAGCAACGGCCAGGAAAAGGTCCATCCCTCTTCAACACCCACCTCCATCACTCAACATCCACACGGACACTTCACTGGAGGGTTGAGGAGGTCACTCCCACCAAAAACAGGCTCAAGGCACATGGTCTCCCCTATTCAAGACGTTTCACATCAACATCTTGGAGGCCATGGCGGTCCTTCTAACACTGAAGAAACTCTCCCCGCCTCCCTCGATCCATATTCGTCTAACCCTAGACAACTCGGTGGTAGTTCGATGTCTCAATGGCCAAGGCTCAAGATCGCCCCAAATAAATCAGGTGCTTCTGACAATCTTCCGTCTGGCAGAGAAGAAGAAGTGGCACCTGTCTGCAGTTCACCTACAAGGATTCCGCAACGTGACGGAGGACGCTCTATCCCGGACAAGCCCGATAGAGTCGGAATGGTCTCTAGACGCAAGATCATTCTCCTTCATCTCTCACCAAGTCCCAGAACTTCAGATCGATCTCTTCGCAACAAGCGACACCAATCAACTTCCTCGATATGTGGCCCCGTACGAGGACCCCAAGGCAGAGGCAGTGGACGCCATGTCTCTGGACTGGAACAGATGGTCCAAGATCTACCTGTTCCCTCCCACCAACCTTCTGCTGAAAGTCCTCTCCAAGCTGAGAACCTTCAAAGGGACAGCGGCCCTAGTGGCTCCCAAGTGGCCCCGGAGCAATTGGTACCCCCTGGTCCTAGAGCTGCAGCCCACGCTGATCCCTCTCCCGGGCCCAGTTCTCTCCCAGCAAGTACAGAAGTCGACTGTCTTCGCTTCATCATCGAAAATCAAGGACCTTCATCTCATGATTTTCTCTCCCTAGCTGCGAAGAAAAGGTTTGGGATCTCGAAGAAAAGTCTAGACTTCCTCGAGGAATACAAGACCGAATCCACAAGACGGCAATACGAATCATCCTGGAGAAAATGGGTCTCATTCGTCAAGGCAAAAAATCATACGGAAATCACCATTGATTTTTGCATGTCCTTCTTTATTCACCTTCATGGACAGGGATTGGCAGCCAACACGATTTCTACTTGCAAATTGGCCTTGACTAGACCACTGATGTATGCCTTCCAGATTGATCTGTCCAACGACATCTTCAATAAACTGCCGAAGGCATGCGCTCGTCTACGCCCAGCACCCCCACCAAAACCGATCTCCTGGTCTCTGGACAAGGTGCTCCATTTTGCCTCCAACTTGGACAATGATTCATGCCCTCTCAAGGATCTGACTCAAAAAGTTATATTTCTTTTTGCTCTTGCCTCAGGAGCCCGAGTCAGCGAAATAGTGGCATTATCAAGGGAGGAGGGTCATATCCTGTTTACTGTACTGACTCAGGAGACCTTACCCTATTCCCGGAACCGACGTTTCTCGCCAAAAACGAATTACCCACCAAAAGATGGGGCCCTTGGAGAATATGCCCCCTGAAAGAAGATGTCTCTCTATGTCCAGTAGAGAGCCTCAAGGTCTATCTTCGCAGAACTTCGGACTTTGGTGGAGGCCAACTCTTCAAAGGAGAAACATCGGGCAGCGACCTGTCACTGAAACAACTAAGAGCGAAAATCACCTACTTCATTCGCAGAGCGGATCCTGACAGTACACCCGCCGGTCATGATCCTAGAAAAGTTGCATCGTCTCTGAATGTCTTTCAGAGTATGGAGTTCGAAAGCCTTAAGAGTTTCAACGGCATGAAATCTTCGCGCGTTTTCTTCAAACATTATGCGAAACAAGTGCACGAAGTCAAACATTTTGTGGTAGCCGCAGGAAGTGTTATGAAACCTGCACCTAACTCTGCATAGAACAGTGAGTTACTTGGGACTCTAACTCTACGGGTGCCTATGTTGACCCTCGAATGATACGTAGTGATTTCAAAACACTTAGTGTTTTCATATACTGTTCTTATCCCAGGTGAAATGTCATAGTCGTCACACGAGTGCCGCATGCCTAGAGCATGATGTGTTTTACTTTTAAAGACTGATGTTCCTCTGGAACGAGTGCCTACTAATAATTTGAAATTCTCTTTCAGATTCAAGAGCACGTCTTTCGTTACTATGTACATTATAATTTGTTGTAAATTACTTTTACATATTTATTGCATTTCATTAATATTCTCTGCAATTGTGAAATAAAATTTCTATTTTATTACTTGTGCGTCTCAATCCACTCCTACTTATACTATGAAATACACGTCTGTCATGGTTTTATTATCCCCTTCCTCTTATGGTTGATGAAGATTACTAAGGTTTCAACCCTTATTATATACTCACCTGTGCAATGTAATATTCCTACACGAATACTTACTTACTTCATATCTTCGAGACCAGACAATTCTCCATTAACATACAGTGCCTAACCACCACTTGTCTGCCCTTGAGAATGTTCCTATATGAATGCCAACCATTCAGTCTTGTCTCCAAGTTCTTCAGGTTCTCCCAGCAAGGTGAGTAGCCCTTCGATGACCACTTTGATCTTGGCATGGCCCGTGGGGACTTCACTGCTAGGGGGGCAGGAAGTTCTCTTCCCTACGGTTCTTCTATTAAGATTACTATGCTAACCTGTTCAAAGCCCTCGGCACTTACCCAAAAAAAAAAAAGGGGGGGGGGGGCGAAAATCTACCACGATACATTGATTCTCTGGTATTTTTCCATCAGGACGCCATAGCTTGAGCCCAAAAAACGGATTTTGAGCGAAGCGAAAAATCTATTTTTGGGTGAGATAGCCATGGGCGTCCTGATGGACCCTCCCTGCTACTTCGTCCAGTTTTTCAGGTCCCACCCTGCTCTGCTGTATCATGGTGATCGGCAAGCAACTGGCTTCAGGATGAGGACAGACGTGACGTCATTTAGCAATGGCGCCCGTTTGTTTACGTCTCGAGTACCAAAAGTAACCACGAACGAGATTAGCTGTGGAACGGCTCCCCAGCCATTCTCCGCCCCTACACTTCGAAGTGTTAACTCTATGTAGGTTGTAGATAGCTATGTGGCGCGTTAATACATGCGTCCCCTATTGATATACGATGTCTTAAAGGGAAACCTTTAGGATACTCGCTCCAGAAGTTAGAATTCTGTGATAACCTGTGGTTAAATTCTCTGGGAATATTTAGTAGTTATATACCCAAGGAAGCTACCAAAAAGGAACCTTCCATCAGGACACCATGGCTATCTCACCCAAAAATAGATTTTTTCGCTTCGCTCAAAATCCGTTATATATATATATATATATATATGTGTGTGTGTATATATATATATATATATATATGTGTGTGTATATATATATATATATATATTTGGGCTCAAGCCATGACATCCTAATGGAAGGTTCCTTTAGTAGCTTCCGAAGGGTATATATGACTACAATGATATTCCCAGAGAATCAAACCAAAGGCTTCACAGAATACTAACTTCTGGCGCAAGTACCTTTAAGATTACTCTCAAGGGTATCGTATATCATCAGGGGAAGTATTCTTGACACGCCACATGGCAATCTGCACCCCGAATAGCCTTTACGCCTCTAGGCTCTAGGGGGAAAACGTGGCAGAATAGAAGGGTAACCGCAACAAAGATTACCCTGGTTACCCTACTACAATCATATCAAAACCGCGCCAACTCCCTCTGGCGGTCATTCCTTTATCTGTAGCGACTCGCTATGTTGGTGTTCCCTGTCGATCTGACATTTCTGATCGATTTCTGGGAATCTTTATGCTTCTACGGCTTCTTTCTCCATCTAGAAAGTTGAGTACTGATTCTTTACAATATGTAATTTAGTTCCAGCCTCACAATGAAATTGTGTATTTCTTGTGTGCGGATCTTTGCCGATCGCCGGTGTTGCCATGGCTCTGTCGTTCTTGTACATGTGCTATTTAGTTAGCAGAACGACATTCCGGTGTAAATAGCTTATCATTATTATGAAAGCTATTTAGGCATTATATATTGTAAAGATATCTATAAGCATAATTTTTCCTTTCCGTGGTGATCGTATATGTCAGAGTTTTGGTGATTTAGGTAACCGAAATCTCGTTTTGTCTGGGTAACATAACCTAGACAACATATACTTTCGTCATTTCCCCAATTACCCTTGTGTATTGGTTATCATTCCTGGAGATCGTTATCTCCTGGAATTTTATTAACCATTATTAATCTCACTAGAGATTTATGGGTAATCTCTCTTCCCTCTGAGAGTAGCCTTAGGCTACAACTCTCTGCGTCGGCCTTGAATTTCGAATTCAGGCATGACTAGCCTAGAGTTTTCTGTCTCATCCCTTAACAGCCGTCGGCAAGTTTTGGGATTCGATCAGAACCTCAGAGTATTTAGTCTTTGTCGGCAGTCGGTCGGCGGGGTGATTGCATTCCCCTGCCGGCGGAACTACCGGCATAGGAGGCTAGCCCTCCCTAGATTACACCTGAAGTGGTCGAATGTTGCCGCCACCTTCTCCCTATGGTCTAGTAGACTAGTCCTATGCTTGCCGACCCTAGGCTATAGAGTCATATACTCTTGTTTGCTAGGATGGCGTCGGCATTGGAACTCTGTTTCTCCCTTGTTGAGAGGAACGGCATGAGCTGCCGTCCCCTTAACTGTATTAGCACCCCCTAAGCTGGAGAATAAATGATTCTCCTGCCGCTTGTGGTCGTGCCGGTACTGAAACAGAGTTTCTTCAAGGTGTGTAGATCTGGCAGCATTGCCGGTCCCTCCTATACCGCATATAGGACCCTTTCCCCTCCCGTCTGTTCTTTTACGATGGCCGAGCCATTGTCTTTCCTGTGCTGGAGTCCTGCAACCTTACCATTGCCGGTGGGTTGCCGGTGGGTTGCCGGAGCCGCCAGACCCCCCTCCTCAGGCGTCAGCTGTTGGCAGTCGCCGACTGCCGGCGACCATGACGGCTGTCGGCAACTGCCGGCTTCGAGAGCCTTTGGCGGCTGTGGATGGGAGGTCCCTTTTGTCCCCAAGGTTCTCCAGTTCTCCCTTGAACTGCTAGCCACAGTTTCTGTTGTCGGCGTTTTGTTCTGGCCGGCAGTAGACCGGCACAGATAGATACTGACTCAGTAGGTAGCATGCCGACTGTACTCGTGCTGCCGGAGGCTGGCCTACAGTAGTAAGCCGCCAATAGTACTGTGGCTAAATGGAAGTGAACCTTCTTTTCGGAGAAAGGCAGTAAAATTAAACTTTTACATCTTTTATCACAGTATACATATACAGTAATTGATAGCCTTGACTCCATGCTTTCTCTCTCTCTCTCTCTCTCTCTCTCTCTCTCTCTCTCTCTCTCTCTCTCTCTCTCTCTCTCTCTCTCTCTCCTCTAGCTTGCTAGATGCTCCGACACTAGCTAACTAATCCGGCAATATGCCGGCTGAACTACAGTATATGTCTATAGAGGTACTTAGTATAATTGCAGTATAGTATATACGGCAGATGAATAACTATCGTATATATTATACTAGTAGTTATTTCCGATATATCTTGGGTATCCCTGCCCAGATATTTGCTGAACCCAATTCTATATTGATGGAATAATATTTCATCAATATTCTGATTTGAAATCAGTTTCCATTTACCCTGCAATATTGAATTTCGTAAAGGGCTGGTGGTGTGACACCTCTAACCCCTATAGGGGAGAGCCCTTATCCCTGAGTTTCCCTGATCAAGGAACTCCCTGACTTAATATTGTAAGGGAGGTCACAGCAAATAGATTGGTTGGGATACATAAGTATATGTGTTTTATTTTCTGCCAGCTGAACTACGGTATAGGTCTATACAAGTAGTCAGTATATTTGCGGTATAGTAAATACGGCAGATGGATAACTAACATATAGATTATACTAGTAGTTATTTCCAATATATATTGGGTGTCCCTGTCTAGATATTTGCTGAACTCAATTCTATATTGATGGAATAATATTTCATCAATATTCTGATTTGAAATCAGTTTCTATTTACCCTGCAATATTAAATCTAGTAAAGGGCCAGTGGTGTGACGCCTCTAACCCCTAAAGGGGAGAGCCCTTATCCCTGAGTTTCCCTGTTCAGGAAACTTCCTGATTTGATATTGTAAGGGAGGTTACAGCGAATAGATGGGTTGGGATACACAAATATATGTCTTTTAATTTCTAATCAACATATCTTGGATGCGAGATTCTGCTGTTACCGCTCTTATTTCGAAAGAATGACATTCCTTCGATACTCTGATTGTGTATCAATCCTCCTTACCTCACAGCGGTAAGCATAGAAGGGGACAGTGCATGTACACTTCCTTACACCTAGGTGTTCAACCCCCTTTTCTTCAGGGAATTCCCCAGTTGGAGGAATTTCCTTAAGACTGAGGAGAAGTAACAGCATTGGCTCACAGGGGATACACGGGTATGTGTCTCCCACTATCTCTTTTAGCTTTCTGTCCTAAGCTATTTTGTCAAAAGACAATTTTGCAAATTGTTTATCGATGCAATAATCAATTGAATACTCATTTCTGTTCTCCCTTCCTTACAGGAGGGACACCAGATGATGCATTGCAGTCTTCTGCAGTTATAAAGATGAGTATTTTCACGGACATAATATATGCAGGTTCCCCAAGCAATATTATTTCCAAAATCCCCAATCTACAAGACGGCAGTCTAGAGCTGTCAAACATTGATTGGTTTCGTTTCGAATGTTATCTCTTAAATGCAGTTCAACTTCGAACTCGTAAAATGAGAGAACTCTACGGGAATTGGACTGAAAAATTCACTTTCTCATTACTAAAAATGCCGATTTGGTGCTCTTTTTAAAGGTTTTTAAGGTCTAAACCCCACCCCCCAACCCTGCCTCTCAAGATGAGGTTGCAGACACTAACGGCATTGGTGAGTCTGAGCGGGACTCAAACCCCCAACTGACAAACACCGGGCAGAGACTCCACAATCAAGCCACACCTTGTAGTGAAATCAACGACAGCAGTCATTGTTTCACTGTCACATCTGATTCCGCCGCCAAGAACCAGCAGTGTGTGCCCTTGGTCACCACCCAGTCAATAGCTAAGTTGGTATACCTTCAATCGACAGCCCACCGATTACCGGCGGTCTGCCGACAGCCCGAGGAGTCTCCTCTGGTTCAGAGATCCGCTGACTATGCGTATAGTTTTCACCACTACCCAGTCACATTGAATACTGGCTAGGATGGTGTGACGTCTGTCAGCGACCCGCTGACAGCCGACAAGTCCCTGATATGTCGAAGACCTACAAGCAATATCGTTGCTGAAGTACTGTGCCAGTTAACTTACCCCCAAGCACTAGCCTTGATGGTAACATACCAGTGGTATAGGGGTATACAATACCCTGTACACCTGCAGTTTAGGACCATATCACAGACAGAAATCCTTGGTACATAACCATACAATTGAATGGTTTTCCAGTACGTTGTGCTTCTAAGCACAACCTCTTGCTGAGACCTACCTGATTTGGGGGATCCACTTCCCCCCCCCTTTTTTTTTTACGCTGATTCCTCATCAGCCTCTTGATTCTCATTCCCCGGATGTAGGGCGCTACTCTAGCCTTATGGACTAGAATCTTCCATCGGCCCCTTCTTGAAAGGGGATGCCCTAGAATCAATAATTAGGAAGACCGCAGCAGTTGGCTGGAAGGATTTACACGTCTGTGTCTCTCCTCTTTTCCAGCGTACTTATCCTAAGCTTTATACAATAGAAAGGATTCTTCTATTACAGTGAAACACTGAAAAGCTGATATAGGCAAACAGTCAGGTATGGCCTGAAAGGAGAATGGAAGGGTTTCTTAGTTCTCCTTAGGATGTTAAACAGCATCCCACAGTTACAATGACCGTTGTTCCACAGACGGTCAGATTTATACACCTTCGGATCAAGCGAAGCAAACAGACACTTCTGGTAGGAGGGAAGTTCCTCCTGGATCGCTGGACCTTCGATCCCTGGAGTCCAAGGTCTGACCAAGATGAGACTAGAATGGAAATGGACATACCTCCACCATCCTTTCCTCAACTCTTCTTATATTCAAATTCCCCCTAGAAGAGTATGCCTTAAAGCTCTAGAGCATATTAGCGGTGAGGAAAGTAGAGTCCATCGATTTCCAATGAAGGCAGCTTAGTGTTCACATGAAAGACTTAAGAAAACTCTGAGTCATTCTGGACTTGGCGCCACGCAACAAGTTCCAATAGAACAGCAAGTTCAGAATGACAATCCTTCTGAACATAAGGACCCTATTCAGTAAGGGGTGTTGACAATCTAGCCAGCCCTGGAAGATGTCTATCAGCAACTTCCAGTCAGTCACCCCCTCCCCTCCTACCTAGGTTCCAAGTTACAGCAGATAACATATATCCTGGACGAGATTCCCGTCGGACTAGTTTCAGTCCTAGGATCCTTACGGAATTAGCAGACACAGTCAAGCGAAACCAAGCCTAGAAAGAGTTCAGGCAACGATGGCCCTGGACGACATGCTGGAGTGGGCAGCACCCGAAATGACTGTATATGAGCATCCGTGGAGATGATCCGGCTCTGGAACATTGAAGATGCAAATAACTTCAAGAAATCTCGATTCTCTCCAGCTCAGGGCTTCAATGTTTTAAAAAATCATTGAAACCTGTAGTCACCCTAAAGCCCCCTTTTCCCCTGGGGATGTAAAAGGAGATCGCAAGGTCTGTCAAGAGACTATTGTAATCAGTCAGGATTCCATGACATTAACAGGAGGGAGTTTCGAACTCTCTCCAGTTCGCGATTATGACAGACCCAGTGCTACGTGCACAACTATAAGATGCGCTAAGAGGCTGGAAAAGTTACGCATCAAACGCTCGAAGAGATCTAATAGGACCAATGATGGTCATTCCCTCTTCGCTTACAATACAATGACCAAAGGCCACGGACCCGTAGGCCATTTAGCCCTGTATTGGGTGGATAAACTCTCTCCACACAGATCGGACCTCCTCAGGTTGATCTGGGGCATCGGAGCGATAATGAGGCGTCGAAACTGTCGAGGATAAGGGACGTCTCATTTCATTAGGGAATACTAGCCATCCCTTCCTTAGGGGAATGGCGCCTATCAGCAGCTTGTTTATATATGATCTGCAAGGTGACAGCGGATGCTCTTCTCGGGTTCAACCCAAGAGAGTTGGAATGGTACACGGACGCAGACCCATTCCCTCCCAGAAAGGGACAAGTCCCCGAGCTGCAGATCGTTCTCTTCATCACGAGCGTTATTAAGATACTATCTCGTTCTTTAGTCCCATACGAGGACCCTCTAATGGAGGTAACAGACATCATGTCTCTACACTAGAAGTGATGGACTTAGAATTCATGTTCAGCCCATCAAAATTTCCTCCAGAAGGCCCTCTACATGCTGAGACCCTTCCAAGGAAGAGGGGCTCTGTTGGCTCCCAGAAATCCCAAGAACATCCCGTTCCCTGTAATGAAAGAACTGAGGCTGAGGCTAGTCCTAGTTATGCACCTAGGATTATCCAGGAGGTTCAGAAGTTTTCGGCCTTCGAATTATCACAGTACACCTGATCCCTTCATTTTATGAATTCCTTGCCCTTAACGGTTAGGAAAAAGACTGGGATCTTAAAGGCAAAATAGAATTCCTAGAAGAATACAAGTCTAGTCAACGAGAAGACAATAAGAGTCTTCTTGGGAAAACTAAATTGTTTTGTAAAGCAAAAGGGCCCAAAAACAATCTCATGATCTTTTGCCTCTCCTCTGTCCACCCCTATATTCAGGGTCTGGCGGCCGACAGCACGTTGGACTTTGAGGAAGGAGGCAGTGTATCCTTGAATACTATGAGAACGCTAGTTCTTCGGCCTTGTCTCCATATAAACCCTTGAGTAAGCACCAAGGGTATGGCCTACTTTGCGAGAGAGGTCACTTAATGGGATCTTTGGATCCATGGACCATTATCTCTGTGCAAGTCAGCCTCGACTAGACCTCTTCTATATGCCTTTTAAATAGATCTAACGATTTAAATCTTTAATAAATTTCCGATAACATGTGCGGGCTTAGGCCCGCAACGCCACTAAAGCCCATCTAATGGTCTTTGGACAAGGTCCTACATTATGCCTCACCTGTGAACAATGAGGATTGTTCCCTCAAGCATCTAACCTAAAAGGTTATTTTTTTTCGGTTTCCTATAGCCTCTGGGACTAGAGTTAGTGAAATAGTGGCCCTATCCGGAGTTGAGGGCCACATTAAGTGGGAGATCTGCATCTCTTTCTGATCTAACCTTTCTCATTAAAGACGTCCTACCTACTAACAGGTGGGGGTCCTGGAGAATCTGCCCTCTGAAGGAAGATGTCTCTCTAGGTCTGCTAGAGTGTCTAAGGTCTACCTTCATAGAACTTCAGACTTCAGGAGGAACAGCTCTTTACAGGAGAAAACTTTGGATCAAACTATCCCTACAACTGAGGGCGAAGCTCACCTACCTTTTTCGCGGAGCGGATCCTGACAGTGCTCCTGCAGATAAAAGATCCGAGGAGAGTTGCTTCATCACTGAACCTTTCAGTGTGCAGACTTCAGCCTCTTCGTTCACCTACTGATCGGAGGTTGTCCAATGCGTCTTATAGACACTATACTAAGCAATTCTATGGATTGAAGCATTATGTGGTGACGGCAGGTGCTATTTGGACCCTGTCGTCTAGCTCTGCGATGAACAGTAAATTGATTGGGACTATCAATTAAAAGGAGAAGGGGTCAGCAATTTTCGAGTGACCTCCCTTTGAATAAGTGCTGCCAAGGTAACACTTAAATCTGTTCAGAATCTCAGGTGTGAAATTGTACGGATACCACTAGTGCTGTGTGTACATAGTACACAGTGTTGTTAGACTATTTCATGTACAGAAATTATAAAGAAAAGTCTTGTTAAAAGAGCTTTTCTTCAGTTTGAGAGTGGCACTTATCATTTCCCCTTTTCAAAAGGGGAACATTAATTTCTGTGTATGTCTCTCGTATAATTTCCTTATCATGCTACATTCATTTAGCATGTAGTCATTTATTAGGAATAAATGCCTATTAAAATGCAGTTGCGTCCTAATTCGCCCAACAATTGCATGTTTTAAATACCAGAGTTCCTTAACTTATTCATGTAAGTATTTCTCATATCATTGTATGCTTACAATCAATGGATGGGGACACTGATATTGGTTCCTCAATATATACAATCCTTGAGATCGTTTGTATTCTCAGTGTGTACTTATGTTTGTTCATACAATATATGCTACCTTGAGGCCCTTTTCCTACGTCTAAAAATGACTCTTCCCTGCAGGGGGCAGGAAGTACTAACATTGTTATGCTTAGTGATGATGACGGATAACGGTAACGTCATTTGTCTCAATTGGCCCTTTTGGCCGTGGAAATATTGTCCAAAGGTTAAGGCACTAACACAAAACCACAGATACATTAATTCTCTGGTATGCTTCCATTAGGACGTCATGGCTTGAGCCCAAAAAACGGATTTTGAGCTAAGCGAAAAATCTATTTTTGGGTGAGATGGCCATGACGTCCTAATGGACCCACCTTTCTTTTCTATGAAAAGATCTTCACGGTTTCCCCCCCTGATCTACTGTATCTGTAGCACCTTGCTCAACGCTACAAGGAATGACCGCCAGAGGGAGTTGGCACGGTTTTGATACGATTGTAGTAGGGGAACCAGGGTAATCTTTGTTGCGGTTACCCTTCTATTCTGCCACGTTTTCCCCCTAGAGCCTAGAGGCGTAAAGGCTATTCGGAGTGCAGATTGCCATGCGGCGTGTCAAGAATACGTCCCCTGATGATATACGATACCCTTGAGAGTAATCTTAAAGGTACTCGCGCCAGAAGTTAGAATTCTGTGAAACCTTTGGTTTGATTCCCTGGGAATATCACTGTAGTCATATATACCCTTTGGAAGCTACTAAAGGAACCTTCCATTAGGACGTCATGGCCATCTCACCCAAAAATAGATTTTTCGCTTCGCTCAAAATCCGTTATATATATATATATATATATATATATATATATATATATATATATATATATACATATATATATATACACATATATGTGTGGTCCAACATTCATCAAGACTCAGGTTAGAATACTTTGTGGGGACAGATCTCCAACATAACCAGAGGACCTACAATATACGTACATATGCACACATACATATAGGTGCAAAATGAGAATGAAAAATACAGATGCAAAGATTTAAAAAATGCGCTATTATAACATGTGCAAAATATGAATAAGACTTTAATGTATAAGGATGATCAAGGGAAGAAAAGCGATGAAGACTAATGCAAATATCAAAAACCTTTGAATAAATCAGGTATCTACAGTATAGCAAAGAATGGGTAGAGATAAATAAAAATGCTAAACTGATATTAAGGTGTAAATATCAGGTAAGAGACTTCTAAGTGCATGAATTTCTAGCCATGAAATGTATTAGAGTATGGTGTAGTGCATTGACTTTTAGGTCCCTGCTATTGTGACACCAGATTAAAGAAGTTACATAATTTGAAAGTTTTAGAAGTGGTAATGAATTTGTAGAAATCATCAGTAAAGTGCTTCAAAGTTTTAATATGTTATCAATTAACTGACAGAGCAATTACTGCTGTCTTGTTTTTATCAGAAATAAAAGCAATCCCACTAAAATATTTCAAAAGAGAAAAAGATAATTTGCCTAAATTTTTGTAAGAACTACTATATATGACCAACTAGATTTATACCTGGAGCTGGAATGGGCTAAGGACTGCAAGCGCTCTATTCTTTTCCTTTGGAGATCTCGACATCAACAGATACATTCCAGTGATGTAGGGACAAGTGAAGTCCACAACTCTTAGTCTACTTGCTGTGGATATAATGGAAAAATCAGTAATTGGTCTAAGCTAATACATGTTTACAAAGGCAAAAGCAAATTTTATTCTATCAACCCTTTCTGGGGTATGAGAATTACAAACTAACAATAATATATACTGTATACTACTGTATACATATATAAAAAAGAACAAGCTTGCAGATCACAATTACTCCTCCTGAGCAAAATCAAATTAAAAAATCCTAATTAAACTAGACAAATAACCTAATCTATTGTTTAGCTTTGGTAAAACACAAATGAGATCTAATGCCTGCCTCATCAGTCTTGATTATGTTGAACACATTGGTGAAAACGGTTGCTTATTCCTTGGGGCTATAATTGACTGCCATCTGATTTACCCCGGGAAGTGTTCTCAAAATTTTCACCCAAAATCATTGTAAACTTAATTGTATTATTACTAGTATTATTACTATTAGTAGTAAAGCTAAAACCCTAGTTGAAAAAGTAGGATGCTATAAGCCCAAGGACTCAATACGGAATGCAGCCAAGTGAGAAAATGAAATCAATACACTATATACAGGAAAATTATGATTAAAAAGTATAAAATATTTTGAAATGAGCTACATAATTAATATAAATAGGTCATATGTAAGCTTTGAAAAAATATCATATTCTTAGTACTGTAATTTGTATTTTTCCTAGCATACTTATCACGGACTACTCTCTCGTTGATTTGTTGTAGCGATGGCGATATCGACGGAAGGGAAGGAATTACCAAAGAACAGCTCGACGAAGGTCTCGAACCACTGTCTTTCTTCGAGGAAGAACGTTCCTTTTTTCCTTTCTTTTTCCTCTTCGTGGCCATAAGAGCCCCTTGGGTTTCAGATCACTCAATACATGTATCGCTCTGAGTACAGGTGCGACCACGAAACGAGGTACAAAAAGAAAGGGGATCAATTTCCAAATGTGAAAGGAAAGCCGAACATGCTTTCCCATTCACACCCGGACAACGACGCTGAACACTTTGCCAACACAATAAGTTGAAAACTCAAAACGCAGGTAACAGTTTAAGTCTCGAGCAAAAACTATGGGTCTACACTGGGCAATGACCAGAGTACGAATGGCGTCCTTTACCCTGTCCTTACTAGGCCTGACAAGGTCTTCTTCTCGGTGCATTGTGGGTCAAACACAGTGGAAGGTCGCTTTGCACAGGGAACGTACCCTGGGGCATGTTACCGGCCTGAGGCTTTATGCCTCTCGCCTGGAATGGAGTCCTGGTTTGGGGAAAAATTTTCTGCTCGCAAGTTTAAACTAAAGAGTAACTCCTGAGAGAGTAGTCCGTGGTTACAATGCATCGGAACAAATTTATGTTAACCATTTCAACAGAAAAGCATTAGTAACAAGCCTGTACTTCAGAAGTTCCACCAAATCAATCACCAGATTAGGAAGCTCATTCCACAATCTGGTCATAGCTGGAATATAACTTTCATTGTGCAGTACTTAGCCTTATGATGGAGAAGAAAAGACTTAAAATTAACTGTATACCTATTACTACATACAGATGGTACAATCTTGGAAGATATGAATGTAAAAGATGGATAATCATTAAGAATCTTATACAAGATTCACATAGGGAACAGATGATAGCTTCAGCATATTTATTTAGACAGTTTGACAGATGATGTACATAACCCGTTTCTGAAGCTGTACCAGAGAGCTTAGAAAGAATCATTCATTTCAGCAGCACAAAAAATATAATTCTAAGGGTCACTTCCAAATTCTGGAGTACAACTTACCTCTAAAATTAGCAAATAATTTATTCTAGAATATGATACTTAAGAAAACAGGAACCATCAAATATTTCATACAACTACTTTGGCTAAGCATACATTGGATCTAGTTTTAAGTGATGGAATGAAATAATATTGTATCTGTTATATATGCAGAAGAGAAATGAACTATCCCTACAGTGCACAAACTTCATACTTTTAGATTATCCTTTCAGAAACATGCAGTAGTGATTGACTGATTTATTGATTGATTTTTCTGGTATCCTGACATCTAAGGTTATTGACGCCGATATTATTTGTTATAAAGAAAAATGAATATGTAAATGGTAATTCGGGTTAAAGCAATAAATGTAAAAACATCCTTATAACAGGTGACTAGCTGTCAGAAGACCCGCTTCTGAAATAAATTTAGAAATACCACTAGTATGGTACGACACATATCCAAGAATCTTGGCAAGGATGAACCTGCCATCCTCACCTCGATCCTTAAACAGATGTCTATTTCTTTCGGTACTATAAGTGGGGCATTTGATCAACAAATGTCCCCCTGTCAAGGGTACCAAACATTCATCGCAATATGGCTGATGTTGCTTAGTCATCAAAAACTCATGTGTCAACCGAGTATAACCAATGCGGAGGCAACAAAGAGACGTCTCCCACTTTCGGGGCATCGTGTTATACCTCTAAGGAGATATGACATTTGTTATTTCTCGCATTTTATTTCCTTCTAGATTATCCCAATGTTGTTTTCAGTTATTATAAAACAATTTCTTGAAAGTAGGTACGAAATCATAACAGGAAATGGGAAAGCTTCTTAATAGCAACTCAGCAGTAGCATTCTTTGCCAGTAAATCTGCCTTCTCATTCCCAGACATACCTACATATACTGGAACCATACAAAATCGAACTGTTATACCTCTCAGTCCAATAATAAAAAGCCATTCTAAAATCTTCAAAACTAAAGGGTTACTGAAATTAAATACATCCACAGCTTGAAGGACACTCCTTGCATCACTAAAAATGGTAAAATTACCCTCCTCCTCCAACACCATTTTCTCAATAGCGTTTAGTATGCCATACAGTTCGGAGTAAATATGGAAGCTGTTAGAGGAAGTGCACCTCTACAATTAAAACCATCACAATATACTCCAAATTCAATGTCAGCATCAGATTTGGAGCCATCAATATATATTAAAGTTGATTCCCTATGTTCTGCAACATGTTCCATTAAAAAATACCTGGCTTCTAAGTAAATTGTATTCTTTTTAACACAAATAAGATATTTACTTAAATAAATAACGCAGGTAATTTCCACGGAGGGGTTGTTGATAGTCTTAAATGGAAGCACCTTACTTCTAATTACAGTATATTAAGACTTTAATAATTGCTTCACCCAAAAACCCTAAGGTTGAGGAGATTTTGGGTGCAACTCAAAGTATACTGAATGCCTTCCAAGGCTTGGAGTCTGAAAGGCTAAAGAATTAGAGTGTCTTTGCAACTTAAACCAATATCGAACAATAGAAGAGTGATGGTAAAGGTCTAAAGGTAACTCTCCAGTGTCAACAAGGAGGCTTGAAGTAGGCAATGTTCTAAAGGCTCCTGTGGCCAATCTGATACTAGTATGGTGTATAGAATCTAAAATCTTTACTTGACTTGGGGTGGCTGAGGAGTATACTTCAGACCCATGACTAATTTTAGAAAAAAAAAAAATTAAGGACTTGTATAACTTCAGAATAGTTTTACAGTCTGCCCCCCGCCCAAATATGTATGGGACAACATTTTTAAAAGATCAGAGCATCAAGATATTTTACTTTTAAAGCTTTACCTCTGATGTATATAACCGGGTCTGGATGTACTCCCCATATACAACAAAAATGGACAACAGTAGTTTTGCTTGTTGAAAGCTTAATCCATTCATATCAACCCCCTGAATAATTTTGTCAATTAAGAGTTGTAGTTTTCTCTTGACCATCAACATTCTAGATCCAGCAAATAATATGGAGAGATCATCTACAAATTATTTTGAGAGAATTTCTTTGGCAATGATGGAGGATATCCCATTAATGGCTAGTGCTAATATGGTTACATTTAGCACACTACCCTGGGGAACTCCTTCTTCCTGACGTTTCCTCTCCGATAGTTTCCCCAACTCTCACTAGAAAAAATCTATGTGAAAGAAATGATTGAATGAACAATCGTAGCTCTCCTCTGAATCCTAATTCATGAATGGTTTCAAGTATACCATAGCTCCATGCAGTATCATATGCCTTTTCAAGGTCAAAAATATGTTCCATGATGCTGTTGGGAAGTAAAGGCTTCACAAATAGAGGATTCCAGTCATTAGTCGTTGAATGCATTTTTCTAAAGCCACACTGGATAGGTGATAAAATATCCTTCTTTTCCAGATACCATGTCAGTCTTGCATTTACCATCTTCTCCATAATCTTACATAAACAACAATTTCCTGCAATTTTCAGCTAAAAACTTATCCTTCCCAGGTTTTAAAAAGGCTAAAATAATGGCTAGTTCCCAAACACTTGGATAACTATGATCATACCACATTCTGTTAATAATGCTTAAAATAAATAACTTGGTATTAACAGGTACATGTTTAATCATTGCATATAGAATTCCACCATGTCCAGGGGCTGTGTCATTACACAGAGCAATTGCGGAATCAAATTCTCTTTCAGAAATAGGAGAATTGTATGGCTCTTCCTTTCCTGTTGCAAAATCTAAAATTTCCTTTTATTTGATGTTCCTAAAATGGTGACACTTGCATGATACATTTGAAAAATGATCAGCCAGGGCATTTCTAACATCAATTGCTCCAGTCCTATATTCATACATTCACCCTCAACACTGGTGGTGGGTTGGGGGTGAATTTGCCAGCTATCTTTTTTATTTTCCTCCGCACAGAAGATGGTGGTGCTCTATTGCTAATGGAGGCTGCAAAAGACACCCAAGACTGGTGCCTAGCTTCTTTCATGGCACGATGGAACTGTGCTCTACATTTCTTGTATACAATTAAATTCTCCTCAGTACGGTGTCTGCGCAATCGAGTTAAAAACCTTCCTGTGATTCTGTGCACGGTAGTTAGTTCTGGAGACCACCAAGAGACTGGTCGTCGTTTGAATAACCCTGTTGTTTTGGGAATTGGATTGACTCCTGGTGTATGAAAGGTTTCATTCAGGAAGTCTATGACATCGTCAGTATTCTCAAACTGTTATGCATTCCCTTCAATTTAGCTTAGCTCATGAAATCTATCCCAGTCCACCTTGTCAAGATTCCATCAGGGCAATCTCTGTAAAGGTGGACCATTGTTGGTGTTTATAATGATTGGTGCATGATCACTAAAATACTAATCATCTAATGTCCTCCAATTGATATTGAGAAGGCAATTGGAGCTTGCAATTGATAGGTCAATGCACGAAAAGGTACTT
Source organism: Palaemon carinicauda (assembly GCF_036898095.1). Lineage (NCBI taxonomy): Eukaryota > Metazoa > Arthropoda > Malacostraca > Decapoda > Palaemonidae > Palaemon > Palaemon carinicauda. The sequence goes on along the minus strand of NC_090735.1, from coordinate 139,816,448 downwards.
GTCTGGAAATGAAAGTACGTGGGCTCCCGTGTACTGTATTAAGTAGTCCGGCATCCTCATTTTCCACAATTGATGATATAATGTTGTCCTTTGTGTTTGCTAAAACTTTGTCCCATACAGGATATCTACTATTAAAATCCCCCAACAAGAAAAAAGGTTGAGGGAGTTGTTGAATCACCTCTACTAAATCATCATACGAGATGTCATTAGGAAGCAAATAAAGAGATCAAATTGTGAATTTTCTCCCTACATCAATTTGTACAACCACTGCCTGAGAGGGGTAAATATGGGTAAAGATATTTGGGGAACATCTCAGCGAACATATGCAGGAATTCCACCAGGGCTCCCTGTTTGCTTATCATATGGTGTCCTTTAGCTAACATACTCTCGAGGACATGGAGTATTAGCATCAAGCTTGCTCTCCTGTGGACATAAAACAATAAGGGAGTGCTCATGAATGAAGAACTTAAGTTCTTCATATTTGGCCCTTAAACCCTGAACACTCCATGGCAAAATTGAAGAGAAAACTATGGATTATTTCTGGAAGACATCTTAGATGGTCTTCTCATTGGCAGTTTTTGATTTAACATTATATCCTGAAGGCTTTTTTAGAAAGGGTCTTGATAAATTAGGTTTTACATTTGCCTTTTCAATGTTCTTTTTACCTAATTCTCGAGGGGGATGGCGAACCTCAACTTGAATTTTTTATTAAGTTTGTTGAAGGTTCATCTTCTTTTTCAGATAAAACATACCTATTTGCAATAGATATGTTTGAATTGCTCATTGGAGGGGAGACGGATGGTGGTCTCCCTCTTTTTCGATTGAAAGATGGAGAGCAATTTGGATTGTGCACCTCCATTATGGCAGATGCATCCAATAGCTCTCTAGTATGGGATTCCTCCCCTAAATCTGGCAATGATGCTACACGAGATGAAAACCTTGGGCAGTTCATCCAAGGAATAGCAGATTCAGAGTAAGTATGCGGTGCCTTTGTGAATGTTGTTAGCCTTAGAAGGTGATTTAAGACGACAAAGTCTTCCATTATCTTGTCTAGCTGGTGTTATAGTTCTCTCTAAATGTCCTGCATCCTTAGATTTTAAGGCCTTGGCATAGCTTTTGGTCTTGCTTAGAAGTCGCCTAGCATATCTGAAACTGATATGCTCTGCATCTGACTTCTGAACAGCTCCTCCTTGTATTTCATATTGAGGACATTTCTTATATGTTGTTTTGTAATTTTGGTTGCAATTAGTGCAGTTTGTAATAGAAGTGCTGGGTCCATGCTCAGAATCAGAAAAATTGGCACAAATCTTTATGTTTTTCATACCCTTGAGACGGATGCCCAAATTTGAAGCAATTGTAACACTGCAAAGGTTTCTGTCGGTAAAGGTGAACTGGTAATCTCTCGTTTTCAATATACAGTGATGCCTCGCAACACGAAATTAATTGGTTCGGTAAGGGCTTTCGTAATGTGATTTTTCGTGTGGCGAGTCACCTTTGACATGTAACTAGCCTAAATCATTCTAGACCCTAGCAAAACACCACATTCGATGATTATAAAAAAGGATATTTGCCACTAAACAGTACTAAATATATAAAAAGTACTGTATTTTGACCGTTTAATAATAAATAACGTTAATATTCTGAAAAAGAAGCGTTTAATTAGAGCAAACAGTAAAAATAAAGTAAAAAAAATGTGGAACCTTACATTTGGAGTGAGGCGATGTCCAAGAGCAAAGAGCAGGATGGTAGAGCAGGATAAAAACGGCGGAAAACGATTCTGTACAAATTGCAGAAAACGTAAACACTTAACTGTACAAAACAGATTTATAAATGACAGAATTGCAGCTATAAATGGCAGGAAATATTAACACTTAACTTTACGATAAACTGAAAATAAAATTTCTTTTTTTTTTCATTTTTCTATTTTTTCTTTACTTTACATTTTCTATTTTCTAAATTTAATTACACTACGTATTTTCTTCATCACTGCCACTTTCATTTCGTAGCTGGCGCTTGGTCTGTTTCTACCAAAGGCCTCTTACTAAAATATTCTTCCAAAGAAACCTGTTTCTGCCTGCTTCTTAAAATTTTCCTGAGCACACTTAACCGCAAGCCAGCCTCGCATTTCTTGATTGTTTCCATCTTCATCTCCAAGGAAAACATCATCCTCTTCTTTCCCTTGACATCAGCGACTTTCTTCGGACCCATGGTTAATGATGTATCGTAAGTATCACACACGATAACAGCACATACTGTAAAATAGTTATAAAAGCAAAATCACAAACACTAAGTCAATGTGTACGATACCGTTGCCGGAACGAGAAAACATAGGAATGCTGATGCGTAGATGAACGATGGGATACAGTACAGTAGATGCCGACCAATAGGAGGGCAGGATCTCATGGTGGTAACTAGCATCTGACTAGGGAGATAACCAATGGGAACGCAGGAGGATGGTAGCGAGTTTACGGGCTGGCGGCGCGCTAATTTTAAAATCCGTCTTGGATACGGTCGGGCATCAGCCCCGTACCAACTTTCGCTGTCCGAAACATTTTTCGTGATCCAAGTCGTAAAATTCTTCGCATCTCCTTTCGTGAAGTGAAAATTTTGTAAGCCGATTCTTTCGTAGCTAGATATTTGACTGTATACATGAGAGGGTACATTATGGTTTTCAAATGCTAAAATAATCATGGAGGTTCTGGAAATCTTATGAACTTTTCATATTTCTTTAGGACACATATCCAAGATTTCATCCTCACTAAAATCATAAAGGTCTTTGTTAAGAATTACTTCTCTTCCCTAACTAAAATTCAAATGCGGCTTGGCATCTACCATTAAATTTCCTTCCATTTTTATATTAATTAGCATAAAAGACTGCATTCTAGATTTGCCCTGAATTAAAATGGATTTCTTGCCAAATCTAGAAATATCTCCACGTTCTATATTTCCTTTCTTTTGCATTATATGGCTAAATTTGAAATAATTAGTCTTTTCCCTTCGAGGTTGCAATAAGTCACATTGGTAGATTAGGCTTTCTTTCCGATATAAAGTTTATTTTCGTCTCCTCAGATACGGTGTGATACCAATCATTCGGGCAATATAAATCAAGATTCCTAGGAGCAACACTGCATAATGCTCCAATAATCACACTATTATCAATTTTTAACTTAGAAATTTCAGGAATTGCTTTAAAGGCCTCTTCATTAAAGCAAATCCATGCTTTCCCTTTTCTATATTCTACCTTGAAATTCATCCTCATTTCAGTAATCTTACCGTATTGGCAAATCGCATATATGAATGGCTTTCAATTTTCTCACATTACCATCATACTTCTGGACATTGGAGGAGTGGTCCTTTTTCTTTTGCAAGTCGTCAGTAGAATTTTCCTTAATAAACTTGTCAGATGTCATAAACAGTGCCGGGGGAGAATCAGCATATCCAGGGGAGGGGGTTTCCTCATTAGGAGGATCCATTTTAGAGAGAACAGTTTGTTGTTTGTAGGTTAGTTAGGAGATTTACCTGCTTGAGAATATCGATTAAGCATCATGCGTTGGAAAGGTATTTGCACTCTCCACTATCGATACAAAGAGTACACTTCCCAGATGGTCTAGTCCATAACCTAAGTACACAAAGGATAGCAACAAAACCGATATACAGGAATCATCCTCCCTATATCTGTAATGATAGGCTTACAGGCCAAAAGCCGAGAGTGCTACCCCAAACACTGGATCCCCCTGGATTCCAAGACCCAACACTTGAGAATAGTTTTGCCAAAAAGGTCCAAATCATCTTCAGGATGGCTGAGATCATACAATACTTTCACATATAGCTTTAAATGCAAACACACCCCAATCACAATACCTCCACCCATTCATCAAAGCAGGCAGCAATAACGAAAGAAGAAACATCCACACTAGTGGCATTAATGGATGTAGAAACATCCACCCAATTAAAAAAAAAAAAGATAAATACATATATATGTACATATATGCACATTTCAAATAAGCCATACATTTTAATACATTAATGTCTGGATTCTCTTACAGACCTCTGGATCAGTCTCGAGGCGAAATCACTCAAAAGACAGTAGCATCTGATCGGCCAGGAATCAAAACCTGGTCCAGGATGCTTATATGACAGTGACCATACCATTTAGCCTCAAAGAGATCTTTCTATTTCCCACGTATGTCTTTTTTAGGGGGGAGAGCCATGTACCACGTGTATCACACATGTTCATATACTGTAATGGTATTTAATTTTTTTTGTATTATCGTTATCGTTCTCCCCTTGCACTGATAACCTGTTTAAGCATGTATTGTTTTGAATTTGAATCATTGTGTTTGGGACGGGTTGTATATAAGCTCATGCTCCATTGAAATAGTTAGTTGCATTCATCTTGCTTCTCAGTTATTACCTAACTGGCATCTCGCATAGGCTCAATGTGTGTTGACTGCTTTTTGACCATATACAATATGCTGAGTAAAATTGAATATGATGCCATGTTTTCACTGATGGAAAAAAACTGTAATTGTTAAAGACCATTCTTGGTTTGATGGAGAGACTACAGAAAATGAAGGAAAATGTGTTTGTTACTCACTTTGCTTGGAGGTAGGACTTCAAGGGGGGCTTGTGCTGGCAGGCCAATCTGTATAAATATCTATAGGTTTGTAAGGTTAGGAAATTACAAATTACTTCCAAATTTGTCATTTACTACGTAACTAAAATACAAACCAACGCTATTCATGGGGGATGACTAACCCATTCGGAGGGTGGAAGTCCCTGCCAGTCTTGATTTTTGGCTTTGACCTAAGAATTCTCCTCTGTGTATTTACCATATAAAAGGTGGAAACCCTATACCTCGCTAAAATCTTCCAATGCATGGTCTGCAGCCTACACAAGCTGTGTGTTTGTGATACTAGCGAAGTGACTCAAGGTAAGAGTTCTTCCGAGTCATAGAATCGTCCGAGGTGATCCAGTACCCCCTCGCCAGCGTATGGGACCTAACAGTATTGACACAATACCAGGTGACAAGGGAACAATGGTTTACCTGCAGTTGGTTGAGGTCAGCTTTGCAGAGGACTCTGAATGCTGATTACCTCAAGAGAGGAGAGGATGAAGAAAAGGATAAGTCAGTCATTCTTATACATTCACTCAAACTAAAACCATGTAACCTCCTGCTACTTGTCCGTCCAAGAGCCTGAGGTGTTGAATCAGCACTTTTGCAGCCACCACAGGACCGATAGAGAACGTATCGATTCTCCTGTGGGATACTTGCATGTAGGGGGTGGTGCTTCGTCTGATACTTCCACAAGCTCGTATGTAGAACCTGCGCCACAGTAGTTACATTTGAAGGCCAGGGACGTAGTGATGCCCTTGACATTGTGTGCTCTAGGTTGATGTGTCGCACGAGGATCTGGATATAGTGTGAGGTCACTGACCTTGCGAATCCAAGCAGAGATGGTATTTTTTGTGATCCTCCTCTTGACTTTCCACAAGCTGATGAAAAGCGCTGGCACACGGGGGTGAGCTGCTGCCATTCTTTTGAAGTAATACCTCAAACTCCTTACTGGACATAGTAGCAATTGATTAGGATCGTCGATTACAGAACGGAGACTCGTTATCCGGAAGGTATCTAATCTAGGATCCGCTACCCCAGGATTTTGAGTCTTAGCTACAAACTCAGGGATGAAGCTGAAGCTTACCTCTCCCCATCCCCTTAAGTCATACAAGAGACTAGGAAGCTCGCTAACTCTTTTGGCCAAAGCCAAGGCAAGTAGGAACACCGTCTTCAATGTGAGGTGGCGATCTGTTGCTTGGCGTAATGGTTCGTAGGGAGGACCCTTCAGGGACCGAAGTACCCGAACCATGTTCCATGGAGATCTCACTTCCGACTGGGGGTAGGTAAGTTCATAACTCCGTATGAGGAGAGAGTGTTCTTACGAAGAGAAAATATCTACTCCTTTCACCTTAAAGGCTAGATTCAAGGCTGAGCGGTAACCTTTTACTGCCCAAAACAAGAGGAGCATTTCCTCCTGCAGATGCACAAGGAATTCCGCTATTGCTGGAATAGTGGCATCGAGGGGAGAGATACCCTTTCCACGACACCAACAACAGAAGACGTTCCACTTTGCCTGGTAGACTGAAGCCGAAGATCTTTGCAGGTGCCAGCCATCCTCTTTACAACTTGTTGCGAAAATCCTGAGTGAGGAGGTGCTGGATAGTTTCCAGGCGTGAAGTCGTAGTGAAGCTACCGCTTTGTGGAAGATGTTTGCACGTGGTTTTCCGAGTAGATCATGTCGCGGAGGGAGCTCCCTTGGAAGCTCTGTCAGAAGTTGCAGTAGGTTTGGGCACCATTCTGCATGACGCCATAGCAAAGCTATAAGGGTCATTGAGATATTGACCATGTTCTGGTCTTTTTGAGTACTCTTCTCATCAGACAGAAACAGGGGAAAGGGGTAAATGTTGATGTTGTCTCACCATTTTTAGAATGAAACTTGCCAGAAAGCCTTGGGATCCAGGACTAAAGAGTAGTACATTGGGAGCCTGAAGTTCAGGGAAATTGCAAACAGGTCCACACTTGGAGAACCCCTCAAACTCAGGACTTTGTTGGCTACTAGAAGATTCAAAGAGTACTCACAGCCCACTATCTGAGTCGCTCTGCGAAGGTTGTCCGTGAGCACATTCCTTTTGCCTGGAATGAAGTGAGCAGAGTTGTCTTCTGCCATTGTTAATATTTCTACTGCTAGACGGGATAGGAGCTGCAAAAAAGTATTGCTTTGTTTGTTGATATAAGCCAATAATGTGGTGTTATCGCTCATCACCACCACTGAGAGGTCCGCCAGGAACTGATGGAACTATTGAAGGGTCAAGAAGGCAGCCTTATTCTCTAGGAAATTTATGTGCTGGTACTTTTTAAACTCTGGCCATAGGCCTGAAGTTGTGTAGTGCAGCATGTGGGGCCCCCACCCTTCTTTTGATACATTTGAGAACAGCATCAAGTCCGGGGGGACGGGGACGAGAAGGTCGACGCCCTTTAGCAGATTCTAGTTGCCAACCCCCCTCCGATGTCTGTCAGTTCCTTTGGTCCCATAGGAATCAGAATGTCCTGGGAATCGAAGGCCTGATTCCAGATGGACTTTAGCCGCCATTGGTGAGATTGTATCCTGAGGAACAAGATGGCCAGGGATGATAGGTGCCCGAGGAGACATAAACACCTCTGGGCTGGGAGTTCTTCTCGTCTGAGGAAAGATCTTATAACCTTCCTCAGCCTCATTACCTTGTCTTCTGATGGGAAGGCTTTGTGAAGGTTGGTGTCTAATATCATTCTTAGGTATACCAGTCGTTGAGAGGGAAGCAGAGATGACTTCTCGAGGTTTACCCTGATCCCCAGATATTGGACAAGCCTCAAAAGTTTGTCTTGGTGCTGAAGAAGGGTTGCCACCAAATCTGCTAAAATCAGTTAGCCGTCCAGACAACATAGGAGATGGATGCTGAAACTGTGTGCCCAAGAGGACACTAGGGAAAACACTCTCGTGAAGACCTGAGGTGCTGTAGAAAGACCGAAGCATAGCACCTTGAATTGGTATTTCTTGTTGTCCTGAATGATTCTCAGATACTTCCTTGATAATGGATAGATTGGGATCTGGAAGTATGTGTCCTTTAGATCCAGTGTGTACACTAAGTCCTGAGGTCTTACCGCTTGTCTGACCGTGTCTGCCATCACTATCCTGAACAGTTTGTTTGACAAACTTATTCAGAGCCGAGAGGTCAACGACTGGTCTTTAGCCTCCAGACGCCTTTTTCACAAGAAAGAGTCGCCTGAAGAAGCCTGGGGAGTTGTCGAGGATCTCTTGGAGAGCTCCCTTCTTCAACATGATCTGAACTTCGCCCCAAAGGACCAGTTCCTTTGCAAATCCCTTAGCATAGGAACTCGATGGAACTGGAATCTTAGTCAGTGGAGGGAGAGATTCAATAAACGGGACGCAATAACCTGAATGAATCTCGGAGGCTGCCCAGGGTTCAGCCCGAGCTGTATCTACCTCTGCCAATAGCAATGCAGGCATCAACCCACTGTCAGACAAGTGAAGGGATTGCCCATCCTACCGGTTGTGGCATCGGCCGCCCCCTTTAGGATTCTTCCCTCCATGGGAGGACTTGAGGCCTTTCCTGTCCTTGGCAAGAAAGAGCCTCTTAAACACCTTCGATGATGTTCCCGCCATCCCCTTCTGCTGCTTGGTCTGTAGATGAGTAGGTAGTCTATAGGGCCGAGATGTTGAAGCCCTATGGAGGAGGGAGTCCTGGTTGGACTTCCTCCATCTCTCAGCAGCTCGCTCAACATCTTCCAGTTCAAACAGAGAGGAACCCTCCAGAGAGGAGCTCCGGAGTTTCATAATCTCACTCTGTGGGACTTGGCGATGGAACCTCTCCACTATCAAGTCTCTCCATCTTTGAATGGTGTTTTCCGACAAGTTTACAACTTGGTGAGAAAGGAACTGAATGGTCCGAGTCCCCGACAGTAGATTGGTTTCAATCACCTTCCTGGAGCTTTCCTTAGACAAGTCCTCTGTCCACAACAGATTTCATACAGACCCCAACTAGAGGTCTAGCCACGAACTAGCCTGCATGGCGTACTTTGCCACCTTCTCCTGATAATCATCTCCGACACAGAGAATGAAACTCGAAGCCCGAAAAGTCTCTCTAAGGAATAGTGTGGAAGAAGGGCCAGAAGAGGCTCATCAAGGAACTTATAGTACTTCCTCTGATGGATACTCGGTGTTGGGAGGAGTCTAGAAGATGAGCCTGCAGGGAGGGAGCCAGAGGAGTCGGTGATCTGATCGAATTACTTTCCCCGGGCAATCTCCAGCCCCTGCACCCAGGGCAGGATTACACTGGTCTTGGGGGGCTTACGAGTGTCTCTGCCTCCTGAGGGGCCATCGCTGGGTCTGTCAACCCATTGATGGCCCTCATACTGGCCAAAAACCTGCCAGAAGGCATGCTCCGACTCTCTGCTCTGCCTCCGATGGTCTGGGAATGACAGCAAACTTCAAATCTTCCACCCACAAGACATTATCTCGGGGTGGGTCATGGTCGTCATCGAAGTGATGAGCTGGAGACAACTGCCTGACTGCCTCTGCAGGTCTAGCGGACCTAGCCGAGAAATTTGGCAATCTTGGAATCTTTGAGCTCTTTTCTCTGGGGAAAGAACACCTCCAGAATGGAAGTCTTCAAAGGTACCCCTTTACGCTACTCGTAGGAGGAGGCATGGCCTTCTCCTTGAGCTTGGTGGTTGATCTGTAGTCCCATGGAACTACCTCAATGGGAGAGGGGAGGAAGGAGCTCGCCAAGGACTCTTCCTTACATGGATCCTCTCTCAGTGCTGCTGGTTGTTAAGCAACTGGTCGAGGAGGATTTGGCACAGTAATACTAAGCCTCTGTTTTGAAGTCTTGACTGGGGTCAGCTTGACCCTAGGCGAGACCACATACTCAGGAACTCCTCTTTTCCTCTTCAGGGGAGAGGAAGAAATTGAAGTTTCTTTGCTGGGAAGAACCATGGATTTTTGCCACGGATCTGCTGGCGGTGAGGAAAACTTCTCCAGAGGAATCCAGGGAGTCTCTGCAGGGTAGACAGGGAGAACCCCTGCTGCAAAAGCTAGAAAAAGAGCCCTAACCTGTCCTATAGCAGTGCTTGTAGAAAGATCCCCTGAAAGGATTGTCGAAGAGGGTTTCTGTAAGGAAGCCTTGCCTGAGATCGAAGACGTTCTAACGGGAGACTGTAGTGATGAGGTCTCCTTGTAAGGGAATGGTACCAGTCATGAAGGTTCTCTCGGAACCTTGAACGCCTGCTGAAGGTTAACATCCTTGCCTCTCTGTGTTTTCTCCGGCAAACGTGATGACCTGTGTTTGCGGGAGGCGAATGAGGCGAGAAGACTATCATTGCTCCAGAGGGCGCCTGGATGTTCATGAGGAAGAAGGCTTATTAGGCCTTTCTTCGCGTGAACGACGCCATTTCCTAAAGCGGTGTCGGTCCAGCGAATGTTGATGATGGTCGATGGCTCTAGAGATAGCTGTGCTGTAGGAGAGTGATCCCGAGCAGCCACCTGTCAACCAGCTGCTGATGGTAACTGCCGAAACCTTGACAATCGTTTAGGGGATCGGCGTGTTGGCAAACGGCGAGCAGCGAGGGCTCCTGATTTTTTTTACTTCCAGTCTCCTAGGAGATCGGTAAGTCGCTGTCGAACGTCGGGCCAAAGGTGACTAATGAGCAGCTGAAGGCTGCTGGTGAGCTGGCAAACGGCGAGCTGTCAACAATTGGCAAGTCGGCAATCAGCGAGCCGTCGAAGAACGGTGAGCCATAGATGAACAGTGAACCGTTGGAGAAGTTCTCAAACAGCAAATAGCTGCATGTGGACCAGTCAGCGAGGGACGAACAACCGGGCGGCTGGATGAGGAGAGTTCGTCTGCCAAACGCCTCAAGGTTGGCAAACGATGAGACCAAGGAGAGTCTGTAAGATGGAAAATCAGCGAGGGGGGAGCAAATTCCTTGGCAGCGGCAGCAAGAGTGGAGGTCAAGGCAGGACCAGAATAAGCAGGAAGGGCTGCAGAGGACTCCTCAGGGTCCAGAAGATCTACACTGAGCAGAGACTTCAGGTCAACCTCCGAAGCAGAACTCTACAACTCTACACCCCACTGAAGGACCTGCAACAACTCCTTTGAAGGCAGGCCAGGCAAGGCAAGGCAAAGGCAAATGGCAAAGGCAAATTTTATTCTATCGACCCCTTCCGGAGTATGAGAATTACAAAATTACACAGATATATATATTTTACACAAAAACTACAAAAAGAAGAGACCAATAGATTACAACTATATTTATGTACACATATATTCAGTAAGTACATAATTAACGCATGAAAGGTATTCTGACAAAGGAAAGTACATACATTGAAAAATAATACCAGAATAATGAAAATCCTAGAAAGTATTAAATCTAAAATAAAGACATTATAAGGTTAACAAACCTTGCAAGTCTTTTCAGTTCTCTAGCATTACTTGTATTGAGGAGCAGACTGAATTTAAAAGTGGTAGGTCTTCTACAATAGTAGGGCTTTAGGTATCTCTCTCTTATTTCTCTAATCACAGGACAAACTAAAACATAATGGTATTCATCCCCAACTTCAATGCCGTTGCATAGTGTGCAAGAGTGCTGATTTTCTTGCCTAGAATATCTTTCAGTTGCTACAGGAAGTTTGTGGGTACCACACCTATATTTACTAAGGGCAATTCTTTCTGGAATATCTAAATTTATAATATACTTTTCTTGGCCAAATTCTGTCTTAAAAAGTTTATAATTACTACACAATATATTTCTTTCTACTTCTGCATACCACTGTTGTCTCTCTATATCTTTGAGTTTCATTTCTAGGCTATTTATTATCCACGTGTGATTGAAATTTTCTGGATGCTCCCATATATTTGACATACCACATGAATCAAGGATAGTTTTAATTTTATGGATCCAACTAGACTTATACTCATTCGACTCGTATAGAATTCTAAGAAAACGATAAAAAACATTTGACAATTTAGACGCCTTTGATTTTACAATTCTCAACCAAAATCCAATCATCCGTTTGCAAATAGATATTTCAATTTTGAATCTGCCAAGATCCCCATATACCATGCAGTTTGCTGTTCGCTTGTTCACACAGAGCTGATTTTTCATGAACTTCTTGTGAAATGCTTCAACATGATCTAGTTTGTGGTAACCCCATATTTCACAACCGTAAGTCAAAATTGGAACAACTAGAGCATCGAATAGATCACAGTTGATATCAATGGGTAATTCAAGTTTTTTACATTTAATTAACATACTAAATAATGCTCTACGTGCTTGAATGACTTGTTTCTTAATAGCTTTATCCATTTTACCATTATAATTGAACGTAGTACCAAGGTAAATATAATCATCTACAATTTCGATGCTCTCCTCACCATATTTAAAATTCGGGACATTTCTAACTTTTCCTCTAGAAAATACAACTACTTTAGTTTTTGAAACATTAATTTGAAGTTTCCAAGTATCACAATATTCTTTTACTTTGTTTAAGGCGTTTTGTAATTCCAGCAAGGGACAAACCTGAAACACATCAGAAAGTAACAAAGACTCTCCCGGGGGAGAGGCGGGGCCACTTTGCTATGGGAATCAACATCTCTCGAGAACCGAGGTTGTCCAGGAGTCAAATGGCCTGTGCTACTGCTCAACGGTTCTCCAAGAGAAACTGGCCGAGCAGGAGCTTCAGAGGAAGATCGGGGGTAGAAAGAAGCAGCTTTGAGTTTTTTCTACTTTGAGGAAGACTCAGAAGGAGACAAATCCCTTTTAACCTCCTTCTGCTGGCACACAAACCTTTCCCACTGGGGGGCAGACCACTCCAGGCATTCAATACAAAAGTTATTGGTATCACACCGTTGACCTCTACAAGCGGGACACAAACAGTGATATTTGATATCCATAGAGGGCATAAATGTCCCACAGGGGCACCGCTCAGGTACAGGGCAGGTTCGCATCGCTGAAAGGAAGGCACACACACAAACTGTAAAAGAGAAAACAAAAAAGATTAGTAACACTTGTTGTCAAAATATTTAGCGAGGAGAAGCGGTAATAACTGTTCTCCATCCAAACCAAAAGCAAAGTGGATAACAAACACAGGTGTGAGTGTGAGAGGGGTAGCTACTACCCCAACGCACAACCACCCTGCTAACTAGCGGGCGGGTGGTTTACCCTCGCTAAAATTCTAATGGCTCGTCTTTCAACTTTTCCGAAAGTAATACCCCTATAAATAGCGTTGGTTTGCATTTTAATTATGGAACAATCACCTATTAAGGAAAGAATAGTATAAAAGAAAGACCCAGGAAGCAGCAACAGACATAAGTAAGTTGTATCGTCTCCTAAATGGTACAATTAGGAATATGAATGAAAAAAGGCTACCAGAAGGGTAAGGCAACCAAGAACTAGCAAGTAAATTTCTAGAATTCTTTAAAAACAAAATAGAAAATATAATCAGCTCATTTACAAATATTCAATATCCGATTTGTGCTACATCAGACACACAAATAAAACTAATGAAATTCAATAAAAAAAAGAAAAAAAAAAGTGCGATCAATCTGATACCTGTACCAATATCCGAAGTAACTGGAGACAGAAACTTTTCTAGTCTGACATATATAATTGCAAGAATAATAAATACAAGTATTGATAAGAGAGTGTTTCTCATACCTGAAAAACTGGCTATAGTTACACCAGGTCTGAAATGTTCTGAATTATCAGGAATCAAGTTCATCTCACTTATTTTGAATGTCTTTATTTTAAGTGCGAGAATATGTAAGTCTCAAATCTCTAGAGTTATTTGGTCCTTTGACTGGCCAAAACAGTACTACATTGGATCCCTCTTTCTGGTCATGGGTGCTTTTTTTCTGCCTACACATACATCGCATAGTCTGGCCTATTCTTTCTACATTCTCCTCTGTCCTCATACACCTGACAACACTGATATTGCCAAAAAAATCTTCTTCACTCAAGGGGTTAACTACTGCACTGTAATTGTACAGTGGCTACTTTCCTCTTGGTAAGGGTAAAACAGATTCTTTAGCTATGGTAATCGGCTCTCCTAAGAGATGGAAACTCCAAAATCAAACCATTGTTCTCTACTCTTGGAAAGTGCCATAGCCTCTGTACCATGGTTGTCCACTGTCATGGGGTATAGTTCTCTTACTTGAAGATACTCTCAGACACCCTATCTACCTTCTTTCTCTTCCGTTCTTTTTTTTTTCATTTTTATAGTTTATATGTGAAACATCTATTTCAATGTTGGTACTGTTCTTAAAATATTTTATTTTAATTGTTCATTCCTTCCTTTGTAGTATACTTAATTCATTGTTTCCTTTCCTCACTGGGCTATTTTTCTCTGTTGGAACCCTTGGGTGTATAGCATCCTACTTTTCCAACAAGGGTTATAGCTTAGATTAGTAATAATGATGATAAACAATTAATCACTTAGAAAAAATAGAAGCTTTTCCATATACCAAGTCTGCTTACAGTAAATTACACTCTCCGGAGATAATTATTTGTTCAGTTGCAAATGATTTAAAGGATATAATGGATGGGAACAAATTTATTATTTTTATCCTACTAGATCTAAGTTCTGCCTTCCACACAGTTGAGCATAAATTGCTACTAAATGATTTGCAGTCCATCGGTATTGAAGATCCAACCTCTGAGTATTGAAAAGACTACTTAGTTGGCAGAAACTATTGTGTATAAATTCATCATAAAAACCATTAAACAGAGTGGTACCCTAGGGATGTATACTAGGCCCAGTCTTACTCTGTAATTATATTATTGGTCTAACAAAAGTACTTTAGGAGCTTGAAGTGAAGTTTAAACTCTTTACTGAAGATACACAATTTTATTTCTCCATTAATGACAGAGGATACTGCTGAAACTATTAACCATATTCTTACCAGTGTTATGGAATGGACAACAATTACACAACTTAAACTAAATGAAAATAAAGCATTGTCTATGGTGATTGGAAAGAAAAACAGCCTATGAAACTTAGACGATATACAAAAAATCTAAATAACAACTCTGTCCCAATATCTAGTAAAGTCCATGATCTAGGAGCATCTATTGACTAACTACTCTCTCAATTCTCAAACAAACATTCAGTAAAGAAACTTGTGATAAACTGTATTATTACCAGGTTTTACTACTGCAACTCCATTTACCATGATCTACCAAAACAGCAACTTAGAAATTACACAACATAATAAACAGAGGAGCAAGACTGATAAAAGGTGTCCCAATCCGAGAAAGGATCACTGCTATACAAATCGAATTATAGTGGCAGCCTATTAAAGCTAGAATAGAGAAAGATATGTGCAATAACCCATACATTATCAAAACAGCATATCCAGAATATCTATTAGAATCGCTTCATATCGTCCAGCCAACAAATCATGTCTACTGTAGATTCTAGAGCTTTCAAATAAACAGCCCCAACACTATGCAAGATGTTAAGGCTTTCAAGAAAAAACTGAGGACTTTATTGATTTCTAAGAGCTTCAATAATGAGGACTTTACAATTAATGTGGAATATGCTGTGTGACATTCTAAATTTCTAAGACTGTATATGACAAACAGATCTTTCATGTACTGTAGGGCAACACAAGGTTTCCATGTGGTATTGACAAAGTTTTCTGGCATCCTGACATCTAAGGTCATTGACGCCAATAGCAATTATTATATGTGAAAAATGAAAGAGAATTCAATTGAAACCGTAAAAGTTAAGAAGGTATTATATATACATATACCAAGGCACTTCCACCAATTTTGGGGGTAGCCAACATCAAACAAATGAAACAAAAAAAGGGGACCTCTCCTCTCTACGTTCCTCCCAGCCTGACAAGGGATTCAACCGAGTTTGGCTGGTACTGCTAGGTTGGCACAGCCCACCCTTCCCCGTTATTCACCACAGATGAAACTTCATAATGCTGAATCCCATACTGCTGCTACCTCCACGGTCATCCAAGGCACTGGAGGAAGCAGCAGGGCCTACCAGAACTGCATCACAATCGCTCGCCATTCATTCCTATTTCTAGAACGCTCTCTTGCCTCTCTCACATCTATCCTCCTATCACCCAGAGCTTCCTTCACTCCATCCATCCACCCAAACCTTGGCCTGCCTCTTGTACTTCTCCCATCAACTCTTGCATTCATCACCTTCTTTAGCAGACAGCCATTTTCCATTCTCTCAATGTGGCCAAACCACCTCAACTCATTCATATCCACTCTAGCTGCTAACTCATTTCTTACACCCGTTCTCACCCTCACTACTTCGTTCCTAACCCTATCTACTCGAGATATACCTGCCACACTCCTTAGACACTTCATCTCAAACACATTCAATTTCTGTCTCTCCGTCACTTTCATTCCCCACAACTCCGATCCATACATCACAGTTGGTACAATCACTTTCTCATACAGAACTTTCTTTACATTCATGGCCAACCTTCTATTTTTTACTACTCCCTTAACTGCCCCCAACACTTTGCATCCTTCATTCACTCTGACGTACATCTGCTTCCACTCCACCATTTGCTGCAACAACAGACCCCAAGTACTTAAACTGATCCACCTCCTCAAGTAACTCTCCATTCAACATGACATTCAACCTCGCACCACCTTCCCTTCTCGTACATCTCATAACCTTACTCTTACCCACATTAACTCTCAACTTCCTTCTCTCACACACCTTTCAAATTCTGTCACTAATCGGCTAAGCTTCTCTTCCTCGTCTGCAATCAGTACAGTATCATCCGCAAACAACAACTGATTTACTTCCCATTCGTGGTCATTCTCGTCTACCGGTTTCAATCCTCGTCCAAGCACTCGAGCATTCACCTCTCTCACCACTCCATCAAAATACAAGTTAAACAACCACGGCGACATCACACATCCATGTCTCAGCCCCATTCTCACCAGAAACCAATCACTCACTTCATTTCCTATCCTAACACATGCTTTACTACCTTTGTAGAAACTTTTCACTGCTTGCAACAACCTTCCACCAACTCCATATAACCTCATCACATTCCACATTGCTTCCCTATCAACTCTATCATACGCTTTCTCCACATCCATAAACGCAACATACACCTCCTTACCTTTTGCTAAATATTTTTCGCATATCTGCCTAACTGTAAAACTCTGATTCATACAACCCCTACCTCTTCTAAAACCCCCCTGTGCTTCTAAGATTGTATTCTCTGTTTTATCCTTAATCCTATTAATCAGTACTCTACCATACACTTTTCCAACTACACTCAACAAACTAATACCCCTTGAATTACAACACTCATGCACCTCTCCCTTACCTTCTTATAGTGGTACAATACACACACAAACCCAATCTACTGGTACCGTTGACAACACAAAACAAATATTAAACAATCTCACCAACCATTCAAGTACAGTCAAACCCCCTTCCTTCAACATCTCAGCTCTCACACCATCCATACCAGATGCTTTTCCTACTCTCGTTTCATCTAGTGCTCTCCTCACTTCCTCTCTTGTAATCTCTCTCTCATTCTCATCACCCATCACCGGCACCTCAACACCTGCAACAGCAATTATATCTGCCTCCCTATTATCCTCAGCATTCAGTAAACTTTCAAAATACTCCGCCCACCTTTTCCTTGCCTCCTCTCCTTTTAACAACCATCCATTTCCATCTTTCACTGTCACTTCAATTCTTGAACCAGCCTTCCTTACTCTCTTCACTTCTTTCCAAAACTTCTTATTCTCTTCATATGAAAGACCCAATCCCTGACCCCACCTCAGGTCAGCTGCCCTCTTTGCCTTACTTACCTTGCACTTTACTTCCACATTTTTCTCTCTATATCTTTCATACTTCTCTACATTATTACTCTGCAGCCATTCTTCAAAAGCCCTCTTTTTCTCTTCCACTTTTACATTCACTCCTTCATTCCACCATTCACTGCCCTTCCTCATTCTGCCTCCAACAAACTTCTTGACACACACATCACTTGCAATCCCAACAAAATTTCGTTTTACTAACTTCCACTCCTCTAAATTACCAGTTTCTCTTTCTTTCACTTTGTCATATGCCATTTTCAACCTTTCTTGATATTTACTTTTTACCCCCAGTTTTATTAGCTCTTCAACCCTCACTAGCTCCCTTTTACATCCACCTACTCTATTACCCCACTCTTTTGCTACAACTAATTTTCCTTCTACCAAAAAAAATTATCAGACATACCGTTAGCCATACCCCTAAACACTTGCACATCTTCCAATCTTCCAAACATTCTTCAAGTTATCAACACATAATCCATTAACGCCCTTTCTACCACTCTCCCATTTGCCACTCTTACCCATGTATACATGTTTTTTCTTTCTTTTTGAAAAAGCTAGAACTTATCACCATGTCTTGCTCAACACATCTACCAGTTTCTCACCACTCTCATTTTCTCCTGGTACGCCATTCTTCCCAATGACACCTACCTCTCCAGTGCCCACTCTAGCATTTAAGTCAACCATGACAACTACATAATTCCTTCTACACACCTAGTTATTTCATTCCAGAACTCATTCCGCTCTTCTTCACTTTTCTCACAACCAGGCCCATACGTACTGACAAAAGCCCAACATTCCCTACCCAACCTAACCCTTACCCACATTAATCTAGATGATATCTCCTTCTATTCCACTACTTTACCTGTCATCCATTCACTCAGCAATAAAGCCACACCTTCTCTTGCTCTTTCCCTTTCAATCCCAGACACTCTACCAGACATTTCACCAAACATCACTTCACCTTTCCCTTTTATCTTTGTCTCACACAAAGTCAATATATCCATCCTTCTATTCCTAAACATACTTCCAAACTCACATCTTTTACTCTCTAGTCATTATAATAGTTAAATAGTTTTCAGAAGACCTGCGTCTGAAAGAAATCTAAAATGCCACTCGCATAGTAGGACACATCATGTCCAAGAATCTTGGTAAGGATGAACCTGCCATCCTCACCTCGAGCCTCAAACAGATATCTATTTCTTAAGTTATTAAAATTAGGGCATTCGGTCAACAAATGCCTTACTGTTAAAGGTACTAAACAGTCCTTGCAATACGTTTGGTGTTGGCCCTTCAGCAGAAACTCGTGTCAACCGTGTGTGACCAATACGGAGACGACAAAGAGTCGTCTCCCATTTTCAGGGTATCATGTTATACCTCCAAGGTGATATGATATTTGTTACTTCCCTCATTTCATTGCCATCTAGACTATCCCAATGCTGTTGCCATTTATTAAAAACCAATTTCTTGATGTAAGGTAGGAAATCATTACACGGAATGGGATACCTCCTTGGTAGCAACTCGGATGCCGCATTCTTCGCCAGTAAATCTGCCTT
The DNA here is from genome assembly GCF_036898095.1 of Palaemon carinicauda. Classification (NCBI taxonomy): domain Eukaryota; kingdom Metazoa; phylum Arthropoda; class Malacostraca; order Decapoda; family Palaemonidae; genus Palaemon; species Palaemon carinicauda. The sequence goes on along the minus strand of NC_090735.1, from coordinate 139,797,464 downwards.
CTCATTTCCAGACACACCTATATAGGCTTGAACACAACAAAATCGAACTCTTATACCTCTCCGTCCAATAATAAAAAGCCATTCTAAAATCTTTAAAATCAAAGGGTTACTAGAATTAAAAACTTCTAAAGCTTGAAGAACACTCCTTGCATCACTAAAAATTGTAAAATTACCCTCCTTTTCCAAAGCTATTTTCTCTATTGCGGTTAGTATGCCATACAGTTCGGCAGTAAATATGGAAGCTGTTAGAGGAAGTGCACCCCTACAATTAAAATCATTACTATGTACTCCAATCCCAATGCAAGCATCAGATTTGGAGCCATCAGTATACATAAAAGTCGATCCCCTATGTTCTGCAACATGTTCCATAAAAAGAGACTTGGATTCTAAGTCAGTCATATTCTTCTTAACTCCAATAAATTATTTACAAAAAGATACGTCAGGTAATTTCCATGGAGACGTTGATGATACCATGAATGGAAACACAATTCTAATAATATCCAGATTGTTTAATAATTGTTTCACTAAAAAACCAAAAGGTTGAGGAGATCTTGAGTGCCTTACAAGGCTTGCACTCTGAAAGGCTAAAGAATTAGGGAGTCTTTACTATCTAAACAAATACCGAATAATAGAGGACATTCAATGAAGGTCTAAAGGCAACTCCCCAGCATCAACAAGGAGACTTGTGATAGGTGAGGTTCTAATCACTCCTGTGGACAATCTGATACCAGCATGATATATAGAATCTAATATCTTTAACCGGCTTGGGGTGGCAGAGGAGTATATTTCGCATCCATAACTAATTTTAGAAAAAATCAAGGCCTTGTATAATTTTAAAATACGAATAGTTTTACTTGTCGAGAACTTAAATCCATTCATATCAGCCCACTGGATAATTTTATCAATAGAGTTGTATTTTTCTCTCAACCATTGCCATTCTAGCTCCAGCAAATGATATGGAGAGATCATCCAAAAATAATGTTGAGAGCACATCCGGGGGAATGACTGAGGATGCCCCATTAATTGCTAGTGCAAAAAGGGTTACACTCGGCACACTACTCTGAGAATCTCCTTCTATCTGGCATTTACTCTCTGATAGAGTTTCCCCAACTCTCACTTGAAAAACTCTATGTGAAAGAAATGACTGAATAAATAGTGGTAGCTCTCCGCTTAATCAAAACTCATGGATTCTTTTAACTATACCATATCTCCATGTGGTATCATATGCCTTTTCAAGGTAAAAAAAAGACTGTGTACTGTTTGGAAGCAAAGGCTTCACAAATGGAGGACTCAAGTCGTATCAGCACATCCGTCATTGAGTGCATTTTTCTGAATCCACATTGAATGGGTGATTAAATACCCTTCTTTTCAAGGTACCACATCAGTCTTACATTGACCATCTTCTCCATGATTTTGCACATACAAGATGTAAATGCAATTGGTCAATAATTTGCTGCTAAAAACTTGTCCTTACCGGGTTTTAAAAAGGCTAAAATAATGGCTAGTTCCCAAACACTTGGATAACTATGATCATGCCATATTCTATCAAAAATGCTTAAAATAAATAACTTTGTATTAAAAGGTACGTGTTTAATCATTGCATATGGAATTCCATCAGGTCTAGGGGCTGTATCGTTACACGTAGCAAGAGCAGAATCAAATTCTCTTTCAGTAAAAGGAGAATTATATGACTCTTGCTTTCTTGTTGCGAAATTTAAAACTTTCTTTTCTCCAATGCTCCTATACTGGTGACCAGGAGCTGCTTCACACTTGCACGATATATTTGAAAAATGGTCAGCCAGGGCATTGCTAACTTTGGTTGCTCCAGTCATATACTGGCCATTTACCTTTAACACTGGTGGTGGGTTTGGGGTGAATTTGCCTGCTATCTTTTTGACTTTCCTCCACACAGATAATGTTGGTGTTCTACTGTTAATGGAGGAAACAAATGACATCCAAGACTGGCGCCTAGCTTCTTTCATGGCACGACGGAACTGTGCTCTACATTTCTTGTATATGACTAAATTCTCCTCAGTACGGCACACATGCAATCGATTTAAATAAAGACTTTCTTGTGCCTCTGTGCAGGGCAGTTAGTTCTATGGAATTGACTTCTGCTGTGTGAAGAGTTCCATTAAGTAAGTCTATGGCTTCATCAACTCTTTCAAACTGTTCGGCATTTCCTTCAATTTCATTTAACTCCTGAAATCTATCCCAGTCCGCCTTATCAAGATTCTACCGAGGCGATCTCTGTAAAGGTGGACCATTGTTGGTGTTTATGATTGGTGCATGATCACTAGTATGCCAATCATCTAATGTTCTCCAACTAAAATCGAGAAGACACTTAGAGCTTGCAACTGATAGGTCAATGCAGGACAAGGTACCTGTCTGAACATAAAAATGTGCGGGCTCTCCTGTATTAAGGAGTCAGACATCTTCATTCTCCAAAATTGATGATATAATATTACCCCTTGCGTTTGCCAAAACATCACCCCATAAAGGATGTCTACTATTAAGATCTTCTAATAAGACAAAAGGTTGTGGGAGTTGTTTAATCACTTCCACTATATTATCATATGAGATGTTATCATTTGGAGGCAAGTAAAGAGAACAGATTGTGTATTTTCTCCCCATATCAATCTGTACAACCACTGCCTGCAGAGGGGTACATATCGACAAAGATATTTGGGGAACATCTCGGCGAACATATATAAGACTTCCCCATAGCTCCCTGCTCGTTGATCATATGGTGTCCTATAGCTAACATACTCTTGAGGACAAGGAGTATTAGCATCGAGATTGCTTTCTTGTAGACATACAGTTATAGGGGAGTGCTCACGTATGAGGAGCTTAAGTTGTTCATATTTCGCCCTTAAACCCTGGCAATTCCATTGCAGAATGGAGGAAAAACTATGGTTTATTTTTTGGGAAGACACCTTACATGAAGTCTTCCCATTGGCAATATTTGATCTAACAATATTTCCCAGTGGTATCTCTAAAGAGGATCTTGATATAGCGGATTTTGTGTTCCTCTTTTTCTTTGTGTCCTTTTGATCTAATTGTTGAGGAGGATGGTGGCCCTCAACTTGAATTTCTGATTGCTTCAATTTACCTTCTAGTTGATCAGAAACATCAGCAGACAAGATATCATACTTATTTGAAGTCGTGACTTTAATGTTTCTTATGGTAGGAGGCAAGAGAAATGGAGGTCTCTCTCTTTTTCGATTAAAAGGTTGTGATCTGTCAGGTTTTTGCACCTTCCCCACTACGGGTTCACCAGGTAAATTGGTTTCAAGTGCAACCTCCATCAGATCAGGCAAGGAAACGGCCTGTGAGAGGTTTGTACTATTGTTTAGAATCGGAGTAGTTGGCTTTTGAATAACTTTCAGATCTTTAAGTATCTGTTTTGATTTTTCTACAATTTCTGGATATAGATTTTCGATGGGACTTTCAACCTCTTTAACTACTTTCATTTGTTTCTTTATCTTAGAAGTGGAGATATAATTTTCATCTGTATGGTTTGGCAAGTTTTACTTCAGAACCATTGAAAAAGGTTGCCCTGGTCTTATCTGCTTTTCAAGAGCTCTTTTACGAGCCTCTTAAAAAGTAACCCTTTCCATGGTCCTAATGGCCTGAATTTATTTTTAAAAAATAAACTAATACCCCTTGAATTACAACACTCATGCACCTCTCCCTTACCTTTTTATAGTGGTACAATACACAGCTTTTAGATGTAGCTGGGTGTACTTCCCCACAATGTATGCAATTAGGGTTTTCTATGCATACCCCATGACTACTTTTTCCAGTTGGCACAAACAGCTGGCTTATTATTTAGTTTTTCCTTGTATTCCTGGCTCAAATGGCCATGCATTTGCCAATGATAACATCGCAATGGTGAAGGGATATATGGTTTTACCTTCAAAGATAGCCATCCAGCTTTTATAACATTTGGTAATTTGCATTGATCAAATGTTATAATCAAAGTAGAAAGACGAATATGTTGTTCTCCAACTCTCTTTCTCATTCTGACTACTTTTACTACTCCTTAACTTTTCAGTTCATCCTCAATTTCTTTTTCCTCGATGTCCAGCAACTCTGAAGCATATATCACACCTCTACCCTGGTTGAAAGTAGGGTGCGAAACGCATTTGACACTATGACCATCCAATGTTGCTAATGTTTTCAATCTTCCGCCTTGTATTGGGGATAGTGCTTCTATCAGGAGACTTCCATTTCCCTGGGGAAGAATTTTTGGCTGGCCTCCACATACAGCAACTATTTCCCTATTAGCTTTAAAAATATTTACACCTTCATGTCTTGCATTTTCAAATTCCAAAATAAAAAAATTCCCATAATTCACTACTTCATAGTGACCAGGTAATACTCCAACTTTTCTACATTTTTCTGTAATGTCATCATTTCTCACTCTCTCTCTCTTCTTCTCTAGTGTTTTCTTATCATTCTTCATATGACGTGAGTAAGGTTCCAATGTTACGATATTGGAACCCGAATTGGAGCTGTCTGTACCAAGGTCCATGTCTGTATTTTCCAGGTCGTCAACAGAGGGGTTTTTTTTTTTTTTTTTTTGGAAAGAGCAAGCCGGGTTATCCACCTCTAATCCCATGTGGCCCAACACGAGAAGAGGCTTCAGCAGGGACCAGTCCTCTATTAGAGAGGGGCTGCCTCTCTTAAGGTGGGTGTACACTGATCAGTGGCGGTGGTTAGCTCCTCCCACCGGCGACTCCAATGCCTGGCGTCACCCATTACCCGCAAATATGGGCGACTTACAAGCGGATCACTGGAGCCCGACTCCTAACAGACTTGGTCTGCACCCAATGGGTCCGCCAGAGGGTGATGGTGTCTAAATTGGCACAGGTTGAGATGGAATGCCGCCCATCCCACACTGTGCCAAATCCAAAGAAGCAGCCAAAGCATGATCAAACAAGCCAAAGTCGTCAACAATATCGAGCCCAAAAGGAAGAAGAGAGCAGAATAAAAGAAATAACCAAAAGGAAAAGAGAAAGTGTTGACTGATTTAGTTGGATTAACAGTTAGGCACCGAGGTCCAGTGGGAAAGTAGTTTCCACTGTTCATTAGAGCCCAGCTGCTAATCCCTAAGCCCCCCATCCTCATCAAGGCTTCAGCATCTGGGAGGTTTCCATGCGTGGTAGAACAAGGAAAATAGCCCTTAAAGTAAGCAAGTAAAGACTACGCCATAGAAATTTAGCTGTCGTGACTTCATGATCATCGAATATCAGCAGTAATATCAATCAATAGGATAAGAAAACAAGAGAGAGGAGAGGGATATCTCAAAAATAATGCTAATGGTAAATAAGAATATCTAAATCAAATTATGCAATTGATACAGTATATAAAAATAGTAGAGATAAATTGTGAAGATAAATCTTCACATCCTCCTTGTATTTTTTCACAGAAAAGGGATTTTATGATTCATGACAAAGACCATAAAATATGACAAATTTAAAAACACAATAATATCAATCAATAGGATAAGAAAACAAGAGAGAGGAGAAAGATATCTCAAAAATAATGCTAATGGTAAATAAGAATATCTAAATCAAATTATGCAATTGATACAGTACATAAAAATAGTAGAGATAAATTGTGAAGATAAATCTTCACACCCTCCTTGTATTTTTTCACAGAAAAGGGATTTTATGATTCATTACAAAGGCTATAAAATATGACAAATTTAAAAACACAAACCTTTAGCTATTTAATAGGTATTATCTTTTGGCAAAGCTGGAAGACTAGCCATTAAGACTGGTGGCAACCACCCAACCACTAGTTAGTGGGAGGGTGCAGGGGTTATCTAAGGGAATTGGGTACCCCAACCCACTCACACATCAGTGATATTTCACCACTTTTGATTGCAGGCAGGAGTTTTCGGGGACAGGTGAAAGCGGGACAATTTGTATAAATAGCTAAAAGTTTACAAGTTAGGAAAAATACAAATTATCTCCAAAATTGTCATTTGTTCCATCACTAACAAACCTAACGCTATTTAATAGGGATGACTCACTTGTTAGGGGGGTGGTAGTCTGACCTCTGGCTTGGTCATTGACCCGGGTTTATACCTGAACAGAGTTAGACTGTAACTGAAAAAACCTCGACACCTCGCTAAAAGAGACATTGTGTAATGTGCCCGTAGCAGCCTGCCCAACCTGTGTGTTAGTGAGGAACTAGAAATGTGACTGTCTAGGTAAGAATGTTCTGAGTTTAAAAATATTAATGTTAAAACAAACATAGAAGTTCCCAATACCCACCTTGAGGGGGAAATTTAAGACTATACTAGGGAAATGGTTATTACTTGCAGATAGGTGAGGCCAGCGTGCAGAGGACCTATGGTGCTGTTTCCCAAGAGAGGGGAAGATAAAGGAAAAGAAGAGACAGTCATTCTTAAGATTCATACAGACAAATCCTGGGTAACCAATTCCGTAAACCATCTGCCCCTTGTCCATCAAGAAGCTTGAGGTATTTTCAAACTAGCTGATGTGCAGCCACCACAGGACCAATGGAAAACTTATCCATGTTCCTGTGGGTTACATCTTGCAGGTAGGGGGGGGGGGAGGTGAGGGTTGTCCGACACTTCCACACACCTGCTTGTAACACCTATACAACAGAGTAGTTGCATTTAAACGCCAGGGAGTTGCTCATGTCCCGGATGTCATGAGCTCTAGGTTGTCAAGTGTGAGGAGGGTCAGCGTTCAGTGCATGGTCGATGCTGCAGTGCATTTAAGATATCTCAAATGGCTCACTGGGCATAGTAATGGTTGATCTGGATCATCTGTTACAGAACGAAAATTGGCAATCCAAAAAGCCCCGAAACTAGGATCCGTGACCACTGGATTTTGAGTCTTAGCAATAAACTCAAGGACGAAACCGAGTGTCACCTCCCCCATCCCCTTGAATGGGCGATGTTGTAGGATAGACCATGAAGTTCACTAACTATCTTTGAAGAAGCTAAAGTGAGTAGGAATACCATCTTTAAAGTGAGATGGCAATCTGTTACCTGGCGTAATGGTTCATAAGGAGCCCCCTTTAGGGACTGAAGGACGCAAACCCCGTTCAAAGGAGGTGGTTTAACTTCCGATTGTGGGCAAGTGATCTCATAGCTTCGTATGAGGAGAGATAACTCCAACTTACAGGAAAGAACAATTCCTTTCAGTCTAAAGGCCATGCTTAAAGCTGAGCGGGTAGCCTTTCACTGCTGAAACCAAGAGGAACTTTTCCTCTCAAAGGCATACAAGGAACTCTGCTATTACTGGAATAGTGGCATCGAGGGGAAAGATACTCCTTCCACGACACCAACCATGGAAGACTGTCTACTTTGCCTAGTAGACTGATGCAGAGGATCTCTGGAAGTATCCAGACATCCTTCTCGCAGCTCGTTGCAAAAAGCCTCTGGATAGTCACCATGCTTGAAGACAAAGGGAAGTTACAGCTAAGTGAAACATGTCCACGTGTGGTTGTCTAAGTAGATCTGGTTGTAGCTCCTTCCAGGAACCATTCTGCGTGATGCCATAGATGAGCAATGAGCGTCATGTACAAGTTGTTGGATGCTCTGGTTTTGATGAGCACCCTTCTCATCAGACAGAATGGGGGAAAGACATACACGACAATGTTATCCAACCATTATTGGAATGAATCTTGCCAGGGAGCCTGAAGATCTGGGAATGGGGAGCAATAAAGCAGTAGCCTAAAGTTCATGGGCATCACAAAGAGATCCACAATCAGGGAACCCCTGGAAGTCAGGATTTTCTTGGCTATCAGATGATTCAAAGACCCTTAGGAGCTCACTATCCAAGTTGCTCTGCTCAGATTGTCTGCGAGCATATTCCTTTTGCCAGGAATGAAGCACGTGGATGGGGACACCAAATGTTCTTCTGTCCACCGTAGTCTCTACTGCCTGATGGGATAGGGGCTGTAAAAAGGTACTGCCTTCTTTGTTTAGGTATGCCACTACTGTGGTGGTGTCACTCATCAGCACCACAGAGTGACCTGCCAGAAACTGTTGGAACTGTTGAAGAGCTAGGAAGGCAGCTCTCATCTCTAGGAGATTTATGTGCTGGTACCTTTCAGACTCAGAACATAGCCCAGAGGCTGTGCAGTGGAGCATGTGGGTCCTCCACCCTTCTTTTGATGCGTCTGTATAGAGCACCAATTCTGCAGGAGAACAAGGTCTGTCCCTCAGCGGAGGTTCTATGTCACCCACCACAGAAAATCCGTCAACTGCTCCTGATTGATAGGAACAAGAGTATCCAGGGACCCTTTGTGCTGGTTCCACTCAGAATACAGTTGCCACAGAAGAGATTGAACCCTGAGGCGACTGTTGGGCACTTGACAGAGTAAGGGAATCTAGGTGACCTAGAAGACACAATCACTCTTGAGCTGGAAGCTCTTCTCATCTGAGGAAGGGGCTTGCCACCTTCCTCAGCCTGTGTACTCTGTCGTCTGATGGAAGGACTTTCTGAAGATTGGTGTCGATTATCAAACCCAGGTATACCAGTCTTTGAGAGGGATGTAGTGATGACTTCGAGATTTATCGGCAATCCCCAGATCATGACAAAACTCAAGTAGCCTGTCTCAGGGTCGAACTAGGGTCGCCAACGAGTCTGCCAGAATCACTCAATTGGCGAGGTAACGAAGAGGATAAATACTAATTCTGTGAGGCCAGGTTGAAATTAGGGCAAACACTCGTTTAGACCCGAGGTGTTGTCGAAAGGCCAAATCACAGCAATTTGAACTGGTATTGCCTGTTCTCGTGTATGATCCGGAGATACTTCCTTGAAGACAGATGGATTGGGATTTGGAAGTATGCGTCTTGCATATCCAGGGTGCACATAAAGTCCTGAACCATTATTGCCTGAATGACCGTGTTTGCCGTCTCCATCTTGAACGGACTTTGTAGAACAAACTTGTTCAGGGTTGAGATATCAATGGCTGGCCTTCAGCCTCTAGATGCCTTTTTCACAAGAAAGAGTCGACTAAAGATGCCTGGCAACCCGGCGAGGACCTCTTGGAGAACGCCCTTCTCCAACATGGAACTAGATCCCACGTCAATGGAAGGGAAGATTGTGTAAACGAGACATGATACCTAACACAAATCACGGAGATTCTCCAAGGATCTGCCACAAGCTGCATCCACCTCTGCCAGGATTGTTGCAGGCATCCCCTCACGGGTGGGCTGGCGAGAGGATTGCTCCCCCAGCAGGAGCAGCCTCTGCAGCTCCCCTTTCCACCTTTCCCTACTCTGGAGGGTTTGGACCCCTTTAGATCTATGGCAGGAAAGGGCTGCCGTGACACTTTTTCGGATAACCCTGCTGTTTTACTGGCCGAGGGTTTGTTGGGTTGCGGATGCTTCTTGGGAGGTGGAGGAGCCTTCCAAAAGGGCCTGGTTGTCAATGCCTCATCAAAGAGAAAATCCTTAGTGTATTTTCTCCAATACTCAGCCGCCCTCTCGACATCCTTCGGCTTCAAAAGAGGTTAAATTCAGAGTAGAGTTCCTGAGCTGAGCCTGGACACTTCAGCTCTAGGAACCTGCCTGGGAAACCTTTCATTCACATAATGTCGTCTCAAGAATTAAATTTGCCCACAGACTGACAACCTGGTGGGAAAGGATCTCTAAGTTCAGAGTGCCTGACAACAGAAAAGTCTCCATGGACCTTGTACTCTCCTTGAACCAATCCTCAGTTTGTACAAAGTGGCCAGATGAACCCTACCACAGATCCAGCCATGAATCGGCCTGCATGGTGTACTTTGCGACCTCAATGTTAATGAGCTCTGAGGCAGAGAAAGTGCCCGAAAGCCTAGAAAATCTTTCTATGGGGATACCTCTCTCGAGAGCTTCAAGATAGGGATTCAACGTCAGAGCAAGGATAGGTTTGTCTTCGAACTCGTAATGCCTCCTCTGTTGGACAAAAGGAGGGGGAAAGAGCCGAGATGATAAACCAGCATGAAGCGAACTAGAGGAGGGCAATGTGGGAGAACGCCTTCTTACGGGCTGCCGTCAATCCGTTAGACCAAGGCACGGTGGAACTGGTCTTAGGGGTCTCTGGGTACCATACATATGGTCCTAGACTGTGGCCCTGCCTTCCTGAGGAGCTGCCTTTATGTTAGAGAGCCCATTGATAACCCTCACGCAGGCCAGGATTTGTCAGAAGGCAGATTCGGACTCCCGACGCTCCGCTTTGGACAGGAGCTTCAGACTAGCTGCCCTAGGGAGGTTGTCTTTGTCAGAGTCCAGGATGTCATCCACCTCCAAGCTCTCACACATAGGAGACTGGCATAGGTCAAGGTCATCAACAGGTGGGGCAATGCAAGATTAACTCACCACCGGAGAACTTCTGGCCCACCCTTACATGACAGCCTTACATGACTTCCAGTTCTTAGGGACCATCTTTATATCCTTATGCTCCCAACTTGCCGGCAAATAATCTCCCAGCAAGGAAGGTCTGGAGGGTACCTGCCATTCTTGAGGGGCCTGAAACTCTCTTGCTTGAGGTTCAATGTCCTCCGGAGGAGGTATGGAGGCAGGCTGTGGTCTTAATGGCTAATCTTCCAGCTTTGCCAAAAGATAATCCCCATTAAATAGAATTAGATTTGTTAGTAATGGAACAATCGAGATCTTTCATGATTCTAAATAGGCTACAGGATCAATAAACTGAAAACATCAAAGGAAACCTCAAAATCATGCATAACTTGAATACATATAAAACAACTTCCTTACTACCCTTGTCAAATGATTCTAAGAAAACTGACCTGAAATAGACAAAACTGAGGCTCCAATTACAGCTTCCCGCCTTGCTACCATTCCAATAATTCCAGTTACATTTCCATTGGGCAGAGCATCTCCCCATACATTATCTTGTGGGATAAATGCTTTGTATCTGTAGGGGGAAATTAACAAAAGCATGGAAAAAATAATCTAAAGCATTCAAATACACAAACTTAAATGATTCATTTGCAGCAATATTATTTATTACATCACTAGATCAAGATGCATTCCATTTGGGTGTTTGTCTACCTGGACTCAGTGAAGACCATCACAAAGAAAGGTACTTGAGCTCACAATCCCATTGGTACTTAAGTAACCAACAGTAACTTAGAAATTAAAACAAGCCAAAAAAAGAAAACAACAGGAAACCAAAAGCATCATCATAATGGACGAATAAATCAAGTTCTTTACAAGAAAAAACTGAGAGGGGTCAGAGATAAAAGTTATTTTCTACGGTAAATTGGACGGAGAAACGGATTTTGAGCGAAGCGAAAAATCTATTTTTGGGTGAGATAGCCATGGCGTCCTGATGGAAGGTTCCTTATTGGTAGCTTCCTTGGGTATATAACTACTAAGATATTCCCAGAGAATTTAACCACAGGTTATCACAGAATTCTAACTTCTGGAGCGAGTATCCTAAAGGTTTCCCTTTAAGACATCGTATATCAACAGGGGACGCATGTATTAACGCGCCACATAGCTATCTGCACCCCACATAGAGTTAACACTTCGATGTGGAGGAGCGGAGAATAGCTGGGAAGCCGTTCCATAGCTATACTCGTCCGTGGCTACTTTTGGTACTCGAAACGTAAACAAACGGGCGCCATTGCTAAATGACGTCACGTCTGTCCTCATCCTGATGTCAGTTGCTTGCCGATCACCATGATACAGCATGACAGGGTGGGGCCTGAAAGGCTGGACAAAGTAGCAGGGAGGGTCCATCAGGACGCCATGGCTATCTCACCCAAAAATAGATTTTTCGCTTCGCTCAAAATCCGTTTTTTGGGCTCAAGCCATGGCGTCCTGATAGAAGAATACCAGAGAATCAATGTATCGTGGTAGATTTCCCCTTATAGTATAAGTGCCGAGGGCTTTGAATAGGGTAAGCATAGTGACCTCGATAGAGGTTCCGTGGGGATGAAACTTTCTGGCCTCCTTGGCAGAGAAGTCCCAACGGACCATGCTGAAGATCAAAGTGGTCATCGAAGGGCTACCCACCTTGTGGGGAGAACATTAAGAACTCGGAGACAAGACAGAATGGTTGATATTCATATAGGAACATTCTCAATGACACACAAGTGGTGGTTAGGCACTGCATTTTGTAACAAGAGAACTATCTGGTCTCGAAGGTATAGCGCAAGTAAGTATTCAGTTAGGAATATTACATAGCATAGGTGAGTATATAATATGGATTGAACCTATTATTCTTCATCATTTTTGAAAGAAAAAGGAATAATGAAACTATGACAACCATGTATTTCATAGTATAAGTAGGAGCGGATTGAGACGCACAAGTAATAAAATATAAATTTTATTTCACAATTGCAAAATATGGTAAATAAATGCAATAAGGGATGTAAAGTAATTTACAATAAATTATAATGTACATAGTAATGAAAGACTTCGCTCTTGAATCTGAAAGAAAATTTCAAATTATTAGAAGGCACAGGTTCCAAAGGAACATCAGTCTTTAATAAGGAAAAAAACACATCATGCTCTAGGCATGCGGCACTCATGTGACAACTATGACATTTCACTTTGTAAAGAACAGTCTAAGAAAAACACTAAGTGTCTCTGAATTCACTACGTATCACACGAGGGTCAACATAGGCACCCGAAGAGTTAAAGTCCCAAATAACTCACTGTTCTATGCAGAGTTAGGTGCAGGTTTCATAACACTACCTGCGGCTACCACGAAATGTTTGACTTCATGCGCTTGTTTCGCGTAATGCTTGAAGAAAACACGCGAGGATTTCCAGCCTGTGAAACTCTTGAGGCTTTCGAAATTCATGCTCTGGAAAAAATTCAGAGACGATGCGACTTTTCTAGGATCATGACCTGCGGGTGTACTGTCAGGATCTGCTCTGCGAATGAAGTAGGTGATTTTTGCTCTTAGCTGTTTCAGTGACAGGTCGCTACCCGATGTTTCTCCTTTGAAGAGTTGGCCTCCACCAAAGTCAGAAGTTCTATGAAGATAGACCTTGAGGCTCTCTACTGGACATAGAGAGGTATCTTCTTTCAGGGGGCAGATTCTCCAAGGGCCCCATCTTTTGGTGGGTAGTTCGTTTTTAGCGAGAAACGTCGGATCTGGGAAGAGGGTAAGGTCTCCTGAGTCTGTAAACAGGATGTGACCCTCGTCTCTTGATAATGCCATTATTTCGCTGACTCGGGCTCCTGAGGCAAGAGCAAAAAGAAATATAACTTTTTGAGTCAGATCCTTGAGAGGGCACGAATCATTGTCCAAGTTGGAGGCAAAATGGAGCACCTTGTCCAGGGACCAGGAGATAGGTTTTGGTGGGGGTGCTGGGCGTAGACGAGCGCATGCCTTCGGCAGTTTATTGAAGATGTCGCTGGACAGATCAATCTGGAAGGCGTACAGTAGTGGTCTAGTCAAGGCCGATTTGCAGGTAGAAATCGTGTTGGCTGCTAAGCCCTGTCCATGAAGGTGAATGAAGAAGGACATGCAAAAATCAATGGTGATTTCCGTAGGATTTTTTGCCTTGACGAATGAGACCCATTTTCTCCAGGATGATTCGTATTGCCGTCGTGTGGATTTGGTCTTGTATTCCTCAAGGAAGTCTAGAATTTTCTTCGAGATCCCAAACCTCTTCTTCGCGGCTAGGGAGAGAAAATCATGAGATGAAGGTCCCTGACTTTCGATGATGAAGCAAAGACAGTCGACTTCTGTACTTGCTGGGAGAGAACTGGGCCTGGGAGAGGGATCAGCGTGGGTTGTAGCTCCAGGACTAGGGGGTACCAGTTGCTCCGGGGCCACTTGGGAGCCACTAGGGCTGCTGTCCCTTTGAAGGTTCTCAGTTTGGAGAGGACTTTCAGCAGAAGGTTGGTGGGAGGAAACAGGTAGATCCTGGACCATCTGTTCCAATCCAGTGACAGGGCATCCACTGCTTCTGCCTTGGGGTCCTCGTACGGGGCCACATATCGAGGAAGTTGATTGTTGTCGCTCGTTGCGAAGAGATCGATCTGAAGTTCTGGGACTTGGAGAGAGATGAAGGAGAAGGATTTTGCGTCTAGAGACCATTCCGACTCTATCGGGCTTGTCCGAGATAGAGCGTCCACCGTCACGTTGTGGAATCCTTGTAGATGAACTGCAGACAGGTGCCATTTCTTCTTCTCTGCCAGACGGAAGATTGGGAGAAGCACCTGATTTATCTGGGGCGATCTTGAGCCTTGGCGATTGAGACATCGAACTACCACCGAGTTGTCCAGGGTTAGACGAATGTGGATCGAGGAAGGCGGGGAGAGTTTCTTCAGAGTTAGAAGGACCGCCATGGCCTCCAAGATGTTGATGTGAAACGTCTTGAATAGGGGAGACCATGTTCCTTGAGCCTGTTGTTGGTGGGAGTGACCTCCCCAACCCTCCAGCGAAGCGTCCGTGTGGATGTTGAGTGATGGAGGTGGGTGTTGAAGAGGGATGGACCTTTTCAGGGCCTTTGCTTCCGACCACGGCTTTAGGAGTAACCGAAGTCTGTTTGGGAGCCGTCTCTTGAGGTCTCTTCGAGCGATGGATGCGGAACGTCTCCAGACTCCCGCGGCATCCTTTAGCTGTGCACGCAGCACTGGGTTTGTCACTGAGGCGAACTGTAGAGAGCCTAGAACTCGTTCCTGCTGACGTCTTGAGATCCGTTTGGATTTCAGCAGTCTTTTGACAGACCCTGCTATTTCCTTCCTTTTCTTCTGGGGAATGGAAAGGCGGTGTGACTGGAGATTCCACTGGATTCCTAGCCATTGGAACTTCTGAGCTGGAGAGAGGCGAGATTTCTTTCTGATTATCTTGAATCCCAGGTGTTCCAGAAACTGGGTGACTTTGTTGCAGGATCTTAGACAATCTTCGGGCGATGGAGCCCAGACCAGCCAGTTGTCGAGGTGGTCCATCACCTGGACGCCGCGGAGGCGGAGCTGTTGAACGATGGCGTCTGCCAGCTTTGTGAAGATCCGTGGGGCCACGTTGAGGCCGAAGGGCATGGCCCTGAAAGCGTAGCTTTTCCTTTGGAGTCGAAATCCTAGGTAGGAGGAAGCGTGGTGGTTCATTGGAACGTGCCAGTAGGCATCCGCCAGGTCTATAGAGACCGTGTAGGAACCTTGAGGCAGAAGGGTCCTTATTTGTTGAAGAGTCAGCATCTTGAACTTGTTGTTCGCTATGAAATTGTTGAGGGGGGATAAGTCTAGAATGACTCTGAGTTTGTCGGAGTCCTTCTTGGGGACGCAAAACAGTCTCCCTTGGAACCTGGTTGACTTTACCCTCCTTATCACCTTCTTGTTCAAGAGTTCTAGGACATATTCTTCCAGAAGGGGGGTTGACTGTTGGAAGAACTGCTGGAAGGTTGGGGGTGGTTGAGTCCAGCTCCAGCCTAGACCCTTCTTGACGATGCTGTGTGCCCAGGGATCGAAGGTCCAACGATCATGGAATTGGCGGAGTCTTCCTCCCACCGGAAGCACTTCATTGCTTCTGGTTTCCCGAGGGTTTACTACCTCGGCCGCTAGCTCCCTTTCCTCCTCTGCCTCTAGAGGGACGGCAAGATGCATCTCTGCCTGCACCTCTGTTTGAGCCTCTACCTTTGGGACGAAAGGTAGTTGACTGTTGCTCAAAAGCAGGGGTGAAAACCGGCGACTGTGACAAGACCGGTTGGGTGACCAGCTGAAAGGTCTGCTGTGGCTGAGCTGCCACTCGGGGAGTAGCGGATCCCGGAAACTGCCGTCTCTGTTGACGTTGCTGTGGTTTCGGTTTTGTGGGTTTCCTCTTAGGTTGAGGGCCGTCGTCCTGAGAGGATTTCCTTTTCTTCGACATGCCCCACTTGTGGAGAAGGTTCCTGTTCTCCGTGGCGGCCTTGTCGGTGATCTCTTTCACAAGGGAGGAGGGAAAGAGGTGCTTACCCCAGATGTTGGAGGAAATCAGCCTCCGGGGTTCGTGTCTCACTGCGGCACTGAAGAACATGAATTCACGACAGGCTCTACGAGCCTTCGTGAAGCTGTACAGATCCTTTACTACGGTCGCCAAATGTGTTTTGGCGAGAACCATGTAGTGGTCAGGGACCCTAGTGTCACCAGCCATGACTTCGAGCTGTACTTGGAGGGACATGGATGCGGCGAGCCTTTCCTTCATATCATGTTCCCGACGAAGGAGATGGTCATTAAGTTTTGGGAGGTCTTCGTTAAACTGACGGTCAGCAACGTCAGGTTCTAGTTTTCCCACCACGAATGTTGACTGGACATCTTTCCAGTGTCTAACATCAGGGGGAGTAGTCAGGGAGAAGGGTCTGCACTCCTCCAGTGCAGGGCAAGGTTTCCCTTCTTCCACTGCCTTATGCACCGCAGTGAAGGCCTTTTCCAAGAAGGGGAGGGTCGCATCGTCTGGTGTGACGTAGGTAGGGTGCTTCTTGCTAAGCGCCGGAAGTTTCGAGCAGGTGAAGCCCCTACTTTTCACTGTATTGGCCAGCATAGCCTGGGCCTTCGTGAGATCGAACACTATAACCTCCTTCGGTTCGGTCTCTTCTTTAGAGGCAGGTTCGGATCGAAGTCGGACGTAACAGTCCGGATAAGCCTCAAAGTTCGGGAAGAATTCCACTTCTTCCAGCGCGATCGAGCCGATCTTTTCACTTATGAAGATCTTGCCCGTCGTAATTGGCATGTGCTCAGCATACCTCCAGGGGTTGGTATCTGAGCATGCGGGGAGGTCCTTAACCGAAATCCTTTTCGGCTGCTTCGAACTTCCCATGTTGGACCTGAAGAACTCGTGCGTCTCATGGAGTTTCTTATCCATGAGAGCCTCAAGCATTTTGAAGATCTCCTGGGTGTTGGATGGGGTAGGATCCGGGGTAGCGGATGTAGACGGGAGCGATACATCCGTCAGTGTAGGAGTCGGTGTGGGGGTGGATGTTGGAGCGACCTCCTGCTCCGACTCAGGGTATTCCACCCTTTCTTCCTCATAGTCTAGTTCGTTGCCCATGAGGTTCCTCTCCGTATTTTCCGACACTTCCGACATACGTTCCTCGTTGTCGGCATCCAGACGGCACTCTTGCATGGACTGGGCCATGACTACATCCGGTTCCACCACTAACTGGACGGTGGGAATCTGATCTTTGGGGACCACTGAGTCTGGGGATGCCTTCGGAAAGAGCAAGGCCCTCAAGTCTTCAGTGGCAAGGTATGGTCCGGTGGCGTTCTTCTGGAAGCTACGCACGCACTTGCGTAGCTTCTCTCGAGAAGAGTCCCTAACCACCGCTAAAGGAGGATTGTCAAACGCCTCGACCAGGCGGTCCTTGCAGACTGTACAGTGCAGCGGGTCCCAAAACTTCAGATCACCTTTCTTGTTGGCGCAAGGGGCGTGGGTCCTACACACCGTGTGCCCGTAGAAGTGCGGGCGCTTCACTCCACAGAAGTTGTGGTCACATTTCACGTACTCCTCCTGTAAGAGAAAGAGAACATGAGTATATGGAAGTCATACAATGACTCATATTATTCTAAAGTTAAATATTAAGAAGTTAACTTTAACTTAATCTTAAATAATTAATAACATTATAATGTTAGAGAGTGGAGCGGGAAATGAAGTAGATAGACACATACTCCGTGTATCCCGCCCGGCTGGTTACCGTAACCTTATCAATAGGCAATTTGTTTGTGGCCGAGGACACAAGACAGAATTCTTCATAGATCGCCAGGGAGGCAGAAGGAACTCTAGCAGGAATTGCCTAAGATGTAAATCTGGGACTGAGACCATTCAGGCCATTAAAATGGGGGGTGTAGAAGACCCCATAGGGCAACGGTTTCCAGCAACCAGCCGTGCTAAGATACAAACAGCATGCTGGAAAATTGCGATATGCAAGAAGACAGCATGGCTATTAATAGAACGGTAAGACAATACCTATCCATTTAGGGAGCCAAGCCATCTGGTTGCAGTGTAGGGCTATCAGCATGTGTTGATAGCTGGGAGAATGGGTGCAAGTCTCTTGGTGTCTCTGGAAGGCACCGGCAGACCAGGGGCACGCCGGAGGCCGCTCCAGCAGAGTTTCTGGCATTAGTGAAGACACATAGAGAAGTCAGGAGTAATGCCAGGATGGCGGCCTCCGGCACAGCGGCGGCGGCTCGGCTGCCGGCTTAGTGACAGGGTCATAGGATAGGGAAAGTGGATATAGCATATCCGGACCGCCGGCAACGGATGCCGGCACGCCGGAGGCCAGCCCGAAGGACGGACAACCGGAGCTAGGAGGTATAAAGGTAGGCCATCGGCTGTACACCGACGGGAGGCGGCAGCCCTCCGGCACACGGAGGACTGTTGACCAGGGGGAACAAGGAATGTGTCACCAAGGGGGGAGGGCGGTATTGCCGGCAGTAGAGGCGGCAAGGGACCAGCACCAGGACAGGAAAAAAGACAGAAGGAGGGATGGAGGGGTAAGGACACGAACCCCATAGCATCCCACCTGAATGGGGGTACCCATGATAGAGGCTAGCCCTATCACCCAATGGGAGGGGGCCGGCAGGCGGCCGGGAGCCAGAGTAGTCCAAGGGAGGGCTAGGGAACACCCAAGAGGGGGGAGAACCCCTGCGGACAAAACGCATCCAGTGGCTGACCCCATAGGACACTATGAAGGGTATATGTACCAGAGCGGACTGCACACAGGGACTCAAGATAGCCCTGTCACTCCACCCTAAGGAGGAGTTGTAGGACAGGGGACAGATGGGTATAGGCTAACCTAAGTATAGGCTAGGCCATACAAGGGATAGGTGGGGAGGGGAGAAGAAGCAGGGTCTTCCATAGGGGAGGCTCTGTACCAAAGCGGACACCAAGGAAGGGAGGACGCTCCCTAGCCTAAGGTAGGCGGCCTGGCTGAGAACAGTGCATGGGTACCGTTTCAAGCAAGGCACTGAACTAGTTCCCCCCGAGGCCTAACCTAGAGCAGGGATGTTACACCCTAAGCTAGGAAGGCTGGAAGACGTATCGCAATTGCAAGGAAGGTCAGGTAACCTAACCTCAGCAATTGAGGAAGGGCAGGCCCTTCCTCATTCTCGGACTCAACCCTAAGGGGGGATCATTCCCTTATGGAGGACAGAGAAGCGATAGGTACTCTGGTATGTACTTGATCCCCTTACGTGGTAGGGGGAGCAAGGCTACACAGAGGGAATGCCCTAAGGCAGGGGGTGAAGGGAGCATATAGGGGTCCTACATTTAGGTTAGGTTAGAAAGGCACACTATCAAACCTATCCCCTATATGGTCCCTGAAGGCGAAAACACTTGCATCACAGTAAACAGTATCATAAAATAATGCCACTATCTTCATAACTTAACCTAGGATCACTGTAATATATCATGCATGAACACTGGTAATAGGCGCTCTGGCCTAGGGGCTAAGCTAGCGATCTAGTATGGGGTCAGGCGATGACCGATAAAAAGCGTCAAAACACGATATATGAAATTCCTAGCTATGATGACTAAATAACTAATAGTATCAATTAGTTAAAAGGCCGGAATAAGCTGTTCAGGCTAGCTAAATAATGCATGCAGGGTAACAGCGACGCCATAAAATGGCGTGTCCGGTAGTAGCACAGCTCTGCCAGAAAACATAAAATATCTCGAAAAGTAAAAGTTACTTTACGGTCAGAGCTTATTTAAACAATACTGGGACCTGGTACTCAACTTTCCAGAAGAAGGCGAGGCCGAAGGTAGCGACATAACGAAGATGCAAGCCGATGAAAATAGCACAAGGGAAAATCCGTCTTAGTAAGGCAAGCTACTAGCAGAAGGATGAGGACGGACGTGACGTCATTTAGCAATGGCGCCCGTTTGTTTACGTTTCGAGTACCAAAAGTAGCCACAGACGAGTATAGCTGTGGAACGGCTCCCCAGCTATTCTCCGCTCCTCCACATCAAAGTGTTAACTCTATGTGGGGTGCAGATAGCTATGTGGCGCGTTAATACATGCGTCCCGTTGATATACGATATCTTAAAGGGAAACCTTTAGGATACTCGCTCCAGAAGTTAGAATTCTGTGATAACCTGTGGTTAAATTCTCTGGGAATATCTTAGTAGTTATATACCCAAGGAAGCTACCAATAAGGAATCTTCCATCAGGACGCCATGGCTTGAGCCCAAAAAAATAAATACTAATTCAGTGACAACCGAAGTTCAGCTATATGAAGACACTGAACAGCTAATGTACTGCATGTTGTAAGATTTACTAGTGTAGATGTATCAGTGAGTGTGCTCTCTTCTCACCGAGTTGTATTCGTGTACTTTTGTGGATAAAAACTTTGGAATAGTAGTGTTGTTATGGAGGAAAATAGGTGAAAATAAAACTACATCATGATGGAAAAATGTCCCTCAAGTAAATCTGCAAAGGTAAAGAGCAAAGATTGGATAGGATGCAAATTTTTTACGTGTTACTGCCACAAGAAGTGTGTCTGTATAGATACTACCATCAGTGATGCAACTAATGAGAAAATGAAATGGCTCTGTCCTGATTGCGTAGACGAAACTTACATTGCAATTAAAAAACTGGAAGCTATGGGGATGAAAATCTCATAGTTGAAAGAACAACTACAAAAGAGAAACTTTGCAATAGAAGAACATGAAGCAAGAATAGCTGGATTTGAAAAGTCTTCTAACACTCGCTGATGACCCAGTGAATTCTACCCCGGCCACTGACCCAAAAGCAAATGAGAAAGAAGATGACATAGCTAAGATTATTGAATCAATCAAGCACTGATGACCCCAAAAATGAGAAAACAACCTATGATGAAAAAGTTACGGAAAAATCTACTCGGGATTGTTTTTTTTAACTAATGCATACTGTACAGTACTGTATTCATAATTTTCATTAGCCCCATATATCACATTAAAAATCACAAAATATGTATGAACTACTTTTAATAATCTTTATTAATGCATTAGAATTACAATACAAAGGGTTTATCACCGAATCATGCGAGAGAGAGAGAGAGAGAGAGAGAGAGAGAGAGGGAGAGAGAGAGAGAGAGATATCATCACAGGTTTGACACCTATAAAATTTTTATCTTATTTTTTTCACTTATGGTAGGATAAACATTTATATGTTCATGTACAGTATTTACAGTATTATACTGTACTGTATATGAAACCTTAAAATATGGTACTGTATTCAATTTTGTCAACTCAGAATGACTAGTTTAAGCAGACATTATCATTCTAAAAAATAATTACTTTTTGGGGCTCAGGCCATGTCGTCCTGATGGAAGGTTCCTATAAGTAGCTTCCTAAGGGATATTTGATTACAGTGATATTCCCAGAGAATTTACCTTTAGGTCTCCAGAATTCTAACTCCTGGCGCGAATATCCTTAAAATTTCTCCTAAGGCTATCGCATAAATCAGGGGACGTATATCTTGATACAACATATAGCAATTTTCACCCCGAATAGCGTTTTCGCTTCGAGGGGGAAAGTGGCAAAATTTGAAGGGGAGCCGATATCAAGGTTGCCCTTTCTCCCTTACTACTACGAGTATCTAGATAGCGTTGTACGTCACCGCCACGCTCATTCCTATAAGTGTAGCGGTATCGCTCGGTGATTTTCCCTGTTATCTCTCTCGCTACACTTTGGTTTTTTGCAGATATCATGCAATCTCCAGCCTCTTTTGCCTCTGGAAAGTTGAGTATTTGATCTTTACAATGTATAAATTTTAGTTCCTGCCTCACAGTGAAATTAGGATAAATTAAGTAATGGAGCTTTGCCTTATCCGGAGGCGTCATGGGTGCTGTCGTTCATAATGCATGAGTTATTTAGTTAGCCTGAACGACTTTCCCGGTGTTAATAGCATGAATATTATGAAGCTATTCAGTCTTCATTGCTAAGAAGTTATTCATATTATGCCGATTGTATTCTTGATAGTTTCGGCGATTTAGGTAACCGAACCTTGCTTGTGCTAGACTTCCTAGCCTATGAATTTTAGTTTACTTTCATGCATGATATA
This sequence comes from Palaemon carinicauda, assembly GCF_036898095.1. NCBI lineage: Eukaryota > Metazoa > Arthropoda > Malacostraca > Decapoda > Palaemonidae > Palaemon > Palaemon carinicauda. The sequence continues at coordinate 139,775,489 of NC_090735.1, read as the reverse complement.
ATAGACATTCCTAGTGTAATAACAATTAAAAATGAAGCTATTTAGGCAATTTATACGTGTAAGATATATTGATTTCATATATATTCCTTTTCCTCTGAGATCGTATACGAGAGAGTTTCGGCGATTAAGGTAGTCGAATCTCACCCGCTGCTAGGCTACTAGCCTAGTGGCTTTGGTATACTTTCATACATGTTCCCTGTTTACCCTCGTGTATCGTTTTATCAATTCAGGCAGAGATAGATATCTCCTAGAATTATTATATAAAGCGATACTCGTTTCCAGTGGAGATTTAAGGGTAATCCATCCTTCCCTCTGAGTGCACCCCTAGGGTACAACTCTAGTTTAGTCTTGCCATCGAGTACACACTCTGTCTTGACTAGGCTAGTGTTTTCTGTCTCTTCCCTTGGCCGGCAGATAGCAGGCTTTGGGTTTCGGTCAGAACCTCAGAGTATTTAGTCTTTTGGGTGAATAGTCATTCCCCTGCCGGACTAAGCTGCTGGCATAGGAGGCTAGACCTCCCTAGGCCGCACTTGAAGTGTTTGTATGATGCCGCCACCTTCTTCCTGCAGTCTAGAAGGCTAGTCCTGTGCTCGCAGACCCTAGGCTGAAGAATAGACATTCTTCTGCTGCCTAGGACGGTGCCGAAATTGGAACAAAGTTTCTTTGGGGTGTGGTAGGACCGGCAACCCTGCCAGCTCCTTCCACACCATACAGGATCCTTTTCCCTAACCCCTCTGTCCTTTAGTGATGGCCTAGCCATCGCAACCCTTTGACCATCGTCCTACAATCTCATCGCTTGCCGGCGGGTTGTGGGGCCGGCCGGAACTCCTACATGCAGCTACTTAGTCGCTCAGCCTTCCCTTATGGACGCAAGGCTCCGGGAAAAACTGTGCCGGCTGGGCCGGCTGCCAGTGGGAGACCCCTATACTGTAGAGTGTTCTTCAGTCCTCTCTTGGACTGCCATCCACATACCTGTGAACGGCAGTGACCGGCAATGGTTTGTGTTTGGATGGAAGTTTGAATGATACATTCTCCCCCCTCCATTTGAACCCTCATTCTGGAGGAAAGCAGCAAGATTGAGTACTTACATCCTTATTTATTGTTAATACACATTTAATTAGGTACCCTTCACTCCTTACTTTGTCTCTCTCTATCGTCTAGTGCCGCCGGGTACTAACCTAGCCGGCAGATGCTGGACGGGTTGATGCTACCGGCCACTACCCCAGCCGGTAAGACGCCGGCTGGACAGGTGCGCCGGTACTACCCCAGCCAGTGGACTGTGCCACCAGGTGCTAGCCTAGCCGGCAACATGCCGGCTAAAACTACAGTATATGATTATACAGTAGCCAGTATATTTGTAGTATAGATCATACTGCAGACAGAAAACTATAGTATAAATTATACAGTAGTTATTTTCCAGCATACCCTGTGTATCCTTGCACAGTCTTTTGTTGAGACCAATTCTATATGGAAAGAAAAGGTTTCTTTCAACATAATGATAGATGATCAGTTACAATTTACCCACATTATTAAAACTTTTGGAAAGTCCATGTTAAGTTACACTTATTTATCCTTACAGGTTAGAATTCTTCCACCGAGTTTCCTAAATAGGAAAACTCTAGGTTTTAATTATGGGGGAGGTGGCAGTAATTGAGTGGACAGGAAACACAAGTATGTGTCTTTTCTAATTCCTTTCTAGCTTGTCTATCCAAGGTATATGCAATAGTATATGCAAAAATATTAATAATAATATTTTATATAGTTTGTCAGGTGAGATGAACTACCGCATACTCATTTATTTTTCCTCTCTTTACAGGAGGACCATCCCAAGTGCCTTAGAGTCTTTTGCAACGTGAGGAGCAAGGATTTCTGTGGCCATGAAGAGTGCAGGCTCATTTTCTCTGCTCCATCTCCAAGGACCTCTGAAGAACTGGGACCCCCAGGACTGCAATGTTTGCAAGGCCTTGGTTACTGAGGCTTTTGATGACCCCAAGACAGCGGAGTTAAGGGATGCAGCACGAAGTAAGCTACACAGATGGGTTCGTGGCTTTCAAAAGAATGCCACGGGGCCTTACCTTCCGAATGAACGGATGCGTGCCTGGATGTTTCCTAAGGCGGGTGTACATGGAAGCTGTCATACCCCAGCCTCAACCTGAGATCCCTTGCGTCCAGATTTCCGAAGATACGGACGTTTCTGACGCGATGAAGGACATCCACCTAGATGAGAGGATGTCGGAGGTGTCTGAGGACACTGAGAAAGACCTTCTAGCGGAAGGTCTAGAAGAGGAGTCTACCCTGGCTCCCGAAACTGAAGAGGATGACGTCGAATCGGAGTCCGTTTCGTCGGTTCCGGCCCCAGAACCATTACCCTCTACGTCTTCTGCTCTTCCATTAGATGACATGAATAAAGCATTGGCTAGTCTCATGGCTATGATGGAGAGTCTTCGTAAGCAGAACGAAGAAAGGGACGCTGAACTGAAGAGAAGGATGGACCATCTCGCCGCGTCCCATAGGTCTCAGAGAAGACTCACCATGAAAGATCTTCCACCTTGCTCTGATGTGAACCCTTGGAGGCATGCAGAATACATGCCTATAACCAATGGTAAGATATTCATATCAGAAAAGCTGGGGGCTGTCCTTATAGAGGAAGTAGACTTCTGGCCCAGCTTCAAGTCTTACCCAGACTGCTTCGTCCGCTTGAAGGCAGAACCTACGTCCAAGGAGGAGACAGAACCAAAGGAGGTCATAGTTCTTGACCATGAAAAAGCTCAGGCTCTGTTGTCAAGTAGCCTGAAAGGCAAGGGCTTCACTAACTCGAAAGTGTCAGCAAGAAACACCGCTCCTTTCTTGCTCCAGCCAACCTAGCCTTTCCCTTTACTGCAAAAGGTTTTAAGGCAGTTATGAAGGCAATAGAGGCAGGCAAACTTTGCCCTACACTCGAGGAGTGTAGACCCTTATTCCTAGCCCTGCCTACGGAGGATAAGGACTGGAAGGAAATTCACCTTACCTTCTCAGTTGGGAAGTTGGAGGCAGATATTGCTGGACACCAGTTCAGCGAAAAACTCCCTAAGCTGTCTGAATTTCTCTTGCGTAAGGAGCAAGAGACAAAGGAGAGACTTGCCTCATCCCTGTCCCTCCAGATCTGCTTGGAGGCAACGGCAAGCAATAGCATAACCCCAGACATGAATATGGTTATGGCCAAATCTCACTTGGCTACGCTGGTCAAAGACCTATATGGCTTCGTTAGAGCCAGACGCGCATGTAGGGAGTTTGCTTCGGCTGCAGTTAAACACGGACCCAGGTAGGTGATATTCTCCAATATCTGGGATAGACCTCTTCCCGAGCGAAGTGGTCAAAGAAGTAGTAGACAAGGCCGCCAAGGAGAATAGAAATCTTCTCCAGAAGTGGGGCATGTCGGCGAAGAGGAAGTCTTCCCCGGATGAGGGTCCCCAACCTAAGAGGAAGACGAAAAGACCCAGGTTGCCCTCTCTCCCTGTCAGACAACAGCAGCAACAACTTCCCGCAGATCCTAGGACCGCGGTGCCCCAGATGGTGGCAAAACCCCAGCCAACTTACCAGATGGTGCCTCATCAGCTGATTGCCCAGTCACCAGCATTTAATCCTGCGTATGAGAGGCAGACCACTACCTTTCGTCCTAAAGGTAGAGGGTCGAAAAGAGGCTCCTATTGATACCCTCCAAGAGGAAGAAGGGGTAAGGGAGGACGCGGTCAAGGAGGCAAGTCCTCCGGACAGTCGAAGCAATGAGATGCTTACGGTAGGAGGAAGACTCCAAAAATTTCAGGATGGCTGGACCTTCGATCCTTGGGCCCACAGCCTAATCAAAAACAGACTAGGATGGAGCTGGAGGACAGCTCTACCATCATTTCCTCAATTCTTCCAACACTTCACCCCCATCCTGGAAGAATACACCCAAGAACTCTTGAGAAAGCGGGTGATAAAGAGAGCAAAGTCCATCAAATTCCAAGGAAGGCTGTTTTGTGTTTCCAAGAAGGACTCGGACAAACTCAGAGTCATTCTGGATTTGTCGCCACTCATAGAAAACAACAATTTCAGGATGTTAACCCTTCAACAAATAAGGAACCTGCTGCCAAAAGGGGCATACACAGTCTCGATAGACCTGGAAGATGTCTATTGGCAAATTCCAATCAACCTCCCCCTCTCCTCCTACCTAGGATTCAGGCTACAGAGGAAGAAATACGTCTTCAGAGCCATGCCCTTTGGACTAAATATAGCCACAAGGATTTTTACAAAGCTTGCAGATGCAGTCATTCAACAACTACGCCTAGAAGGTGTCCAGGTAGTAGCCTACCTGGACGACTGGCTGGTGTGGGCAGCATCCGAGACGGAGTGCATGCAAGCATCTAAGAAAGTGATCCAATTCTTGGAACATCTGGGATTCAAGATCAACGTCAAGAAGTCTCGATTATCTCCAACTCGAAGAGTTTCAATGGCTATGAATACATTGGAACTTAAAAGTCAAACCGTCTCTCCATTCCCCAGGGAAGAGGGGAGAGATAGCGGGATCTGTCAAGAGACTACTGAAATCCGACAGGATATCAAGACACCAACAGGAGAGATTACCGAGTTCTCTTCAGTTTGCATAAGTGACAGACCCAGTGCTAAGAGCACAGCTAAAAGACGCATCAGGAGTCTGGAGAAGATACGCATCAAACGCTCGAAGAGATCTAAGAAGACCAATATCAACTCGACTATGATCACTTCTCAAACCATGGTCGAAGGCTAAGAACCTGAAGAGGTCCGTGCCCTTGCAACCACCTCTACCTTCAGTCATCATCCATACGGATGCATCAAAGGAAGGAGGTCACTCCAACCAACGGAAAGTCCAAGGGCTTGGTCTTCTCTATTCAAGACCTTCCACATCATCATTTTGGAAGCCATGGCAGTTTTTCTCACGTTGAAGAAACTGTCCCCTCGCAATTCAGTCCACATAAGACTGATCCCAGACAACGAGGTGATAGTGAGGTGTTTGAATTGTCAAGACTCGAGATCACCCCAAATCAACCAAGTGATGTTGGCCATCTTCCGCCTAGCGGAAAAGAAGAGATGGCACTTATCAGCATTTCACCTTCAAGGGTTCCGCAATGTGACGGCGGACGCTCTATCCAGGCTCACGCCGATAGAGTCACAATGTTCCCTAGATGCAGGATCATTCTCCTTCATCTTACGTCAAGTCCCAGAACTGCAGATCGACCTCTTCGCGACGAGCAACAACAAGAAACTACAGTGAGCCCTCGCTACTTCACGGTTCGACCATCGTGGATTCACCACTTCGCGGGTTTTTTTCATAACCCATATTTATATACATATCGCGGATTTTCCGGAAATTTCGAAAATACCGCGATATCTGAAGACCCCAAATACGATATTTCGTTACCTGTAATTCCATTAATACTGTAATTAGTAATATCTGCTCTTACTGATTGTTCATTGCATTACATATGACATATAATTCAGCACAGAAAGAAATAAAACACGAAAAGAGAATGTGATCATACGATAATTCAGTACTGTATACAGTATGTAGTAAAATTAAATCAAACATGAAACGCAAATCAGATGCAGTCAAACCATATTAGAATGGTGTAAGGCTGCTGATGGCTACTACTGTACTACTGTACTACAAATGTAATGGATGTGCTTCTTTTCCATGAATCTTTTGTATGTATACGTACGTAGTACTGCATCCAATAATATTCTTTGTTGCAAAAATCACATCTCAAATAAGCGTACGAGAGAGAGAGAGAGAGAGAGAGAGAGAGAGAGAGAGAGAGAGAGAGAGAGAGAGAGAGAGAGAGAGAGAGAGAGAGACACATATCCTACAACAAAACAAGCGTAAATTAACGTACGTAAAGCTGTATTTCTGGGTCGACCTGTGTTCGCCGGTGAAAAAGTCCTTCTTGTCACTTTTCTGATATAAATAACTTCCAAATATACCAGAGAAAGTTAAAGTATGGAATGCAGAGGTTACTACCCTCGCACGAGCACCCCTAAGGGCGTCGTGTATAAAGAAAGGGCGTGTGAAAGCCACTATTCACAGGTCGTCTTCCATTTAGAGTATTCCTTCGTCAATATACACGAGGGTTAAGCCGCAACAGCGGTCTCAACCGCACCAACCTGAGCCACCCCACCGACGCCCGACACCAGCGCCATCTGACATCCTTCTGATTTGGACTTGCCCGCAAAGACGAGTTTTTTTTGCCCAGTGTTTTTTCGAAGTTTTTGTCGGTAATTCAACATGACTGACGTTGCTACTTCACCTTTACCAATGTTAAGTACCATAGTTTGTTTTGACAGTTTATTTCAGTACCGGGCATTTGTTCTTTTTCCAGTATTGTGGATTTTAGTTTTGGAAGGGGTTGGCCTGCCTCGGTATCGGCAGCCATTTTGGTTTTGTTCGATTTGGTAGTTTTTCAAGTTAATATTGCCCATCTGGTACTCTGTCATCTAGGTTATATCACTTACGTTTTATGACCAATTTAGTATCATTATTTATTATTAGTTTTTACTATGGTATTTATTTGCTAGCAAGTCCAATTTGGACCTACGAAGAATAGCGATTTAGTCTTTGTTAGTGTTGTACTCGCCTCAGGATGCGCGATTTAGACTAAATCTTTGTTTATTGTTACGTTGTCGTTATTCTTCGTTCATGGTTATTACAATTACTAAGAGTAAAGCAATCAATATTTTATTTTTCTTATCATATTATTGTGTGATGTTAGTTTTTTATTATGTAACCCAGAGAGCGAGAGCATAGAGTGCTCGTTTCCTGTTCTAGAGATACGAGTTACTCCTTCTCTCGTTTTCTTTATTAGCTCGAGTAAGAGGGGTGGATTTCCCGTTTTCCGTTTATTTACGATCAGGAGTTATTCATGCCTTCTCTTATTATCCGAGTTGATGATAGTACGTTTAATGTTATACACGTTTATTGATGTGGTTACTGTTAATATAGCTAGCACTATTAATAAGTTACGTTAGTGTATGAGTCATTAATTGGGGTCGTTTTATGCCGACACCCTTAGCTCCGCCTTGAGTTATACTCCGCTATAATGGATACTCATTAGGTGAGAACTAGTCAGATATTTGGGGTGTAACGGTGAAATCCGGCACTCAGACTCCGGCTGAGGCCATTTGCACACGAACCTTTGTCATGTTTGATCACAATTACACTATTCGGCCCCTTTTTTCATCGAATCTCCAGCTCCACTGGTAATGTTATCGTACCGATGACGGTCACGATATCACGATGACGGGCCTTTTTGGGCTCAAGCCATGGCGTCCTGATGGAAGGTTCCTTATTGGTAGCTTCCTTGGGTATATGACTACTAAGATATTCCCGGAGAATTTAACCACAGGTTATCACAGAATTCTAACTTCTGGAGCGAGTATCCTAAAGGTTTCCCTTCAAGACATCGTATATCAACAGCGGACGCATGTATTAACGCGCCACATAGCTATCTGCACCTCACATAGAGTTAACACTTCGATGTGGAGGAGCGGAGAATAGCTGGGAAGCCGTTCCACAGCTATACTCGTCCGTGGCTACTTTTGGTACTCGAAACGTAAACAATTGGGCGCCATTGCTAAATGATGTCACGTCCGTCCTCATCCTTCTGCTAGTAGCTTGCCTTGCTAAGACGGATTTTCCCTTGTGCTATTTTCATCGGCTTGCATCTTCGTTATGTCGCTACCTTCGGCCTCGCCTTCTTCTGGAAAGTTGAGTACCAGGTCCCAGTATTGTTTAAATAAGCTCTGACCGTAAAGTAACTTTTACTTTTCTAGATATTTTATGTTTTCTGGCAGAGCTGTGCTACTACCGGACATGCCATTTTATGGCGTCGCTGTTACCCTGCATGCATTATTTAGCTAGCCTGAACAGCTTATTCCAGCCTTTTAACTAATTGATACTATTAGTTATTTAGTCTTCATAGCTAGGAACTTCATATATCGTGTTTTGACGCTTTTTATCGGTCATCGCCTGACCCCATACTAGATCGCTAGCTTAGCCCCTAGGCCAGAGCGCCTATTACCAGGGTTCATGCATGATATATTACAGTGATCCTAGGTTAAGTTATGAAGATAGTGGCATTATTTTATGATACTGTTTACTGTGATGCAAGTGTTTTCGCCTTCAGGGACCATATAGGGGATAGGTTTGATAGTGTGCCTTTCTAACCTAACCTAAATGTAGGACCCCTATATGCTCCCTTCACCCCCTGCCTTAGGGCATTCCCTCTGTGTAGCCTTGCTCCCCCTACCACGTAAGGGGATCAAGTACATACCAGAGTACCTATCGCTTCTCTGTCCTCCCTAAGGGAATGATCCCCCTTAGGGTTGCGTCCGAGAATGAGGAAGGGCCTGCCCTTCCTCAATTGCTGAGGTTAGGTTACCTGACCTTCCTTGCAATTGCAATACGTCTTCCAGCCTTCCTAGCTTAGGATGTAACATCCCTGCTCTAGGTTAGGCCTCGGGGGGAACTAGTTCTGTGCCTTGCTTGAAACGGTACCCATGCACCGTTCTCAGCCAGGCCGCCTACCTTAGGCTAGGGAGCGTCCTCCCTTCCTTGGTGGCCGCTTTGGTACAGAGCCTCCCCTATGGAAGACCCTGCTTCTTCTCCCCTCCCTACCTATCCCTTGTATGGCCTAGCCTATACTTAGGTTAGCCTATACCCTTCTGTCCCCTGTCCTACAACTCCTCCTTAGGGTGTTGTGACAGGGCTATCTTGAGTCCCTGTGTGCAGTCAGCTCTGGTACATATACCCTTCATAGTGTCCTATGGGGTCAGCCACTGGATGCGTTTTGTCTGCAGGGGTTCTCCCCCCTCTTGGGTGTTCCCTAGCCCTCCTTGGGTTACTCTGGCTCCCGGCCGCCTGCCGGCCCCCTCCCATTGGGTGATAGGGCTAGCCTCTATAACAGGTACACCCATTCAGGTGGGATGCTATGGGGTTCTTGTCCTTACCCCTCCATCCCTCCTTCTGTCTCTTTTCCTGTCCTGGTGCTGGTCTCTTGCCGCCTCTACTGCCGGCAATACCGCCCTCCCCCCTTAGTGACACATTTCTTGTTCCCCCTGGCCGACAGTCCACCGTGTGCCGGAGGGCTGCCGCCTCCCGTCGGTGTACAGCCGATGGCCTACCCTTATACCTCCTAGCTCCGGTCGTCCGTCCTTCGGGCCGGCCTCCGGCGTGCCGGCATCCATTGCCGGCGGTCCGGATATGCTATATCCTCTTTCCCTATCATATGACCCTGTCACCAAGCTGGCAGCCTTCGGCTGCCTCCCGCCAGCGTGCCGCCGCTGTGCCGACGGCCGCCATCCTGGCATTACTCCTGACTTCTCTATGTGTCTTCACTAATGCCAGAAACTCTGCTGGAGCGGCCTCCGGCGTTCCGCCGGTCTGCCGGCGTCTTCCGGAGACGCCAAGAGACTTGCACCCATTCTCCCAGCTATCAACACATGCTGATAGCCCTACACTGCAATCAGATGGCTTGGCTACCTAAATGGATAGGTATTGTCTTACCGTTCTATTAATAGCCGTGCTGTCTTCTTGCATATCGCAATTTTCCAGCATGCTGTGTGTATCTTAGCACGGCTGGTTGCCAGAAACCGTTGCCCTATGGGGTCTTCTACACCGCCCCATTTTAATGGCCTGAGTGGTCTCAGTCCCAGATTTACATCTTAGGCAATTCCTGCTAGAATTCCTTCTGCCTCCCTGGCGATCTATGAGGAATTCTGTCTTGTGTCCTCGGCCACAAACAAATTGCCTATTGATAAGGTTACGGTAACCAGCCAGGCGGGATACACAGAGTATGTGTCTATCTACTTCATTTCCCGCTCCACTCTTTAACATTATAATGTTATTAATTATTTAAGATCAAGTTAAAATTAACTTCTTAATATTTAACTTTAGAATAATATGAGTCATTGTATGACTTCCATATACTCATGTTCTCTTTCTCTTACAGGAGGAGTAAGTGAAATGTGACCACAACTTCTGTGGAGTGAAGCGCCCGCACTTCTACGGGCACACGGCGTGTAGGACCCCCGCCCCTTGCGCCAACAAGAAAGGCGATCTGAAGTTTTGGGACCCGCAGCACTGTACAGTCTGCAAGGATAGCCTGGTCGAGGCGTTTGACAATCCTCCTTCAGCGGAGGTTAGGGACTCTTCTCGAGAGAAGCTACGCAAGTGCGTGCGTGGCTTCCAGAAGAACGCCACCGGACCATACCTTGCCACCGAAGACTTGAGGGCCTTGCTTTTTCCGAAGGCATCCCCAGACTCAGTGGTCCCGAAAGATCAGATTCCAACCGTCCAGTTAGTGGTGGAACCGGATGTAGTCATGGCTCAGTCCATGCACGCGTGCCGTCTAGATGCCGACAACGAGGAACGTATGTCGGAAGTGTCGGAGAATACGGAGAGGAACCTCATGGGTGACGAACTAGACTATGAGGAAGATCGGGTGGAATACCCTGAGTCGGAGCAGAAGGTCGCTCCAACATCCACCCCCACACCGACTCCCACACTGACGGTTGTATCGCTCCCGTCTACATCCGCTACCCCGGATCCTACCCCATCCAACACCCAGGAGATCTTCAAAATGCTTGAGGCTCTCATGGATAAGAAACTCCGCGAGACGCACGAGTTCTTCAGGTCCAACATGGGAAGTTCGAAGCAGCCGAAAAGGATTTCGGTTAAGGACCTCCCCGCATGCTCAGATACCAACCCCTGGAGGTATGCCGAGCACATGCCAATTACGACGGGCAAGATCTTCATAAGTGAAAAGACCGGCTCGATCGCGTTGGAAGAAGTGGAATTCTTCCCGAACTTTGAGGCTTATCCGGACTGTTACGTTTGACTTTGATCCGAACCTGCCTCTAAAGAAGAGACCGAACCGAAGGAGGTTATAGTGTTCGATCTTACGAAGGCCCAGGCTATGCTGGCCAATACAGTGAAAAGTAGGGGCTTCACCTGCTCGAAACTTCCGGCGCTTAGCAAGAAGCACTCTACCTACGTCGCACCAGACGATGCGACCCTCCCCTTCTTGGAAAAGGCCTTCACTGCGGTGCATAAGGCAGTGGAAGAAGGAAAACCTTGCCCTGCACTGGAGGAGTGCAGACCCCTCTCCCTGACTACTCCCCCTGATGTTAGACACTGGAAAGTTGTCCAGTCAACATTCGTGGTGGGAAAACTAGAACCTGACGTCGCTGGCCGTCAGTTTAACGAAGACCTCCCAAAACTTAATGACCATCTCCTTCGTCGGGAACATGATACGAAGGAAAGGCTCGCCGCATCCATGTCCCTCCAAGTACAGCTCGAAGTCATGGCCGGTGACACTAGGGTCCCTGACTACTACATGGTTCTCGCCAAAACACATTTGGCGACCGTAGTAAAGAATCTGTACAGCTTCACGAAGGCTCGTAAGCCTGTCGTGAATTCGTGTTCTCCAGTGCCGCAGTGAGACACGAACCCCGGAGGCTGATTTCCTCCAACATCTGGGGTAAGCACCTCTTTCCCTCCTCCCTTGTGAAAGAGATCACCGACAAGGCCGCCACGGAGAACAGGAACCTTCTCCACAAGTGGGCCATGTCGAAGAAAAGGAAATCCTCTCAGGACGACGGCCCTCAACCTAAGAGGAAACCCACAAAATCGAAACCCCAGCAACGTCAACAGAGACGGCAGTTTCCGGGATCCGCTACTCCCCAAGTGGCAGCTCAGCCACAGCAGACCTTTCAGCTGGTCACCAAACCTGTCTTGTCACAGTCGCCGGTTTTCACCCCTGCTTTTGAGCAACAGTCAACTACCTTTTGTCCCAAAGGTAGAGGCTCAAACAGAGGTGCAGGCAGAGATGCATCTCGCCGTCCCTCCAGAGGCAGAGGAGGAAAGGGAGCTAGCGGCCGAGGTAGTAAACCCTCGGGAAACCAGAACCTAGGATCACTGTAATATATCATGCATGAACCCTGGTAATAGGCGCTCTGGCCTAGGGGCTAAGCTAGCGATCTAGTATGGGGTCAGGCGATGACCGATAAAAAGCGTCAAAACACGATATATGAAGTTCCTAGCTATGAAGACTAAATAACTAATAGTATCAATTAGTTAAAAGGCTGGAATAAGCTGTTCAGGCTAGCTAAATAATGCATGCAGGGTAACAGCGACGCCATAAAATGGCATGTCCGGTAGTAGCACAGCTCTGCCAGAAAACATAAAATATCTAGAAAAGTAAAAGTTACTTTACGGTCAGAGCTTATTTAAACAATACTGGGACCTGGTACTCAACTTTCCAGAAGAAGGCGAGGCCGAAGGTAGCGACATAACGAAGATGCAAGCCGATGAAAATAGCACAAGGGAAAATCCGTCTTAGCAAGGCAAGCTACTAGCAGAAGGATGAGGACGGACGTGACATCATTTAGCAATGGCGCCCGTTTGTTTACATTTCGAGTACCAAAAGTAGCCACGGACGAGTATAGCTGTGGAACGGCTTCCCAGCTATTCTCCGCTCCTCCACATCGAAGTGTTAACTCTATGTGAGGTGCAGATAGCTATGTGGCTTCGCTCAAAATCCGTTTTGTCACCGGGTCTCCGGTACAAACAGAGATCAAGCAGACGTTCAGAACTGGAGTTAACAATGTGATACCGATGAAGATTATTTTCATGTTACGTGGTTACTGATTATTAATATAATTTCTTAATATATTAAGGTGTTAGGTTTTTGATCAATCAGACGATAAGAAACCAGGGTATGAACCCCTTTTTCATGAATAATCACAATATCGTACAGGCATTCAGCATTGATTGATTGATTGATTGAAAGTTTTCTGGCATCCTGACATCTAAGGTCATTGACGCCGATACCATTTACTGTATATGAAAATTAAAAGAAAATTCGATTAAAACCATAAAAATTAAGAAGTCATTACAATAGTTAAATAGTTTTCAGAAGACCTGCTTCTGAAATAAATCTAAAAATTCCGCTCGCATAGTAAGACACATCATGTCCAAGAATCTTGGCAAGGATAAACCTGCCATCCTCACCTCGAGCCTCAAACAGATATCTATTTCTTAAGTTAGTAAAATTAGGGCATTCGGTCAACAAATGCCTCACTGTTAAAGGTACTAAACAGTCCTCGCAATACGGTTGGTGTTGGCCCTTCAGCAGAAACTCGTGTGTCAACCGTGTGTGACCAATACGGAGACGACAAAGAGTCGTCTCCCATTTTCGGGGTATCATGTTATGCCTCCAAGGTGATATGATATTTGTTACTTCCCTCATTTTATTGCCATCTTGACTATCCCAGTGCTGTTGCCATTTATCACAAACCAATTTCCTGATGTAAGGTAGGAAATCGTTACGTGGAATGGGATACCTCCTTGGTAGCAACTCGGATGCCGCATTCTTCGCCAGTAAATCTGCCTTCTCATTCCCAGACACACCTACATGTGCTGGAACCCAACAAAATCGAACTGTTATACCATTCCGTCCAATAATAAAAAGCCATTCTAAAATCTTTAAAACTAGAGGGTTACTAGAATTAAAAACTTCTAAAGCTTCAAGAACACTCATTGCATCACTAAAAATTGTAAAATTACCCTCCTTTTCCAAAGCTATTTTCTCAATAGCGGTTAATATGCCATACAGTTCAGCAGTAAATATGGAAGCTGTTAGAGGAAGTGCACCTCTACAATTAAAATCATTACTATGTACTCCAAATCCAACGCCAGCATCAGATTTGGAGCCATCAGTATATATAAAAGTTGATCCTCTATGTTCTTCAACATGTTCCATAAAAAGAGACCTGGATTCTAAGTCGGTCAAATTCTTCTTAACTCCAATAAAGTATCTACAAAAAGATATGTCAGGTAATTTCCATGGAGGCGTTGATGATACCTTGAATGGAAGCACCTTATTTCTAATTATATCCAGATTGTTTAATAATTGTTTAACCCGAAACCCAAAAGGTTGAGGAGAATTTGGGTGCAACTCAAAGTAGGTTGAGTGCCTTACAAGGCTTGCAGTCTGAAAGGCTGAAGAATTAGGGAGTCTTTGCAATCTAAACCAATACCGAATAATAGAGGACATTCGGTAAAGGTCCAGAGGCAACTCCCCAGCATCAACAAGGAGACTTGTGATAGGGGACGTTCTAAAGGCTCCTGTGGACAATCTAATGCTAGCATGATGTATTGAATCTAGTATTTTTAACCAGCTTGGGGTTGCTGAGGAGTATATTTCGCATCCATAGCTAATTTTGGAAAATATCAAGGCCTTGTATAATTTTAACATTGTATTGCGGTCTGCCCCCCATGATGTATGGGACAATACTTTTAAAAGATTCATAGCTTCAACACATTTAGCTTTTAATGCTTTTAAGTGAGAAACCCATGTAAGCCTACAATCAAATATCAACCCTAAAAATTTTGCTTCACTTGCACATGTATATATCCGGGTCTGGATGTACTCCCCGTATACGACAGAAATGGACAATTGTAGTTTTACTTGTTGAGAACTTAAATCCATTCATATCGGCCCAATGGATAATTTTATCAATAGAGAGTTGGATTTTTCTCTCAACCATTGCCATTCTGGCCCCAGCAAATGATATGGAGAGATCATCCACAAATAATGTTGCGAGAACATCCCGGGGAATGACTGAGGATATCCCATTAATTGCTAGTGCAAAAAGGGTTACACTCAGCATACTCCCCTGAGGAACTCCTCCTTCCTGGCATTTACTCTGTGATAGAGCTTCCCCAACTCTCACTTGGAAAACTCTATGTGAAAGAAATGACTGGATGAATAGTGGTAGCTCACCTCTCAATCCGCACTCATGGATTCTTTTAAGTATACCGTATCTCCATGTGGTATCATATGCCTTTTCAAGATAAAAAAAGACTGTCACAGTGCTGTTTGGAAGCAAAGGCTTCACAAATGGAGGACTCAGTTGTATCAGCACATCAGTCATTGAGTGCATTTTCCTGAATCCACATTGAATGGGTGATAAAATATTCTTCTTTTCAAGGTACCAAATTAGTCTTGCATTGACCATCTTCTCCATGATTTTACATAAACAAGATGTCAATGCAATAGTTCGGTAGTTTTCTGCTAAAAACTTGTCCTTACCGGGTTTTAAAAAGGCTAAAATAATGGCTAGTTCCCAAACACTTGGGTAACTATGATCATGCCACATTCTATTAAAAATGCTTAAAATAAATAACTTTGTATTAAAAGGTACATGTTTAATCATTGCATATGGAATTCTATCGGGTCCAGGGGCTGTATCGTTACAAGTAGCAAGAGCAGAATCAAATTCTCTTTCAGTAAAAGGAGAATTGTATGACTCTTGCTTTCTTGTTGCGAAGTTTAAAACTTTCTTTTCTTCATTGCTCCTATACTGATGACCAGGAGCTGCTTCACACTTGCATGATACATTTGAGAAATGGTCAGCCAGGGCATTGCTAACTTCGGTTGCTCCAGTCATATACTGGCCATTTATCTTTAACACTGGTGGTGGGTTTGGGGTGAATTTGCCTGCTATCTTTTTGACTTTCCTCCACACAGATGATGTTGGTGTTCTACTGTTAATGGAGGAAACAAATGACATCCAAGACAGGCGCCTAGCTTCTTTCATGGCACGGCGGAACTGTGCTCTACATTTCTTGTATATGACTAAATTCTCCTCATTACAGCGCATGCGCAATCGAGTTAAAGACTTTCTTGTGGCTCTGTGCAGGGCAGTTAGTTCTGATGACCACCAGGGGACTGGTCGTCGTCTGAATATCCCAGTTGTTTTGGGAATGGAATTCACTCCTGCTGTATGAAGAGTTCCATTAAGTAAGTCTATGGCATCATCAACACTTTCAAACTGTTCTGCATTTCCTTCAATTTCACTTAACTCCCGAAATCTATTCCAGTCCGCCTTATCAAGATTCCATCGAGGCGATCTTTGTAAAGGTGGACCATTGTTGGTGTTTATAATGATTGGTGCATGATCACTAGTATGCCAATCATCTAATGTTCTCCAATTAAAATCGAGAAGACACTTAGAGCTTGCAACTGATAGGTCAATGCAGGACAAGGTACCTGTCTGTACATGAAAATGTGTGGGCTCTCCTGTATTGAGGAGTCCGACATTTTCATTCTCCAAAATTGACGATATAATATTACCCCTTGCATTTGCTAAAACATCACCCCATAAAGGATGTCTACTATTAAGGTCTCCTAGTAAGAGAAAGGGTTGTGGGAGTTGTTTAATCACCTCTACAATATTATCATATGAGATGTTATCATTTGGAGGCAAGTAAAGAGAACAGATTGTGTATTTTCTCCCTATATCAATCTGTACAGCCACTGCCTGCAGAGGGGTACAGATAGACAAAGATATTTGGGGAACATCTCGACGAACGTATATAAGACTTCCCCCATGGCTCCCTGCTCGTTGATCATATGGTGTCCTATAGCTAACATACTCTCTGGGACAAGGAGTATTAGCATCGAGATTGCTTTCTTGTAGACATACTGTTATAGGGGAATGCTCACGTATGAGGAGCTTAAGTTGTTCATATTTCGCCCTTAAACCCTGGCAATTCCATTGCAGAATGGAGGAAAACACTATGGTTTATTTTTTGGAAGACACCTTAGATGAAGTCTTCCCATTGGCAATATTTGATCTAACAATATTTCCCGGAGGTAACTCTAGAGAGGATCTTGATATAGTGGGTTTTGTGTTTCTCTTTTTCTTTGTGTCCTTTTGATCTAATTGTTGAGGGGGATGGTGGACCTCAACTTGAATTTCTGATAGCTTCAATTTACCTTCTAGTTGTTCAGAAACATCAGCAGACAAGATATCATATCTATTGGAAGTCGTGACTTTAATGTTTCTTATGGTAGGAGGTGAGAGGGAGGGAGGTCTCTCTCTTTTTCGATTAAAAGGTTGTGATCTGTCAGGTTTTTGCACCTTCCCCACTACGGGTTCACCAGGTAAATTGGTTTCAAGTGCAACCTCCATCAGATCAGGCAAGGAAACGGCCTGTGAGAGGTTTGTACTATTGCTTAAAATCGGAGTAGTTGGCTTTTGAATAATTTTCAGATCTTTAAGTATCCGTTTTGATTTTTCTACAATTTCTGGATATAGATTTTCGATGGGACTTTCAACCTCTTTAACTACTTTCATTTGTTTCTTTATCTTAGAAGTAGAGATATAATTTTCGTCTGTGTGGTTTGGCAAGTTTTTCTTCAGAACCATTGAAAAAGGTTGCCCTGGTCTTATTTGCTTTTCAAGAGCTCTTTTACGAGCCTCTTTAAAAGTAACCCTTTCCATGGTCCTAATGGCCTGGATTTCTTTTTCAAAAATAAACTTTACACAGCTTTTAGATATAGCTGGGTGTGCTTCCCCACAATGTATGCAATTAGGGTTTTCTGTGCATACTCCATGACTACTTTTTCCACAGTTGGCACAAACAGCTGGCTTATTGTTTAGTTTTTCTTTACATTTCTGGCTTAAATGGCCATACATTTGGCAATGATAACATCGCAATGGTGACGGGATATATGGTTTTACCTTCAAAGATAGCCAACCAGCTTTTATAACATTTGGTAATCGGCATTGATCAAATGTTATAATCAGAGTAGCAAGAGGGATACGTTGTTCTCCAACTCTCTTTCTCATTTTGACTACTTTAACTACTCCTTGATTTTTCAGTTCATCCTCTATTTCTTTTTCCTCTATATCCAACAATTCTGGAGCATATATCACACCTCTACTCTGGTTGAAAGTAGGGTGCGAAACGCATTTTACGCTATGACCATTCAATGTTGTAAGTGTTTTTAACCTTTCACCTTGTAATGGGGACAGTGTCTCTATCAAGAGACTTCCATTTCCCTGGGGTAAAATTTTTGGCTGCCCCCACATAAAGTAACTATTTCCCTATTAGCTTTAAAAACATTTATACGCTCATTTCTTCCGTTTTCAAATTCCAAGATAAAAAAATTTTCATAATTCACTACTTCATAGTGACCAGGTAATACTTCTACTTTTCTATATCTTTCTGTACTGTCATCATTTTTCACTCTCTCTCTCTTCTTCTCTAGCGTTTTATTATTCACATGAAGTGAATAAGGTTCTAACGTTACAATGTTAGAACCCGAGTTGGAGCTGTCTGTACCGAGGTCCATGTTTGTATTTTCCAGGTCGTCAACAGAGGGGTGGGTTTTTTGGTTGTGAGCAAGCCGGGTTATCCACCTCTTATCGGAGGATGTCAGTCCTCCTATCCCATGTGGCCCAACACGAGAAGAGGCTTCAGCGGGGACCAGTCCTCTATTAGAGAGGGGCTGCCTCTCTTAAGGTGGGCGTACACTGGTCAGTGGGGGTAGTTAGCCCCTCCCACCGTCGACTCCAATGCCTGGCGTCACCCATTACCCGCAAATATGGGCGACTTAAAACCGGATCACTGGAGCCCGACTCTTAACAGACTTGGTCTGCACCCAGTGGGGTCTGCCAGAGGGTGATGGCGTCTAAATTGGCACAGGTTGAGATGGAATGCAGTCCATCCCACACACTGCCAAATCCAAAGCAGCATCCAAAGTAAAATTGAACATGCCAAAGTCGTCAACAATATCGAGCCCAAAAGGAAGAGATGGGAGAAAAAAGAAATAATCAAAAGTAAAAGAGAAAGTGCTGACTGATTTAGTTGGATCGACAGCTGGGCACCGAGGTCCAATGGGAATAGTTCCCACTGTTCATTAGAGCCCAGCTGCTAATCCCTAAGCCCCCCCATCCTCGTCAAGGCTTCAGCATCTGGGGGGCATTCAGCATTGAGGTTAACATTAGATTTCCTCTGATGTTCACGTTTTCACTGTGACGGACCTTTCTTACCGGATCTCCGGTGGGAACAGAGATCACTCAGACCACGGGTGGCCAATCTTTGGTTTTAGCTGTAAAGGAAAGGATTTAACATGAATACAAAGTAAACTGTACTTACTTTAATGACACTTTGAATTTGCGTTGGTAATATTCATTAGCTATTCTTGGAAGTCCTAATGAAAATATATGAACATAATTAGCAATTTTAAAGAAAAGTCATTCAATTTACTATCTTGGGGTACAGTGCGTCACTTGTAATCATGAAATGCGCCATGGGTTGGCCACCCCTGACTCAGACGTTCAGAACCGGGGTTAACTTTATTTTACCGATGAGGTTATAGTTACATGTTATGTGGTTACTGGATATTAGTATTCTATTGATTCATCTGTTCACTGACCAGAGTCTCAAGGAACAGTAGATAGCCTCTCATGGCATGGTTGGTTTCGACCTGGCTTTTCATTAGAAGGGGCTAGCGTTCGATCCCAAGTACTGAGTAGAAATTTATTTCTATTTGAACACGATGTTGTATGGATATTTATCCATATATATACATATTTATAATTAAATATATGCATAAATATAGACATTATTATTAGTTATAGTTAGTTGGTTGATCCCAGCCTGTGAATAGGATCACTAACCAGAGTTTCAAGGAACATCCAGACTTATGTCTCCTTTCTTTTACAGAAGGTCCGCCTACATGGTATGGTTCCCGGAGTCATGCACGCTCTGCTTCGAGCTGTCCTCCCTACTCCTGACCCATGATGTAAGTTGGTTCTAATTTTTTTTTTTTTTTTGCGATGATTTAATTTGATCCGGATTTATGTATGCATTGCTTATTGAGGAGAACGGTCTTCTCCTTCATCACTAATCCCCTCACTTCTTTCAGGACGATGATGAATCTCTCCGGCCTGCAAGAGCGGCTCTCCGCCCTTGGGTATCAAGTTTTGGAAGGAATGCTCCATCTGGCGGACCCTATCTCCTTGGAGTGTCCTCTCTAGGGTTGGACATTGACCCCATGGACGGGCAGGTAGGTGGTGATGAGTTTTGAGCCTTCAGCTTTGCAATTACCTGCGTCACCGACCTAGGATCCTCAAAGGATCCTGATGTTCATATTACCTTGCATAAAACCGTGACTGCTAAAAGCCAGGGGTAGGGTTAAAGAGCAGATACAACACATTCTAGGGCAAGCCAAGGGGCTATGACGGAGCTCAAAGATATGGTGGCGAGTCGGATCCGTTCAGGAACTCGGATGACTCCCCCTACAGCCCCAGGCGTATCGAAGTAACCTCCTTCGACAAAAACAACACATAGAAATTTTCCTTACATGTCCCATATATAGATGGTACCATAACTCTGGATGGCATAGACGTCCGCCCTCTGGAGGACCTAGAATTTACTCTCAGGTACTAGAATTCCCATTCAACGGATTCGTTCGATTGAAAGAGCATGCCTTGGTTAGGTTAGACAAGGTACCGAAGGTAACAGTAATATTTCCTAAAGGGCAGGCCCGATCTGTCTGGACCAGGATGTTGTCGGTCTGGGGGTACGCTAATTCCAAGCTCACCCCGCACAATGGGGACTACGCCATATCTACAACTGTTCTCATTGTTACCTTGCCTATTACGGATAAATGGACAGGTCTTACTATTCAAGATGACAAAAAAGGTTCGGCCATGCCGGCTCTTAAAGAGTCGGACCCCACCTCGGGGAGACCCTAGCCTCGATTTATCCCACTTAGACTTTGTTTCGGATATTCATGAAGAACCAATCTCTGTCCTTCCAATTCGACCTACACACTTTGTGGTCTGCTCGGCTTAGTTGTAGGAAATACGTTCTGTCTGAGGCCTCTATCAGACAGGAACCGAGCAGGCTGATAGTTTCCTCCTTATGGGGTAAAACCCTCTTCCCTCAGGAGGAGGTGAACAAGGTTCTACAAGATGATACGAGAGCAAACCAAAATTGCAGGAAAGGAGGGGCCTCACTGCCAGAAAGAAGGTCGAAGACCAAAAGCAAGCTTTCTTCAAGAAGAAGCAGAGAGTTACCCTCTACAAAACGAACCGGGGTCACTGCCATCAATAGTAAGTTACCCACTCGTCATCACAGTCGTCCTCTGATTCGACGCTTATGCATCCGGATCCCCCCTCATCAGGTGGGATACCTCACTGATTCCCCAGGTACACAGCCCAACCCCGTTTGGATGCCCTCGCCTGCATACAGCCCTAGCTCCGAACCCTCAGGTTCCTTTCGTGGACACCAGAGAGGAAGCTACAGGAGTAGAAGACAGTTCCGCCATCGAAGCGGACCTAGGAAAAAGGGGGCTCGGGGAAGGAAAGGACCTAGGTTCACTCCCTCACAACGAGGTGGTCCCGTTAGGGGAGAGACTTTACCACTTTCAAGACCATTGGACCTTCAGTCCGTAGGCTCATAGCATAATCTCTAAAGGTTTGAGGTGGAAATGGCCACAAGGTCCTCCTCCTCCACCAGTGACCTTCTCCCAGAAATCCACTCCCATCCTGAAAGAGTACACCACAGAGTTACTAAAGAAGAATGCAATCAAACGGGACCGATCACCAAAGTTCCAAGGCCGCCTGTTCACAATTCCAGAGAAAGGCTTGTCGGCATTGAGAGTGGACCGGGACTTGTCAAAGCTAAACTCTTACATTCTCTGCGACAAGTTCCGGATGTTGTCCATCTCTCAGGTACGGACCTTACTTCCCCGTGGGCGTCACCACCTCTGTCGATCTTACCGACGACTATTATCATGTGACTATAGCTCGAAACTCCTCTCCTTATCTGGGTTTCCGCCTAGGCAGGAAAGCCTTTGCGCTCAAGACATGCCCCTCGGCCTCAACATTGATCCCAGGATATTCACAGAACTGGGAGAGACAGTGTTAGAACAACTCAGGAATCAAGAGATACAGATCATTGCTTATCTGGATGGTTGGCTCATTTGGGCCCGGTCGGCCATAGAAGGCAACAGAGCTACGAAGGAAGTACTTCGATTTCTCGACAACCTGTGATTTCGGGTCAATCTCCAAAAGTTTCGCCTGCAACCATCAGGCCACTTAGACTGGTTAGACATTCAGTGCGACCTTTCGAAGCGCACGCTGTCTCTCCATTCCAAAAAGGTAAGAGGAATAGCTTCCAAGATCGAGAATTTTCTCAAACACAAACAGGTACCCAGAAGAACCTTAGAAAGTATCATCGGTC
The DNA here is from genome assembly GCF_036898095.1 of Palaemon carinicauda. Lineage (NCBI taxonomy): Eukaryota > Metazoa > Arthropoda > Malacostraca > Decapoda > Palaemonidae > Palaemon > Palaemon carinicauda. Next base: position 139,753,393 of record NC_090735.1, on the reverse strand, counting down.
TTCCCCAATTCACTCCAATAACGGGTCTCCTATTAAAATCCAAACTCAAAGGCATCAGTCGAGTTTGGAGAAAGAGAGCTACAGTACCTTTAAGAGACAAGGTCTCGAAGATCCCCTCTGTCTTGAAAATGAGACTACGCCCATGGTCCGAACCGAAGAACCTCTCCAAATTGGTTCCCCTACAATTCCCACCTCCACAAGTGACATCCATGCAGCCGCGCCTCTAAGTGGATGGGGGGATTACTCCGAACATCAGATGTTTCAGGGCTCTTGGTCACCCGCCATGAAACAGTCCCATACCAATGTTCTCGAAGTCATGGCAGTGTTCTTGACCCTGAAGAGACTCTCTCCTCCGAGGTCGAGCCACATCAGAGTACTGTCGTGTCAGACAGAACAGACGTAGTACACGGCGTCAACAGGGGAGGATCCAAGTCACCCAACCTGAATCGGATCCTAGTCACTGTCTTTGCCTGGCCAACAGAAAAGAACTGGTCCCTGTCAGTAACTCACCTAGCAGGAGTCCGGAATGTGAGAGCGGACTCACTAGCCAGGACGAAACCACTGGAGTCGGAATGGTCTCTAGACATAATTTCATTCCGGTGGATACTCGGGAACCATTAGAAGAAGGTTTACCTATTTCCTCCAGTGAATCTTCTAATGAGACTTTTACACAAACTACGCCCCTTCCGGGGGGCAGTGGCTTTAGTACCACCTCACTGGCCAAGAACAGTTGGTTTCCTCTCTTCCTCGAGTTGAAACTCCGTCCCTTCCGGATCCCGTTCCCCAAACTGACTCAAGTAATCCAAACTCACTGTGTCAGATTACTCAAGGATAGCCAAAACTCTAACTTTGTGGACTACAGGAAGTTTGCAGATCGTAGAGACGCGAACATTGAACCGGAAAACGATCTCTTCATCGAATCAGACAAAAGGGACTTGGCAATTCGCCAATAGGATTCGTCCGTTAACAACTAGCAGATTCCCTAAGGGTTCAGACCATGCTCGTATGTCTCCGAATATAGACTCTCTATCTTGAGGTTCCTATTTGGCAAAGGCCTAACAGTTAGCACTTTAACCACCATCAAGTCAGCTTGGAAGATTTACCTATTTCCACCAGTGAATCTTCTAATGAAAGTATTGCACAAACTACGCAATAATAATAATATCCGTCCACAAAAGGTCTCATGGTTTCTAAACGATGTTTTGAAATTGGCATCAGATACCAATAACGAATCCTGCTCGTACATTTCGCTACTTAGAAAGACCCTATTTCTTACAGCCATGGCCTCAGGTGCCAGAATTTCAGAATTAGCAGCTCTCTCCCGTAATCCTGAGAACCTAGATTTCCTCCCGTCAGGAGAAGTACTGCTCTCCCCGGATAGAAGTTTCCTAGCTAAAATGAAGACCCTCAAAACAGATGGTCTCCTTGGAAGATTATCCCTCTTCCACAAGATGCTTCTCTATGTCCAGTAGTGACTCTTAGGGCTTCTTTAGCTAGATCTACCACACGTTCCTCCGGTCCCTTGTTCATCAGAGAACAAGGGGGTACTATCTCCATTCAAGGTATTAGACAGCAAATACTTTACTTCATCAACAGGCTAACCCGGAATCCTTTCCTCATGCACACGATATTCAGGGAGTAGCCACCTCAATTAACTACTTTCAAAACATGAATTTTGATGATCTTAAGAAGTATACAGGTTGGAAATCTCCTATGGTCTTTAAGCGCCACTATCTAAAGAACATCCAAGCCCTAAAATTTTCTACCATTGCAGCTGGGAGTATCATCTCCCCTGATTAGTCTTCCTGTTCCTTCTAATTTCATTTTCGTCCAACTCTCTTTCTTCTCCCTTCTACCTGCCACTCTCACCACGATGCCTCTTACCTCGGTGGAACGGATTCAGCTCCCCTAGTATCATGCTTTGATATGTCAATTATGAACAGTGTTCACTCTTATGTGGTATTGTTTATTAATGTATATAATCTTTACTCCTAAGATATTTATTCATTACTCCTAGATATTTAACAACTTTATTCTTAAGAAATCTTTGGTTTTTCTATGTCGAGATTGTTCTCAACCATTCCCAATATTATTTCAGTAAACCTTTTACACGCATTAAGATGTTTTCATTTACCTGTTTAATTGATACTCATGGGCTTGGAAGGCATTCTCTTGTAAATTTTCACCGGCGAACACAGGTCGACCCAGAAAAGGGATTTTGACGAAGGAAAAATCTATTTCTGGGGAGAGACCTGTGTCGCCCGGTGAAAACCTTCCCTGTTTCTCCCTTCCCTTTCCTGTCCAAGCCAATTTTTAAATCCATACAGAAGGATGTCAGATGGCGCTGGTGTCGGGCGTCGGTGGGGTGGCTCAGGTTGGTGCGGTTGAGACCGCTGTTGTGGCTCACCCCTCGTGTATATTGACGAAGGAATACTCTAAATGGGAGACGACCTGTGAATAGTGGCTTTCACACGCCCTTTCTTTATACACGACGCCCTTAGGGGTGCTCGCGCGAGGTTAGTAACCTCTGCATTCCATACTTAAACTTTCTCTGGTATATTTCGAAGTTATTTATATCAGAAAAGTGACAAGAAGGACTTTTTCACTGTGCGACACAGGTCTCTCCCCAGAAAGAGATTTTTTCTTCGTCAAAATCCCTTTACTGGGCTCCGAGCTGTGCTGCCCAGTGAAATGCTCCTAAAGCACCATTTCTAAGGAATATAACTGCTATATATTACCAGAGAAAAATTGCATAGGAATGCCAGGTTGAACCCAGCTCGCTCACCTATATAAGGTGTCGGTATAATATACTGGGGTGTGATAATTCACAACCAGAGGTCTCGCACTATTTAGATATCTCCTCTTCAAAATCCCCGCCACAGCGAGGTGCCGATCAACACTACTACCACTAACCTAACCCACGCCAGTGACGACACTCCTTTATAGCACATCTTCTATGAACATTTGTATATTTTTCTCTTCGGTTTTTTCGTTCATATCTCATTTCTTTTTGCCGATGGAGGATTCACTGGTCTCCATATCTAAGTTAAGTACCAGATCTATGAGTTTTGAGCTTTTGGGGGTAGCATTGCCATTAATTTTAATTTTATTCGAGGTTTTATTTTTTCCTCTTGTCGGACCGCTTGCGGCTCCCTTGCTGGCTTGCTACCGCCTTCGCTCGTTCTTAACGTATTGCAATTGGTCTTCCATACTGATTTTTTTTCGTTTCGAACCTTATTTTGGAGGTTTTTCTCACCGATTACACCTCATCATTGTGCTTTGGATATTATTTTGATGTTTTGATGATATAATACGTATCATAGTTTTGAACTCGGTTGGCAAGCCTACCTTCGGGCATGGCCTAGTTGGTTTCGCTACCGCATTAAGTGTTTATATTATTATATTATTGATATTATATATTGATCTTATTAATATTATTGCGATTACCGTCTAGTTATCGCTTAGTTTGAGTGGGACTCTCGCGGGGCAGTTGTTATTTTATTTGTTTCCTACCGTTCGGCATCTACCCGAGGTAGAAGTTATGTTGGTATCCCTGTCCAGCATGACTCCTCCCGCTCTGGAGGGCTGCCAGCTATTATCCCCCTGCCATTCCCTTGCGTCCTTCTCTTTCTAATTTTATTTTAAGTTACGCATGCCTATAAACCAGTTCAATGTGTTACATCATTTAACATTATTTTACACTATTTTATTGCTCATTCTGTTTATGATCATTCCATTTTACTAATGTGGTTCCATCGGTCAGGTTGGTACTCCTGTCCTCCCTCATGCCCACGTGATCGCCTCCTGCCCTCTCATTGGTTAGTTCTCGTTGCCTCCTTTCCCCCCGCCCCCATTATCCCCATTCAGGGATTCCTCTCGTCTCTCATGTTGCGTGAGCGGATTGGCATTACGGATCGAGTCCTTCTCGTACCTCAGCCTTGCCACCACCTCCTCCCCCCTCACACCATCCCTTCCTGGGATACCTTATGACTCTCTAGCTGGTACCGAGAACATCCACCGGGGTTTCAGTCTAGTACATTCATTCTCAAGCCTGGGTCCGGCCCTTAAACGAGTGGGAGTGTGTTAACACTACGTTAACACCTCACAAGAGCCCGTACACGATGTTTCTAGTGGAGGAGTAAACCCCTACTCCGTGTGTCACTAAGATAGTGGACCTTTCTCAGCGGGCAATAAACGAGGACAAGCCGTTACCGCAACTGAAGGAAACGGATCCGACTTCCCTCCTGTCCCCGGGGGATCACGATTGCTGGACTAACGCCCCGGCGACCTTTACATCGGGTAAATTAAGCGCTGACTGTGCTTCCATTCAGTTCAGTGAGTGGCTACCCAGGTTTCCGGAATCCCTGATATGCCTCGAGTTCGAAGCCTGTATGCGCCTGAGTAGACCTATCAACTCGACTACAATGGCAGAAAAAGACCTCTTTAATGTATGAAGAAGAACCACCTTTTAAGGTCTTGACGAAGTCATTACTTCAAACCTTACTGTCTGATTCCTACGACTTCTTTGCGGCCAGACGTCGTTGCTGTAGGCATGTCTTGTCTGAGGCTACTATCAGACATGAGCCTGACAAGCTCATTAAAGCCCCAGTCTGGGGCCCTGACTTATTCCCTGAGGATTTAGTCAACAACGTCGTCAGCGGAGCTGCTAGGGTCAATCAGAGCCTCAAGGTTCGATGGGGCTTAGTCCCCAAGCGCAAGATCGAACCGGCCAGCAACCAATCTCGAGGTAGAAAGAGTCTGAGATCTTTCCATTCCTTCCAAACCGGCAGTCCCAACAGGTGGTTCAAACCATCCCGGTGGCACAAGGGAGTCATCCTTTCACTTCGAAGGGTCAACCCCAACAGCAATACGTGCTGGTTCCTCAGTCCCAAGTAGCAACTACCTCCTATGCTACTTCCCCAGCCCTTAAGCCCACCTTTGAAACTCAGGGTGCTTTCCAGGGTTACCAGCGCGCCAGAGGCGCTAGCTCGAGAGGAACTTTTCACAACAGCTACTCTCGAGGCCGGGAATTCCGCGGAGGCTGAGGAGGTAAATCCGCAGCAAATCATTGGGAGTTCTCAGGTAGGGGGAAGACTTTACATCTTTCGGAACCGTTGAACGTTCAACATTTGGGCTTTCAGCATAATTTCCAAAGGTCTGGGGTGGAGTTGGATAGAAAGGCCCCCTCCACCAACCAGTTTTCATCAACATCCAACAGAAGAGCTAGTCTTATATGAAAACAATCTATTGCAAAAGAAAGCAATAAAGGAAGTAAATCGCTTGTTATTTCAGGATTACTTGTTCAGAGGGCCAAAGAAAAACTCAGAATAGCGAAGAGTAATCCTGGACCTATCGCTTCTGAATTCTTACATTCAATGCGACAAGTTTCACATGCTGACCATCTCTCAGGTGCGGACCTTGCTTCTCTGTGGGGCCGTCACCTCCTCTATGGATCTTGCAGACGTTTGCTATCATGTTCCGAAAGCAAGGCATTTTCGTCCGTTTCTAGGCTTCAACTAGGCAAAACTGCCTCACAGCAACTACAGAGTGATAATCTCTTACAACAGTTTTGGTTCCAAATCAACTTCGAGAAATGTCGTCTGGTCCCGAAGACAAGTTTCAATGGCTAGGATTCAATGGGTTCTATGCTCCCATACACTGTCTCCCAACAGCCAAGAGGAACGATATAGCAAAACACAATACGTTTTCTCAAAGACAAATTGTCTTCCAGGAGAAATCAAGAGAGAATCCTGGGTGCCCTCCAGTTTGCCTCAGTAACAGATATACTACAGAAGGCCAGACTGAAAGATATAAGCCGAGTATGGTGCTCCAGGAAAACGAGTAATATCGAGACAAAGGGCTCGACTCCAACCAATTCTGAAGAAAAGACTTCAACCATGGACAAAGGTCAAAATCTGGCAAATCCGTTTCCTTACAATATCCACCCCCAAGCTGGTCATTCACACAGACGCCTCCTTAACAGGCGGGGGGGGGGGGATACTCTCAGTACAAGAAAGTCCAGGGACTATGGTCGACAATATTCCGCCAACTTCATATCAATGTTTTAGAGGCCATGGCGGTATTTTTGACCTTAAGCAACCGGCTGCAGCCAAAAACCAACATATCAGGTTTCTTCTAGATAGCTAGTGGCGGACGCACTTTCGCAGACAACTCCGCTGGAGTCGGAGTGGTCACTTGACCCAAAGTCCTTCAGTTGGATTCTTTCTCAGGTTCCGGATCTCCAGATAGATCTGTTTGCAACAGAGTCCAACTACAAACTAGAGTGCTACGTAGCCCCCAGCCCAGATCCTCGGGCTTACGCCACAGACGCAATGTCATTAGTCTGGAACACTTGGGAGAGATTTACCTATTCCCACCAATAAATCTGTCGGTGAAAGTGTTAGACAAGCTCAGGACTTTCAAAGGCCAAGTTGCTCTAGTAGCCCCCATCTGGCCCAAGAACAACGGGTTTTCCCTTCTGGTGGAACTGGGTCTCTACCTCGACAGATCCCCAATCCAATACTAACACAAGCAGTACAACTCGCAGTGTGTTAGCTTCCTCAAATTCAGAATGCCCTAACTTTATGAACTTTATGAAATTTGCAGCTCAAGAGGTGCAGATATTGATCCTCAAATACGCTATTTTTAGAATCAGATAAGAGGGGATCCACCCTTTGACAGTATGATTCGGCTGTTATGAAACTTGCCAGTTTTTAAGGGACTCAAAGGTTGAGACGATGACTATGAATCTGACAGTAACCTTCTTCAGAATGTTATTTGAATCAGACTTAGCGACTTGTTCTATTACCACAAATTAAGTCAGCCTTGAAGGTTTTACAATTGGTTTTAATATTGCCCTTACAGGTTCATACTTCTCATCCATCCCGAGAACCTGCGCCAGATTGAAACCATCAACTCACCCTAGCTCAGTTTCCTGGTTTCTGAATGACGTACTTAAGTTGGCTTCAGACACTCTTAACGAGACTTGTCATTATATTCCATTGGTTAGGAAATCCTTGTTCTTAATGAACCTGACTTCTGGCACCAGGATATCAGAACTTTCAGCCTTGTCTAGAGATCCAGGTCATATTGAATTTCTCTCGTCAGGGGAAGTACTCCTTTCGCCTGACTAAAGATTTTTAGCGAAAATAAGGACCCCCAGGACAGACGGTTCCCCTGGAAGATTGTCCCACTTCCGCAGGACCCATCTTTATGTCCAGTAAACACTCTGGAAGCCTACTTAAACATATCTTCCATTCAGTCCCCAGGGCCCTTACCCATTAGAGAAGGTGAAGAACCATCATCCTGAAAGGACTCAGACAGCAGATTCTGTATTTCATTAACGGGCTACCTAGAATCATTCCCACATCACTCCCTTACGTCCATGATATATGAGCTGTAGCTACCTCAGTTAATTACTATGAACTTCACTGGACTTACTAAATATACAGGCTGGAAGTCTCCAACAGTATTTAAACGCCACTGCTTAAAACCTCTGGAAGTCTTATATTTGCTACAGTGGCAGCAGGGAATGTGATTCCTCCTGAACATAGTGAATCTTAATCAACTATGTCTTGCTATCCTCTTACCTGTTATTTTGGATTTTATTTTACTTCCTCGGGTATTGTTCCAATTTTGGGACCATTTCTCTTGTACAATTTCACTGGGCGGCACAGCTTGGAGCCCAGAAAAGGGATTTTGACGAAGGAAAAATCTATTTCTGGGCGAGAGACCTGTGCCGCCCATTGAACCCTCCCTTGACTTCCCTCCCAACATGGGCCCCAAACCTTGGGTGCTATGAGGAGTGACGTCACTGGCGTGGGTTAGGTTAGTGGTAGTAGTGTTGATCGGCACCTCGCTGTGGCGGGGATTTTGAAGAGGAGATATCTAAATAGTGCGAGACCTCTGGTTGTGAATTATCACGCCCCAGTATATTATACCGACACCTTATATAGGTGAGCGAGCTGGGTTCAACCTGGCATTCCTATGCAATTTTTCTCTGGTAATATATAGCAGTTATATTCCTTAGAAATGGTGCTTTAGGAGCATTTCACTGGGCGGCACAGGTCTCTCGCCCAGAAATAGATTTTTCCTTCGTCAAAATCCCTTTATTATTATTGTTATTAAAATTATTATTGTTATTATTATTATTATTATTGTTATCATTATTATTATTATAATTATTACAGTGAACCCTCGTTTATCGCGGTAGATAGGTTCCAGACCCGGCCGCGATAGGTGAAAATCCGCGAAGTAGTGACACCATATTTACCTATTTATTCAACATGTACATTCAGACTTTTAAAACCTTCCCTTGTACGTAGTACTGTTAACAAACTACCCTTTAATGTACAGAACACTTAATGCATGTACTACAGTACCCTAAACTAAAACAGGCACGAATATTAAAGGCGATTTTATATCACGCGTTTCCTAAACACACTAAAAAGCACGATAAAAATGACAACCAATGTTTTGTTTACGTTTATCCCTGATCATAATGAAGAAACAAACTCATTTAGTGTACACATATATGTATAGGTTAGTTTTTGCATCGATTATATTGATGTATACAGTATGTCGATTTTGTTATTACCAATGTTTTACTTAATTTTTCTTAGGATTTCCAAATGAAATGTTTTTCTTTATGACGCGGCCTGAAACGACGGCGTCATAAAGTACGCTCAGTAAACAACCACGCTCAGAACAAAGAAGGCATTTAACGCGCATGATGAAAGTGATAAATAATGATATTTACAGTAAAAGCATTCACAAAATATGTTATTACAAATATTATTTACCGAATTTATATAAAATCATACAGTACATACTGTACGTAGCAAAGCAGGAAAACAATTTACGAGAGAGAGAGAGAGAGAGAGAGAGAGAGAGAGAGAGAGAGAGAGAGAGAGAGAGAGAGAGAGAGAGAGATATTGTTTTACGTAACGTAAATGTAAATTTTAAACAAAAAAAATATGATAGGTTACAACATATATACTGTACTCTTCACTTTTAAAACCTTCCCTTTAACTTAATGCATACAGTACTAAACTATAAAACAGGCACAAATATTAAAATGTTAGAATATTAAAGTAAAAAATAAAGATTGTTACTGTACTCACCACGAAAGAAGTTCAAGAAAAACTTGAATGATGATGGCGATGAATTTGCTGCACAGTAGAAATGATGATGATGAAGCTGATGATGTCTTCTACTGTGCAGCCAATAATAGTATTTTACGTCTCTTCAGACGGAGGAGTCTTTTCCTGGGACACCTTTTCAACTTCTTCAATTTCTTCCGAAGGCGTACTAGCAGGAGGAACTGGCTCTTTTTTGCGAGGCTGGAAGAACATTGTGATCGGAAGTTGCTGCTGCTGCTTCTTTTTTCGCTCTAAGAGCATCCTGTAGGGAGGTCATGATGTCATCGACCTTGTTGGAGAATTGCATAGACCGAACCATATCCTCGTCCCACTCTTGCAACATTTCTTTTAACTCCTTCGCATGGTAGCAGGCCTTGGCAAGCCGTTCTAATGTTAAGCCCGTTTCTTCGACATTTTCTTGGGTCTCTTCCTGCGTTTCACTCTCTTCTTCACTTGCCGATTTCGTCAGGTCTTCTAGGTCTGCGTCAGTTAGCGGCTGGGAATGGCAGTCCAACAACTCGTCGACGTCTTCAGTCGTCATGTCACCAAACCCGTCACCTCCAATTATGGCAGCCAACTGCACAGATTTGCGTATTGCAGAGTGTTGGATTTCAGACGGAGTAAATCCCTCGTCGTCGTAAACAATCTGGGGCCACAACTTCTTCCAGCTCACATTCACAGTTGCAGGTTTCATCTCTTGCAGTGCCTTCTGAATATTCTTCAGGCACGTGGCTATGGTGTACTGCCGCCAGTACGCCTTCAAGTTAAAATCTTCATCCTCATCATCTTGGGCAGCATCCACACACGCAACGAGGTCCGCCAAGGTATTCTTCGAGTAGAGGGCCTGGAACGCCCTGATAACCCCCTGGTCCATCGGTTGAATTAATGACGTGGTGTTGGGTGGCAGAAACTCAACCTGAATGCCCTCATGCGACAGATCAGTTGCGTGTCCACCAGCGTTATCCATAAGGAGAAGGATCTTAAATGGCAAGCCCTTCTCTACGAGATATTTGCTGACTTGCGGGATGAAACACTGGTGGAACCAGTTGGAGGTCAGCATCTTCGTAATCCATGCTTTTGGATTATGCATCCAGTACACGGGAAGGAGATTCTAGTTTTTATTTTTCAAAGCGCGAGGATTTTTCGAATTATAAATAAGCCCCGGCTTTAGCAAAAATCCAGCAGCATTGCCACACATCACGAGGGTAACGCAATCCTTGAATGCTTTAAAGCCAGAGGCTTTGGCTTCCTCTTTGAACAGGAAAGTTCGCGATGGCATTCTCTTCCAAAACAAGCCGGTCTCATCCATATTAAAGACTTGTTCCGGCTTGTATCCACCTTCGGCGATAATATTCTTGAACGTTTGGTTCACGTAAGTTTCAGCAGCGGCAGTGTCAGCCGAAGCAGCCTCGCCATGCAGGGAAACGTTTTTCAGGGCGAAGCGTTTCTGAAACTTCGCGAACCATCCTTTGCTTACGGAAAAACGTTGTTTCTGACGCTGGGAATCAGTGGATGTCCCTGGTTGAGGTTCATCTGCATCATCATCTTCCTCAGCATGGTTGTCATCGTCGTCTTGAGGTTCCTTTGCCGCAAAATTCTCATACAAGCTCAAAGCCTTTGTTCGGATGGTGTTCGTATCCAACGCTATGTTCTTCTTCCGGCAGTCGGCAATCCACACAGCTAAAGCACCTTCCATGCGTACGATTGTTTTAGTACGCGTGGTAACGACTCACTTCGCTGATCTGCTAAAGGTGATTGCAGCCGTCTTTCTAATGTTCGCCTCGTCCTTCTTGATATAGGGAACGGTGGATTCATTGATTCCAAACTGGCGGGCTGCGGCCGCGTAACTTCTACCGTCTTTTAACATATCGAGAAGCGTCACCTTCTCAGCAATCGTCATCATCCTTCGGTGGCGTTTAGGCTCACTACCAGCCTTAGCAGAAGCAGAACGCTTGGGAGCCATTGTACAGTAGGATTTACAGTAACAGAAAGTTCAACAAAAAGTTCAACTTAAAACAGTCGCGCACAGCACAGATTAAAGTTCACAAACTTAACAACGTCTACACAGCAATACGGCTTAAGAGAAAGTGGCTGCGGACAGAGGCTGGAAGTTGGAGATGCGGGCAAAACACCAATCACAGGCTAGATAACAAAACTTGAGTTCTGATTCGTTATCTATCAGCGCTTGAACCAATCACAACCCGTCTTATATGATGCGTAGGTTACCAATTCAAAGTACAAGATACCCCGCGTATACTGTACATACAGTAATAATAATAATAATAATAATAAATAATGATAATAATAATAATAATAATAATAATAATAATGATAATAATAACAATAATAATTTTATTAACAACAACAACAATAATAATAATAATAATAATAATACTGTAATAGCTTTACGTATGCTATTTTACGCTTTTGTTGTAGGATGTCTCTCTCTCTCTCTCTCTCTCTCTCTCTCTCTCTCTCTCTCTCTCTCTCTCTCTCTCTCTCTCTCTCTCTCTCTCTCTTTCTCTCTCTCTCTCTCGTACGCTTATTCGAAATGTGATTTTTGCAACAAAGAATATTATTGGATGCAGTACTACGTACATATACATACAAAAGATTCATGGAAAAGAAGCACATCCATTACATTTGTAGTACAATAGTAGCCATCAGCAGCCTTACACAATTCTAATATGGTATGACTGCATCTGATTTGCGTTTCATGTTCGATTTAATTTTACTACGTACTGTATACAGTACTGAATTATCGTATGATCACATTCTCTTTTCGTGTTTTATTTCTTTCTGTGCTTGATTATATGTCATATGTAATGCAATGAACAATCAGTAAGAGCAGATATTACTAATTACAGTATTAATGGAATTACAGGTAACAAGATATCGTATTTGGGGTCTTCAGATATCGCGGTATTTTCGAAATTTCCGGAAAATCCACGATATGTATATATATATATGGGTTATGGAAAAAACCCGCAAAGTGGTGAATCCGCGATGGTCGAACCGCGAAGTAGCGAGGGTTCACTGTATTATTATCATTATTTATTATTTTTGGGCTCAAGCCATGGCGTCCTGATGGAAGGTTCCTTTTTGGTAGCTTCCTTGGGTATATAACTAATAAGATATTCCCAGAGAATTTAACCACAGGTTATCACAGAATTCTAACTTCGCGAGCGAGTATCCTAAAGGTTTCCCTTTAAGACATCGTATATCAACAGGGGATGCATGTATTAACGCGCCACATAGCTATCTGCACCCCACATAGAGTTAACACTTCGATGTGGAGGGGCGGAGAATAGCTGGGGAGCCGTTCCACAGCTAAACTCGTCCGTGGCTACTTTTGGTACTTGAAACGTAAACAAACGGCCGCCATTGCTAAATGACGTCACGTCCGTCCTCATCCTTCTACTAGTAGCTTGCCTTACTAAGACGGATTTTCCCTTGTGCTATTTTCATCGGCTTGCATCTTCATTATGTCGCTACCCTCGGCCTCGCCTTCTTCTGGAAAGTTGAGTACCAGGTTCCAGTATTGTTTAAATAAGCTCTGACCGTAAAGTAACTTTTATTTTTCGAGATATTTTATGTTTTCTGGCAGAGCTGTGCTGCTACCGGACACGCCATTTTATGGCGTCGCTGTTACATTGCATGCGTTATTTAGCTAGCCTGAACAGCTTATTCCGGTCTTATTAACTAATTGATACTATCAGTTATTTAGTCTTCATAGCTAGGAACTTTATATATCGTGTTTTGACACTTTTCTATCTGTCATCGCCTGACCCCATACTAGATCGCTAGCTAGCCCCTAGGCCACAGTGCCTATCACCAGTGTTCATGCATGATATATTGCAGTGATCCTAGGTTAAGTTATGAAGATAGTGGCATTATTTATGATTCTGTTTACTGTGATGCAAGTGTTTTCGCCTTCAGGGACCATATAGGGAATAGGTTTGATAGTGTGCCTTTCTAACCTAACCTAAATGTAGGACCCCTATATGCTCCCTTCACCCCCTGCCTTAGGGCATTCCCTCTGTGTAGCCTTGCTCCCCTTACCATGTAAGGGGATCAAGTTCATACCAGAGTACCTATCGCTTCTCTGTCCTCCCTAAGGGAATGATCCCCCCTTAGGGTTGCGTCCGAGAATGAGGAAGGGCCTGCCCTTCCTCAATTGCTGAGGTTAGGTTACCTGACCTTCCTTGCAATTGCGATACGTCTTCCAGCCTTCCTAGCTTAGGGTGTAACATCCCTGCTCTAGGTTAGGCCTTGGGGGGAGCTAGTTCTGTGCCTTGCTTGAAACGGTACCCATGCACCGTTCTCAGCCAGGCTGCCTACCTTAGGCTAGGGAGCATCCTCCCTTCCTTGGTGGCCGCTTTGGTACAGAGCCTCCCCTATGGAAGACCCTGCTTCTTCTCCCCTCCCCACCTATCCCTTGTATGGCCTAGCCTATACTTTGGTTAGCCTATACCCATCTGTCCCCTGTCCTACAACTCCTCCTTAGGGTGGAGTGACAGGGCTATCTTGAGTCCCTGTGTGCAGCCCGCTCTGGTGCATATACCCTTCAGAGTGTCCTATGGGGTTAGCCACTGGATGCGTTTTGTCCGCAGGGGTTCTCTCCCCTCTTGGGTGTTCCCTAGCCCTCCCTTGGGCTACCCTGGCTCCCGGCCGCCTGCGGCCCCCTGCCATTGGGTGATAGAGTTAGCCTCTATCATGGGTACACCCATTCAGGTGGGATGGCTTGGGGTTCGTGTCCTTACCCCTTCAATCCCTCCTTTTGTCTCTTTTCACTGTCCTGGTGCTAGTCCCTTGCCGCCTCTACTGCCGGCGATACCGCCCTCCCCCTTGGTGACACATTCCTTGTTCCCCCCTGGCCGACAGTCCTTCGTGTGCCGGATGGCTGCCGCCTCCCATCGGTGTACAGCCGATGGCCTACCCTCATACCTCCTAGCTGCAGTCGTCCGTCCATCGGGCCGGCCTCCGGCATGCCGGCATCCATTGCCGGCGGTCCGGTTTTGCTATAGCCTATCCTTTGTCCCTGTCACCAAGCCGGCAGTTGGAGCCGCCGCCTCCCGCCGGAGTGCCGCCGCCTCCCGCCGGCGTGCCGCCGCCTCCCGCCGGCGTGCCGCCGCCTCCCGCCGGCGTGCCGCCGCCTCCCGCCGGCGTGCCGCTGCTGTGCTGGCGGCCGCCATCCTGGCATTACTATTGACTTCTCTTGTGTGTCTTCACTAATGCCAAAAACTCTGCCGGAGCGGCCTCCGGCGTCTCGCCGGTCTGCCGGGGCCTTCCGGAGACGCCAAGAGACTTGCACCCCTTCTCCCAGCTATCAACACCATGCTGATAGCCCTACACTGCAGCCAGATGGCTTGGCTACATAAATAGATAGGTATTGTCTTACCGTTCTATTAGTAGCCGTGCTGTCTTATTGCATATCACAATTTTCCAGCATGCAGTGTGTATCTTAGCACGGCTGGTTGTTGGAAACCGTTACCCTATGGGGTCTTCTACACCCCCATTTTAATGGCCTGAGTGGTCTCAGTCCCAGATTTATATCTTAGGCAATTCCTGCTAGAATTCCCTTTGCCTCCCTGGCAATCTATGAAGAATTCTGCCTTGTGTCCTCGTCCACAAACAAATTGCCTATGGATAAGGTTACGGTAACCAGCCGGGCGGGATACACGGAGTATGTGTCTATCTACTTCATTTCCCGCTCCACTCTCTAACATCACAAGGTTATTAATTAATTAAGATTACGTTAAAATTAACCTTTTAATATTTAACTTTGGAATAATATAAGCCATTGGTATGACTTCCATATACTCATGTTCTCTTTCTCTTACAGGAGGAGTACGTGAAGTGTGACCACAACTTCTGTGGAGTGAAGCGCCCGCACTTCCACGGGCACACGGCGTGTAGGACCCACGCCCCTTGCGCCAACAAGAAAGGCGATCTGAAGTTTTGGGACCCGCAGAACTGTACAGTCTGCAAGGACCGCCTGGTCGAGGCGTTCAACAATCCTCCTTCAGCGGAGGTTAGGGACGCTTCTCGAGAGAAGCTACGCAAGTGGGTGCGTGGCTTCCAGAAGAACGCCACCGGACCATACCTTGCCACCGAAGACTTGAGGGCCTTGCTTTTCCCGAAGGCATCCCCAGACTCTGTGGTCCCCAAGGATCAGATCCCCACCGTCCGGATAATGGTGGAACCGGACGTAGTCATGGCTCAGTCCATGCACGAGTGCCGTTTGGATGCCGACAACGTGGAACGTATGTCGGAAGTGTCGGAGAATACGGAGAGGAACCTCATGGGCGAAGAATTGGACTATGAGGAAGACCAGGTGGAATACCCTGAGTCGGAACAGGAGGTCGCTCCGCCTTCCACCCCCACACCGACTCCTACACTGACGGATGTATCACTTCCGTCTACATCCGCTACCCTGGATCCCCCCCCATCCAACACCCAGGAGATCTTCAAAATGCTTGAGGCTCTCATGGATAAGAAACTCCGCGAGACGCATGAGTTCTTCAGGACCAACATGGGAAGTTCGAAGCAGCCGAAAAGGATTTCGGTTAAGGACCTCCCCGCATGCTCAGATACCAACCCCTGGAGGTATGCCGAGCACATGCCAATTACAACGGGCAAGATCTTCATAAGCGAAAAGATCGGCTCGATTGTGCTGGAGGAAGTGGAATTCATCCCGAACTTTGAGGCTTATCCGGACTGTTACGTCCGACTTCGATCCGAACCTGCCTCTAAAGAAGAGACCGAACCAAAGGAGGTGATAGTGTTCGATCTCGCGAAGGCCCAGGCTATGCTGGCCAATACAGTGAAAAGTAGGGGCTTCACCTGCTCGAAACTTTCGGCGCTTACCAAGAAGCACCCTACCTATGTCGCACCAGACGATGCGACCCTCCCCTTCTTGGAAAAGGCCTTCACTGCGGTACATAAGGCAGTGGAAGAAGGAAAACCTTGCCCTGCACTGGAGGAGTGCTTCCGGTGGGAGAATGACTCCGCCAATTCCAGGATCGTTGGACCTTCGATCCCTGGGCGCACAGCATCGTCAAGAAGGGTCTAGGCTGGAGCTGGACTCAACCACCCCCAACCTTCCAGCAATTCTTCCAACAGTCAACCCCCCTTCTGGAAGAATATGTCCTAGAACTCTTGAACAAGAAGGTGATAAGGAGGGTAAAGTCAACCAGGTTCCAAGGGAGACTGTTTTGCGTCCCCAAGAAGGACTCCGACAAACTCAGAGTCATTCTAGACTTATCCCCCCTCAACAAGTTCATTGCGAACAACAAGTTCAAGATGCTGACTCTTTAACAGATAAGGACCCTTCTGCCTCAAGGTTCCTACACGGTCTCCATAGACCTGGCGGATGCCTACTGGCACGTTCCAATGAACCACCACGCTTCCTCCTACCTAGGATTTCGACTCCAAAGGAAAAGCTACGCTTTTAGGGCCATGCCCTTCGGCCTCAATGTGGCCCCACGGATCTTCACAAAGCTGGCAGACGCCATCGTTCAACAGCTCCGCCTCCGCAGCGTCCAGGTGATGGCCTACCTTGACGACTGGCTGGTCTGGGCTCCATCGCCCGAAGATTGTCTAAGATCCTGCAACAAAGTCACCCAGTTTCTGGAACACCTGGGATTCAAGATAAACAGAAAGAAATCTCGCCTCTCTCCAGCTCAGAAGTTCCAATGGTTAGGAATCCAGTGGAATCTTCAGTCACACCGCCTTTCCATTCCCCAGAAGAAAAGAAAGGAAATAGCAGGGTCTGTCAAAAGACTGCTGAAATCCAAACGGATCTCAAGACGTCAGCAGGAACGAGCTCTAGGCTCTCTACAGTTCGCCTCAGTGACAAACCCAGTGCTACGTGCACAGCTAAAGGATGCCGCGGGAGTCTGGAGACGTTCCGCATCCATCGCTCGAAGAGACCTCAAGAGACGGCTCCCAAACAGACTTCGGTTACTCCTAAAGCCGTGGTCGGAAGCAAAGGCCCTGAAAAGGTCCATCCCTCTTCAACATCCACCTCCATCACTCAACATCCACACGGATGCTTCGGTGGAGGGTTGGGGAGGTCACTCCCACCAAAAATAGGCTCAAGGAACATGGTCTCCCCTATTCAAGACGTTTCACATCAACATCTTGGAGGCCATGGCGGTCCTTCTAACTCTGAAGAAACTCTCCCCGCCTTCCTCGATCCATATTCGTCTAACCCTGGACAACTCGGTGGTAGTTCGATGTCTCAATCGCCAAGGCTCAAGATCGCCCCAGATAAATCAGGTGTTTCTCCCAATCTTCCGTCTGGCAGAGAAGAAGAAATGGCACCTGTCTGCAGTTCATCTACAAGGATTCCGCAATGTGACGGCGGAGGCTCTATCTCGGACAAACCTGATAGAGTGGGAATGGTCTCTAGACGCAAAACCCTTCTCCTTCATCTCTCACCAAGTCCCAGAACTTCAGATCGATCTCTTCGCAACGAGCGACAACAATCAACTTCCTCGATATGTGGCCCCGTACGAGGACCCCAAGGCAGAAGCAGTGGACACCATGTCACTGGATTGGAACAGAAGGTCCAGGATCTACCTGTTCCCTCCCACCAACCTTCTGCTGAAAGTCCTCTCCAAACTGAGAACCTTCAAAGGGACAGCAGCCCTAGTGGCTCCCAAGTGGCCCCGGAGCAACTGGTACCCCCTAGTCCTGGAGCTACAACCCACGCTGATCCCTCTCCCAGGCCCAGTTCTCTCCCAGCAAGTAAAGAAGTCGACTGTCTTCGCTTCATCATCGAAAGTCAGGGACCTTCATCTCATGATTTTCTCTCCCTAGCCGCGAAGAAGAGGTTTGGGATCTCAAAGAAAAGTCTCGACTTCCTCGAGGAATACAAGACCGAATCCACACGACGGCAATACGAATCATCCTGGAGAAAATGGGTCTCATTCGTCAAGGCAAAAAATCCTACGGAAATCACAACTGATTTTTGCATGTCCTTCATTCACCTTCATGGACAGGGCTTAGCAGCCAACACGATTTCTACCTGCAAATCGGCCTTGACTAGACCACTACTGTACGCCTTCCAGATTGATCTGTCCAGCGACATCTTCAATAAACTGCCGAAGGCATGCGCTCATCTACGCCCAGCACCTCCACCAAAACCTATCTCCTAGTCCCTGGACAAGGTGCTCCATTTTGCCTCCAACTTGGACAACGATTCGTGCCCTCTTAAGGATCTGACTCAAAAAATTATATTTCCTTTTGCTCTTGCCTCAGGAGCCCGAGTCAGCGAAATAGTGGCATTATCAAGAGACGAGGGTCACATCCTGTTTACAGACTCAGGAGACCTTACCCTCTTCCCAGATCCGACGTTTCTCGCTAAAAACGAACTACCCACCAAAAGATGGGGCCCTTGGAGAATCTGCCCCCTGAAAGAAGATACCTCTCTATGTCCAGTAGAGAGCCTCAAGGTCTATCTTCGTAGAACTTCCGACTTTGGTGGAGGCCAACTCTTCAAAGGAGAAACATCGGGTAGCGACCTGTCACTGAAACAACTAAGAGCGAAAATCACCTACTTCATTCGCAGAGCGGATCCTGACAGTACACCCGCAGGTCATGATCCTAGAAAAGTCGCTTCGTCTCTGAATTTCTTTCAGAGCATGAATTTCGAAAGCCTCAAGAGTTTCACAGGCTGGAAATCCTCGCGTGTTTTCTTCAAGCATTACGCGAAACAAGCGCATGAAGTCAAACATTTCGTGGTAGCCGCAGGTAGTGTTATGAAACCTGCACCTAACTCTGCAGAGAACAGTGAGTTATTTGGGACTTTAACTCTTCGGGTGCCTATGTTGACCCTCGTGTGATACGTAGTGATTTCAGAGACACTTAGTGTTTTTTCATAGACTGTTCTTTACAAGGTGAAATGTCATAGTCGTCACATGAGTGCCGCATGCCTAGAGCATGATGTGTTTTTTCCTTACTAAAGACTGATGTTCCTCTGGAACCTGTGCCTTCTAATAATTTGAAATTTTCTTTCAGATTCAAGAGCGAAGTCTTTCATTACTATGTACATCATAATTTATTGTAAATGACTTTTACATCCCTTATTGCATTTATTTACCATATTCTGCAATTATGAAATAAAATTTCTATTTTATTACTTGTGCGTCTCAATCCGCTCCTACTTATACTATGAAATACATGGTTGTCATAGTTTCCTTATCCCCTTTTCTTGATAAAAAGAAGAAGAATAATAAGGTTCAATCTTTATTATATACTCACCTATGCTATGTAATATTCCTAACTGAATACTTACTTGGGCTATACCTTCGAGACCAGATTGTTCTCTTGTTACAGAACATAGTGCCTAACCACCACTTGTCTGTCATTGAGAATGTTCCTATATGAACATCAACCATTCTGTTTTGTCTCCGAGTTCTTCACGTTCTCCCCGCAAGGTGAGTAGCCCTTCGATGACCACTTTGATCTTCAGCATGGTCCGTTGGGACTTCTCTGTCAGGGGGGGCAGGAAGTTTCATCCCCACGGAACCTCTATCGAGGTCACTATGCTTATCCTATTCAAAGCCCTCGGCACTTATACTACAAGGGGAAATCTACCACGATACATTGATTCTCTGGTATTCTTCCATCAGGACGCCATGGCTTGAGCCCAAAAAACGGATTTTGAGCGAAGCGAAAAA
The DNA here is from genome assembly GCF_036898095.1 of Palaemon carinicauda. Taxonomy (NCBI): domain Eukaryota; kingdom Metazoa; phylum Arthropoda; class Malacostraca; order Decapoda; family Palaemonidae; genus Palaemon; species Palaemon carinicauda. The sequence continues at coordinate 139,733,565 of NC_090735.1, read as the reverse complement.
TCTATTTTTGGGTGAGATAGCCATGGCGTCCTGATGGACCCTCCCTGCTACTTTGTCCAGCCTTTCAGGCCCCACCCTGTCCTGCTGTATCATGGTGATCGGCAAGCAACTGACATCAGGATGAGGACGGACGTGACGTCTTTTAGCAATGGCGCCCGTTTGTTTACGTTTCGAGTACCAAAAGTAGCCACGGACGAGTTTAGCTGTGGAACGGCTCCCCAGCTTTTTTCCGCCCCTCCACATCGAAGTGTTAACTCTATGTGGGGTGCAGATAGCTATGTGGCGCGTTAATACATGCGTCCCCTGTTGATATACGATGTCTTAAAGGGAAACCTTTAGGATACTTGCTCCAGAAGTTAGAATTCTGTGATAACCTGTGGTTAAATTCTCTGGGAATATCTTAGTAGTTATATACCCGAGGAAGCTACCAAAACGGAACCTTCCATCAGGACACCATGGCTATCTCACCCAAAAATAGATTTTTCGCTTCGCTCAAAATCCATTTATTATTATTATTATTATTGTACAGTATACTGTGCGTAGGGTATCTTGTACTTTGAATTGGTAACCTACGTAGCATATAAGACGGGTTGTGATTGGTTCAAGCGCTGATAGATGACGAATCAGAACCCAAGTTTTGTTATCTAGCCTGTTATTGGTGTTTTGCCCGCATCTCGAACTTCCAGCACCTACGTATTCGCGGTCACTTTTTCTCCCGCCGTATCGCTGTGTAGACGTTGTTAAGTTATTGTGAACTTTAATCTGTGCTGTGCGTGACTGTTTTAAGTTGAACTTTTTGTTGAACTTTCTGTTAAACCCTACTGTACAATGCCTCCGAAGCGTTCTGCTTCTACTATGGCTGGTAGTGAGCCTAAACGCCACCGAAGGATGATGACGATTGCTGAGAAGGGGATGCTTCTCGATATGTTAAAAGACGGTAGAAGTTACGCGGCCGCAGACCTCGAAGACCTGACGAAATCGGCAAGTGAAGAAGACAGTGAAACACAGGAAGAGATCCAAGAAATTGTCGAAGAAACGGGCTTGACTTTAGAACGGCTTTCCAAGCTCTGCAAGCTTGCGAAGGAGGTGAAAGAAATGTCGCAAGAGTGGGACGAGGATATGGTTCGTTCTATGCAATTCTCCAACAAGATCGATGAACACATGACTCCCTACAGGATGCTCTTCGAGCGAAAAAAGAAGCAGCGGCAGCAACTTCCGATCACAATGTTCTTCCAGCCTCGCAAAAAAGAGCCAGTTCCTCCTGCTACTATGCCCTCGGAAGAAATTGAAGAAGTGTCCCAGGAAGAAGTTGAAGAGGTGTCCCAGGAAAAAGACTCCTCCGTCTGAAGAGACGTAAAATACTATCATTGGCTGCACAGTAGAAGACATCATCAGCTTCTTCATCATCATTTCTACTGTGCAGCAAATTCATCGCCATCATCATTCAAGTTTTTCTTGAACTTCTTTCGTGGTGAGTACAGTAACAATCTTTATTTTTTACTTTAATATTCTAACATTTTAATATTTGTGCCTGTTTTAGTTTAGTACTGTATGCATTAAGTTAAAGGGAAGGTTTTAAAAGTCTGAAGAGTATACATGTTGTAACCTATCATATTTTTTTTGTTTAAAATATACATTTACATACGTAAAACAATCTCTCTCTCTCTCTCTCTCTCTCTCTCTCTCTCTCTCTCTCTCTCTCTCTCTCTCTCTCTCTCTCTCTCTCGTAAATTGTTTTCCTGCTTTGCTACGTACAGTATGTACTGTATGATTTTATATAGATACGGTAAATAATATTTGTAATAACATATTTTCTAAAAGCTTTTACTGTAAATATCATTATTTATCACTTTCATCATGCGCGTTAAATGCCTTCTTTGTTTACTGAGCGTGGTTGTTTACTGAGCGTACTTTATGACGCCGTCGTTTCAGGCGGCGTTATACAGAAAAACATTTCATTTGGAAGTCCTAAGAAAAATTAAGTAAAACATTGGTAATAACAAAATCGACATACTGTATAATCAATATAATCGATGCAAAAACTAACCTATACAGTACACAGATGTGTACAGTACACTAAATGCGTTTGTTTCTTCATTATGATCAGAGAAACGTAAACAAAACATTGGTTGCCATTTTTTATCGTGCTTTTTGGCGTGTTTAGGAAACGCATGATATAAAATCGCCTTTAATATTTGTGCCTGTTTTAGTTTAGGGTACTGTAGTACATGCATTAACTGTTCTGCACATTAAAGGGTAGTTTGTTAACAGTACAACGTACAAGGGAAAGTTTTAAAAGTCTGAATATACATGTTAAATAAATAGGTAAAAATGGTGTCAATACTAAGCGGATTTTCACCTATCGCGGTCGGGTCTGGAACCTATCTACCGCGATAAATGAGGGTTCACTGTACCTCGTTATGTGGCCCCATACGAGGACCCTCTAGCGGAAGCTATGGACGCCATGTCTCTCGACTGGAACAGATGGGACTGGATTTACCTGTTCCCTCCAACCAATCTCTTAATGAAGGTCCTCAACAAGCTGAGATCCTTTCAGGTGGCTCCCAAGTGGCCAAAGAGCAATTGGTTCCCTCTAGTATTGGAACTGAAACTGAGGCTGATCCCTCTGTCGGACCCAGTATTGACTCAACAAGTACAGAAGTCGACTGTCTTCGCTTCATCACAGAAAACCGAAAAGCTTCATCTCATGATTTTCTCTCCTTAGCAGTAAAGAAAAGGTTTGGGATCTCGAGAGACAGTATAGACTTCTTGGAAGAATATAAGTCTAAGTCTACTAGAAGACAATATGAGTCATCTTGGAAGAAGCAGGTTGCTTTCGTCAAGGCAAAAGGAACAAAAGAAATCTCACCGGACTTCTGTTTATCCTTCTTTATCCATCTTCATAAACAAGGTTTGGCAGCCAATACGATAACCACGTGTAAATCAGCCTTAACTAGACCTCTGCTATATGCCTTCCAAGTAGACTTGTCAAATGAAATCTTTAATAAGATCCCTAAGGCTTGTGCTAAACTGAGGCCTGCAGCCCCTCCGAAGCCCATTTCATGATCCTTGGATAAGGTCCTACACTTTGCTTCAACAGTGAACAATGAGGATTGCTCTCTGAAAGACTTAACCCAAAAAGTTATATTCTTGTTTGCTCTAGCCTCGGGGGCCAGAGTTAGTGAAATAGTGGCCCTATCCAGAGATGAGGGCCATATTCAGTTCACAGAAGTGGGAGAACTGAATCTTTTTCCTGACCCAACATTTCTCGCCAAGAATGAGCTACCCACCAAAACGTGGGGTCCCTGGAGAATCTGCCCTCTGAAGGAAGATGTCTCACTGTGCCCAGTGGAGTGTCTAAAGGTCTATCTTCGTAGAACTTCAGGCTTCAGGAGAGGACAGCTCTTTAAAGGAGAAACCTCAGGATCAGATCTATCCCTAAAAAAACTGAGGGCGAAGATCACCTATTTTATTCGCAGAGCGGATCCTGAGAGTACACCCGCAGGTCATGATCCAAGAAAAATCACTTCGTCATTGAATTTCTTTCAATACATGGACTTTGAGCGTCTTCGCTCATAAACTGGATGGAGGTCATCCAGAGTATTTTTCAAACATTACGCGAAGTAAGCGCAAGAACTCAAACACTTTGTGGTGGCATCAGATAGTGTACTAAAACCTGTCGTCTAGTGCTGCGATGAACAGTGAATTGATTGGGACTGTCAATGTAAGGGTGAAGGTATTGACATTTCATAGTGCAATACTTTAAAATAAGTGTCAGCAAGGTGACGCTAAGGACTGTTCTAGTTATTTAAGGTGAAGAACAGAGATAACATTTGTGCCGTGTGTTCTTACACAGTGTGAAGAGACAATCAATATCACAGAAATGCATATTAGAAAATTCAATAAATTTTCAGTTTACAGTGGCTACAACATATTTTCCCTTTCAAATGAGACAAACATTTTCTGGACTTTGATTGTAGAACGTTTCTTATTGCATTTATTAACATTATGCTAACATTATGTTATGTATGTTGATTTTGCTGGTTATTTATTACCAATAAATACTTGATGTGTATTTGCATCTTATTTCGCTCCAAAATTGATTTTCAATAAAAAAATGTCAGAGTATTATTTTCCTTTAATAAACTGCATATGTTTATACGAACAAGATACATAGCTAATACCTTTGTTCTTGTGCGAGTACAAACTTTATCTGGTAATGCATACAGCGAGACTTGTATGTTTTTGATGCGATGTTTGTTCATGTTATATGCAAACCTTGAGACTCCTTTCCTATGTCTAGTATGACTTCCATGCAGGGGCCAGGAACCACTAACATGGTTTATGATTAGTAATAATGACGTATAACGGTGACATCCTATGTTTCTATGGTTTGGATGACCAAGGAATAACTGTCCCGAGGTTAAGGCACTTTTGGAAAATCCACAGATACAGTACTTTCTAAATAATTCTCTGGTAACTTTCCATCAGGACGACATGGCCTGAGCCCAAAAAACCGATTTTGAGCGAAGCGAAAAATCTATTTTTGGGTGAGATAGCCATGTCGTCCTGATGGACCCGCCCTCCTTTTCTATAGAAAAGGCCTTGGCAGGATCCCTCTCGAAACTACTATATCTGTAGCACCATGCTCAACGCTACAAGTAATAAGCGTGGCGGTGACGTACAGCGCATTCTAGATACTCATAGTAGTAAGGGAGGAAGGGTAACCTTGATATCGGATCCCTTTCAAAATTTTACCACTTTCCCCCTCGAAGCGAAAATGCTATTCAGGGTGAAGATTGCTATGTGTCATATCAAGATATACGTCCCCTGATTTATGCGATATCCTTAGGAGAAATCTTAAGAATATTTGCACCAGGAGTTAGAATTCTGGAGACCTAAAGGTAAATTCTCTGGGAATATCACTGTAGTCAAATATCCCTTAGGAAGCTACTTATAGGAACCTTCCATCAGGACGACATGGCTATCTCACCCAAAAATAGATTTTTCACTTCGCTCAAAATCCGTTTTATAAAGATAATAGCTTCAATAAAACACTTTTTACTTTTGTTTTCAATTTCAGGAGTATTTCAACCATCAACAATTAGGAAATATTTTACTCTACAGTATAACCAAGTGTTTTCTGTTCCTAAGTGGTGTGGCAATGACTTTCGTGTTGAGTCCTCTTGCCTGTTACTGACGCTGTATACTGTTTAAGGTAAAATTACCTCTGAAAAGTAGTATGAACTAATATACCATGATAGAAAGCAGTGAAATTAATGTAGTGCAGTACAATGGGTTACCTAGTGGGTTAGTCATCTGGGAGTAAGTAATGTCAGTGAGTTGGGCAGCAAGCATTCGAGGATTCTCTATCTTTGCTCCTGTCTCTGTTATCTAACCCCCATGAATAAGAAGGACCAACTGTAAAAGCATTATCTGAAACATGGCTAAATGAATGTGAAAAAGCTAAGGTAGCTGAAACAACCACCAATACATTTGCTTCCTTCTATATTCCAAGAGAGGGCAAGTTAAGGGGGGGGGAGTTGGGCTTTTCATTCTAAAACGCTATTCTAATCTTAAGATGATAAAAAGAACTAGTGGCAAAAGTTTTGAATGCATCATTATTATTATTATTATTATTATTATTATTATTATTATTATTATTACAAACCAAGCTACAACCCTAGTTGGAAAAGCAAGTTGCTATAAAATTTACACACACAAAAACACAAAATACCTATTGCATTAGTTTATAAACCTCAGAGAACAAATACAAATATTGATTTTGAGGTGTTCGGTATACTTATTGAGATGATTAACATGAAAAAAAAGAGCTTCAATAATGTGGATTTGACAATTACCACAATATGGTGTGTGATACACTAAATACCTAATAATGTACAGTATACAGCATACAGATATTGTAGGTCCTGTAGTGTGTAGGGTTCCACTGTGATAGGATCAGGAAAACAGCCCCTGACATAAATAAGCAAAGTAATATGCAATAATATTAATAATAACCATGATGTATGAAATGGACAAAGGAATGCAGCAATGTCAGTTAGACACAATACATTTTCTTCAAGTTAAAGATAATGACTAAATCTAAATTCCATAAAACTTGGCACCATCCATTCTCTAATGTTACCACACTACTGGCTAAACTAAGCTCAAGTTCTTCATAGCAAAACTTAGGAACTTATTTATGCAAGTAATTTGGTTAAATGATGCAAGACATTACGCAAATTTAACGTTAGAAAAATGACAAATTTGGAAGTAATGTGTACTTTTAATAACAATACAAACCTGTAGGTATGTATAGGGGTATCATATTCGATGAAGCTGAAAGACGAGCCATTAGACTTTTACTGAGGGTTAACCATCCGCCCACTGGTTAGCGGGGAGGTAGGGGGTAGTAGCTACCCATCTCAATCGCACACCTGGGCTTTGAGCCTCACTTTGCTTGGAGGTATGACTTCAAGGGGGACTGGTGCTAGCAGGCCAATCTGTATAAATAAGTACAGGTTTGTATCGCTAGGATAAATACAAATTACTCCCAAATTTGTCATTTGTTCCATAACTTCATACAAAACAATGCTCTTTATAGGCATTGACTTACCCTTTAGGAGGGTAGAAGTCCCTGCCAATCTGGCTTTTTGACTTTGACCCGGGGATTCCCCTTTATGTGTTTGGCACATAATAGGAGGAAACCTTACACCTCGCTAAAACCATACTATGCATGGTCCGCAGCCTACTCACTAGCAATGTGACCGTCAAGGTAAAAGTTCTTCCAAGTCATAGGCATCTTCAGAGGTTACCAAGACATTACCAATAACCCCCTCGACAGGGTATTGGGACGTAAAAGTATTGACACTAAACCCGGTTAGACAAAGGAACAATGGTTTACTAGAAGTTGGTTGAGGTCAGCTTTGCAGAGGAGCCTGGGTGCTGATTTCTCAGAAAGGGGAGGATGACGAAAAGAAGGAGCCAGTCATTCTTAATCATTCATTCAGACCAATCCCGGGTAACCAATGCCCTCAACCTCCTGCTACTGGTCCATCAAGGAGTCTGAGGTGTTAAACCAGTTGTTGTGCAGCCACCACAGGACCAATGGAAAAGGTTTCCATGCTTCTGTGGGTTACGTCTTGCAGGTAGTGAGTGGTGAAGGTTGTTTGACGCTTCCACATGACCGCTTGTAGAACCTGCGGAACAGAGTAGTTTCTTTTGAACGCCAGGTACATAGCAATGCCCCTGATGTCATGTGCTCTGGGTCGACGTGTCCGAGGAAGATACGGATTCAGTGCCAGGTCAATGACCTTGCGAATCCAGGCAGAGATGGTGTTCTTCGTGATCCTAATCTTGACCTTCCCTGTGCTGACGAAAAGTGCTGGCACACAGGGCCAGCTGCTGATGTTCTTTTGAGGTAGTACCTCAAACTCCTTACTGGACATAGTAACAGTTGATCTGGGGCATCACTTACAGAATAGAGTCTTGTTATCCGGATTGATTGATTGATTTTAAGTTTTCTGCCATCCTGACATCTAAGGACATTGACGCTAAAATCATTTATCATACAGTACTGTATAAAAAGAATAAAAGAATATTTAAATACAACCATAAAAGTGAAAATGTGTTTATAAAAGTTAAATAGCTTTCAGATGACCTGCTTGTGAAATAAATCTAAAAATGCCGCTAGCATAGTACGACACATCATGTCCAAGAACCTTGGCAAGGATGAACCTGCCATCCTCACCTCAAACCTCAAATAGATATCTATTTCTTAAGGTGCTATAATTGGGGCATGAAGTCAACAAATGCCTCACTGTTAAGGGTACCAAACAGTCATTGCAATATGGTTGGTGTTGGCTATTTAGCAGAAACTCGTGTCGACCGAATGTGACCAATGCGGAGACGACAAAGAGTAGTCTCCACTTTCGGGGCATCATATATCTACAAGGGCATATAACATTCGTTATTTCTCTCATCTTATTTTCAAGTAAATTATCCCAAATTTGTTGCTAATTATCATAAACCAAACTAGTAATGCCAGGTAAAAAATCATTACAGAGAATGGGATACCTTCTTGTTACCAACTCAGCTGCAACATTCTTTACCAGTAAATCCGCCTTCTCATTTCCAGTTATACCTACGTGTGTAGTAACCCAACAAAATTGAACTGTTAAACCCCTCAGTCCAATTATAAAAAGCCACTCTGAAATCTTTAAAACTAAACCATAAAAGCAAAGATGTCATTAAAAAAGTTAAAGAACTTTCAAAAGACCTGCTTGTGAAATAAATCTAAAAATGCCGCTAGCATAGCACGACACTTTCAAGAATCTTGGCAAGGATGAACCTGCCATCCTTACCTCGAACCTCAAATAGATATCTATTTCTTAAGGTGCTATAATTGGGGCATGCGGTCAAAAAATACCTCACTGTTAAGGGTACCAAACAGTCGTCGCAATATGGTTGGGGTTAGCTATTTAGCAGAAACTCGTGTGTCAACCAAATGTGACCAATGCGGAGATGACAAAGAGTAGTCTCCCACTTTCAAGGCATCATGTATCTACAAGGGCATATAACATTCGTTATTTCTCTCATCTTATTTTCAACTAAATTACCCCAATGTTGTTGCCAATTATTATAAACCAAATTCGTAATGCTAGGTAAAAAATCATTACAGAGAATGGGCTACCTTCTTGGTACCAACTTGGCTGCAACATTCTTTACCAGTAAATCTGCCTTCTCATTTCCAGCTATACCTACGTGTGTAGTAACCCAACAAAATTGAACTGTTAAACCCCTCAGTCCAATTATAAAAAGCCACTCTGAAATCTTTAAAACTAAAGGGTTATCAGAATTAAGAGCTTCTAAATCTTTTAGGACACTTCTTGCATCACTAAAAAAGGTAAAATTGCCATCGTCTTTTAACGCTATTTTCTCAAAAGCAGTTAGTATGCCATATAGTAAAGCAGTAAATATAGAGGATGCTAGAGGTAGTGCCCCTCTACAAATAAAAGCCCTACTATACAGTCTACTTAAAATCCAACGGCAGTATCAGTTTTGGAGCCATCAATAAGGAATCGAATCTAGGATCTGCTACCCCCAATTTTGAGTCTTAGCAACAAACTAAGATATGTAGCTGAAGATTACCTCTCCCCATACCCTTGAATTGGCGATGTCATATGAGAGATCGTGAAGTTCACTGACTCTTTAAGCAGAAGACAAGGCGAGTAGGAATACCATTTTCAATGTGAGTTGGAAATATGTTGCCAGGTGTAATAGTTCATAGGGAGGACGAAAACGTCGATGTCATCCCACCGTTGTTGAAATGCATCTTGACAGAGAGCCTTGGGGTCCAGTATTGGGGAGCAGTACAGCAGAAACCTGAAATTCAGGGACGTTACAAACAAGTCTACAGTAGAACCCCACAAAGTCTGGACTTTGTTGGCTACTAGATGATTCAAAGACCACTCAGAGCACACTATCAGAGTTACTCTGCTCAGATTGTCCATGAGCACATTCTTTTTGCCGGGAATGAAGAGCTGATAGGGTCATTAAGTTGTCTTCTGCCCATATCAGGATCTCTACTGCTAGATGGGATAGGGACTGTGAAAAAGTACCACCTTGTTTGTTAATATAACCCACTACTGTGATATTGTCGCTCATCACCAACCCTGAGTGGTCCGCCAAGAACTGTTGGAACTGATGAAGGGCCAGGAAGGCAGGCAGGCTTCATCTCTAAGAGATTTATGTACTGTTACTTTCCAATCTCTAACCATAGGGCTGAGGTCGTGTGTAGCAGCATGTGGGGGCCCCAACCTTTTGATGCATCTGAAAAGAGCATCAAGTCCAAGAAAAGGACGAGAAGGTCCACTACCTTTACCGGATTCTTGTCTGCCACCCACCACTCGAGGTCTGTCCATTCCCCTGCCCCCAAAGGAATCAGAATGTCCCAGGAATCAAAAGCCTGATTCCAGTTGGACTTTAGCTGCCATTGGAGAGATCGTAACTAGACAAGCCAGGGATGATAGGTGCCCGTGGAGACATATCCACCTCTGGGCTGGGAGGTCTTCTCATCTGAGGAATGGTCTTGCAACCTTCCTCAGCTTCACTACCCTGTCATCTGATGGGAAGACTTTTTATAGGTCAGTGTTTATTCTCATTCCTAGGTATAACACCCATTGAGATGGAAGCAGTGATGACTTCAAGGTTTACCATGATCCCCAGACCTTGGCAAAGCCTCAGAAGGTTGTCTCAGTATTGAAGAAAGATTGCCACCGAGTCTGCTAGAATCGACTAGTCGTCCAGATAGTGTAGGAGATGGATACCGATTCTGTATGCCCAAGATGACAGAAGGGCGAACACTCTCGTGAAGACCTTAGGTACTATGGAAAGACTGAAGCACATCAACTTGAACTGGTATTTCTTGTCTAGAATGATTTTTAGATACTTCCTTGAAGACAGATTGGGTTCTGAAAGTATATGTCCTTTAGGTAGATGTACACATGAAGTCCTGTGGTCTTATCACCTGTCTGACCATGTCTGCCATCTCCATGCTGATTGGAGTTTGTCAGACAAACTTGTTCAGAACCGAGATCATCTTTGTCAGGTTGAGGGAAAGGGGAGCGGCGCCTGAAGAGGGGAATGACTTTTTGATAGAGAGGTCGATGATCTTTAGCCTTCAGATGCCTTTTCACAGGGAAGAGTCAACTGAAGAAGCCTGGGGAGTCTCGAGGACCTCTTGGAGAGCGCCCTTCTTCAACATGGTCTGGAATGATGCAGAGGTAGGGCTGGAATAGTCTCATTAAAGACACTGTAGTACTTCCTCTACTGCACACGGCGGAGGAAGGAATCATGAGGATGAGCTTGCCTAGAGGGAGGCGGAGGTGATCTGAGCAATCACCTTCCGACGGACACTCTTCAGACCCTGAGACCAGGGCAAGACTGCACTGGTCTTGGGGGGGGGAGTTTTTGAGTGCCGTACACACGGTCTAAGACAATGTCTTTGCTCTCCTGAGGGGTCATTGCTGGGTCTGATAACCCATTGACAGCCCTCATGCAAGTCAAAACCTGCCAGAAGGTGTACTCGGACTCCCTTTGTTCTGTCTCCGATAGCCTCGGACTAACAGACTTAGGAAGAAGGTCATCGAATTCAGTCTTCCACCTACAAGACATCATCTTGGAGTGGGTCGTGGTCATCGATAGAGTGATGTGGTACTGGAAACTGCCTTCTGGAACCCTCTGAAGGTTTCGCAGTCCTCGCAGAAGACTTTGGCAGGGTCTTAGAATCCTTGGATTCCTTCCTCGAGGGTAAGATCGTTTCCAGGAAGGAGGCCTTTGGAGGGACCCCTTTTGTTGCTCACCCGCAGGAGGCGACACGGCTTCTTCCAAGAGCCTAAAAACAGGTCGAAGTTCCCAAGGAACTACCTTGATGGGAGAGGGGTACAAGGAGCTCACTAGAGGCTTCTCCGAGTGAAGCGTAGGGACAACGATACCAAGCCTTCTCTTAGCTGTTTTGACTGGAGTCGGCTTGACTCTAGACGAGACTACCTTGTCAGAAACTCCTCTTTTCCTCTTCAGGGAAGAGGAGGAAGAAACCGAGCTTTCTTTACGAGGAGGTACCATGGATCTTCTCCTTGGATCCGCCGAAGGAGAGGCACACTTCTCCTGGGGTATCCTGCATGTTCCCGAGGGACAAACAGGGCATCTGCTACAAAAGCCAGATGGATAGCCCTCACCAGGCCTCCAAACCATGGTTCCTGAGCTACTGTGGTGCTGGCTGAAAGACCCCCTGAGAGGATGGACAATGAGGGTTTCTGCAAGGGAGCCTTGCCTGAAATTGATGACACCCTAGCGAGAGGCTTCAGTTTCGAAGTTTCCTCCTTGCAAGGGAAAGGCACTGGTCAAGATGTCCATTCCTTAGGATCCTTGAAAGTCTGATCTTCCCAAAATGGAGATTGTTGGGGGACGTTCCTGTCTCTTTCTGTTCTTTCAAGTGAAAACGATGTCCTGCGTTTGCGAGGAGGAGAACAATTAGAGAGCTAACGGTAAGAAGAAGACTTTCTATGCTTCGGAGTGCGAATGGAGGCTCGTCCGTTCTGGCAAACAATGACTGGTCAAGATGTCCATTCCTTAGGATCCTTGAAAGTCTGATCTTCCCAAAAGGGAGATTGTTGAGGGACGTTCATGTCTCTTTCTGTTCTTTCAAGTGAACATGATGTCCTGCGTTTGCGAGGAGGAGAACAATTGGAGAGCTAACGGCAAGAAGGGGACTTTCTATGCTTCGGAGCGCGAAGGGAGGCTCGTCCGTTCTGTCGAACAATGACGATGGTCAGAAGACTGTTGAGGTTCTAGCGAATGCTGAATTGCAGGTTGTGTTGGCCAATATGGTAACGCCCCTAATTGGTGAATGCCAGACTGGGGTTCGAGTTCCGCTCACACTCAGTTTCTTTGGTTGCTGCAACATCACCATCCTTGTGAGTCAAGGATGGGGGGTTTAGGAGAGCCTATAGGTCTATCTGCTGAGTCATCAGCAGCCATTGCCTGGCCCTCCTTGGTCCTAGCTTGGGTGGAGAGGGGGCTTGGGTGCTGATCATATGTATATGTGGTCAGTCTCTCTCTAGAGCATTGTCCTGCTCAATACGGCAATGTCATTGTCCTTGCCTCTACCATTCATGAGCGGGGTTTAAACCTTTAATCAATCGCGAGTCACGGTCGCCACTTGACGAGGTGCTGATGAATTAGGAGCGCGCCAAGAGTGCGGACGCCTGCAGACTGTTTAGGGGATCAGCAAGTTGGTGAATGCCAAGCAGCCTAGGGACTGTTGCTTAGCTTCTGGTTTCTGAGGAGATCGGCCAGTTGCTGGCGAACAATGAGCCGATGAAGACTGAAGAGCAGTAAAAGGCCAATGGAGAGCTGGTAAACAGCGAGACGTCGGGGAATAATGAATTGTCGGGAGCAGTGAACCGTTGGTGAACGGTGAGCCGTTGGGGAGTGACAAGTTCTTTGCGAACGGCGATCCGTTGGCGAACAGCAATCAACTGGTCGTTGACGAGTGGGTGAGTGACAAAGAACTTTGTGACTGGAAACAGCTGGCAAACCATGAACACCTATTTGTTGGCGAGCAGTCAGCGAAGAGTGTTGGACTAACGAATACAACAAGGCTGGCAAACGGCGAGTCTGAGGAGAGCCCGGTGATACAGTCGAAGGTAGACAGCCAGATGGCTGACAGCAAGATTGATAAGAATCGTCTGACAGACAGTCTCTAAGCAGAGGCGGATCCCCAGAAGGGGATTGTTCAGCAGTAGATGGTGCACAGCCAAACAGACATGTCTTTGCCTGCAGAGGCGAATCCCCAGAAGGGGATTGATCAGCAGTAGATGGTGCACAACCGAACAGACATCTCTTTGCCAGAGGCAAAGGAGAATGTCTGAAACAATGAGGAGGGTCACGAACTCGGAGGGTCAAGAACTCTACAAGTTCTTTGTCGGCAAGGACGAACCTCCGCAGGGGAGGGCTGACCAGCAAGTTGGTCTCTGGCAGGCCTCCGAAGAGGCGTCTCTATGAGGGTTCTTCCTCGCGAACGAAAAAGTTGACCACCAACAAGAGAGACTTGCTTTGTACTTTGCTCCACCCCCAAAAGAATGATTGGTAAGGGGGGGAGTGTAGTCCTCCACAACGGCGGCAGCAGCTGTGAACGAGCCAAGGGTGGAATCAAAAGGCAGAGCCGCAGGAGACTCCTCAGGGTCATGAAGATCTACGCTGAGCAAGGCAAATGGATCTACCTCCGAGGAGGAAGAAAGTTCCCTTTCAGCACCAAGCTGAAGGAGCTGCAACAGAGTCTCCTATAAAGGAGGACCAGATAATCCAAGGAATAGCCACGCCTGAAAAATATCAGTAAAGATCACAGACTCCCCCGTGGGGAGAGGCAGGTCCACTTCGCTAAATGAAGCAAACCCACCTCTTGAGAACCGAGGTTGTCCTGCGCTGTTATTCGACGGTTCCCCGGAAGAAACTGGCTGAACAGAACCTTCAGAGGAAGATCGAAGATCGAAAGAAGCAGCTTTGGGTTTCCTTGACTTCAAGGAAGATCCCGAAGACGGCAAATCCCTTTTAGTCTTCTTCTTAAGTCTGTGTCCAAACCATTATCACTAGGAGGCAGACCACTCCTGACATTCAGCACAAGTGTTATTTTTGGCCTCAGGCCACGTCGTCCTGATGGAAGGTTCCTTTAAGTAGCTTCCTAGGGTATACTTGACTACAGTGATATTCCCAGAGAATTTAAATTAAGGTCTCCAGAATTCTAACTCCTGGTGCGAATATCCTTAAAATTTCCTTTTAGGATATTGCATAATATCAGGGGACGTATTCTTGACACGTTACATAGCAATCTGCAACCCGTTTAGCATTTACGCTTCGAGGGGGAAAAGTGGCCAAATAAAGGGATTTTGACGTAGGAAAAATCTATTTCTGGGCGAAGGACCTGTGCCGCCCAGTGAATAAGCTCCATTTAGCACTTATTCTTAGGTAATTTACTGCTAAATATACCAGAGAAAAAATGTAAAGGAGTGCTAGGTTAACTAGCTCGCTCACCTATTGGTGTCGGTATAAAATTGGGCGTATATTCCAGAGGTCCCGCACTATTTAGATTAATCCACGACAGAGAACCCCAATAGAGGAGAGCCGTTCAACCTCACTCGGTACTACTACAATGCATCCGCTCAGAACCCAACTCCTTAGCACCCAAAGTTTGGGGACTCCAAGGGAGAGGAGCTGGGAGGGTTCACTGGGCGGCACAGGTCCTTCGCCCAGAAATAGATTTTTCCTACGTCAAAATCCCTTTTCTGGGCTCGAACCTGTGCCGGCCAGTGAATCTATACAAGAGAAAAATGTCACCAAACTTGCAAAATAAAGGAAAAAACATAAGCGTAAGAGAAATACAGGATGCTTTAATCAGAGATGAGTACCAAAAAACAATTATAAGGGTATCTTAAATATGAACATAAATCCAATAAGGTAGGTATAATAATGCCGTGAGTGATAATATATACAGATACTCAGGAGCATAAAATTTACAAATATAATAACAGTATTCAGGTGCGAGACCAACGAATACAATAGGGTATAAATGAGGCAGGTAAGAGGGAGAGATAAAGAGTCAAGGCATTAACCTGTGAGTTACTCCTGAGTAACTACGCTCCCTGCGGCTACTGTAGAAAATTTTAGGGCTTCCAAATGTTTAAGGTAGTGTTTCTTGAACACTGACGGTGATTTCCACCCTGTATACCTGGAAAGGTCTGTAAAATTCATGTGGTGAAAGAAGTTCACCGAGGTGGCAACCGCCCTGATATCATGTGCAAGAGGAAAAGAGTCAGGGTTAGCTTGTTTAATAAAATACAAAATTTGTTGCCTGATCCCTTTAATAGTAATGGTACCGCCTTGTTCTCTAACGAATAGAGGCCCCGAGGAGTTAGAGGAGGTCCGGGATAGATAAGACCTAAGAGTAGTGACAGGGCACAGCGACGGATCTTGCGTGAGGGGAACAATTTTCCAGGAGGTCCATCTGTTTTGAGGGTCTTCATTCTTAGCCAAAAAGAATTTGTTAGGAGAAAGAAGGACCTCTCCTGAAGGCAGAAAGTCAATATGACCCGGGTCTCTCGACAAGGCTGCCAATTCAGAAATTCTTGCCCCGGAAGCCAAGCTCACTAGAAAAAGTGTTTTCCTGAGAAGGGGCATGTAATCACAAGAACTGTTAATGGTATCAGAAGCCAATTTGAGTACGTCATTAAGGAACCAGGTCACCGGGGTAGGACGAGTAACCGGTTTCAGTCTGGCACAAGCTTTCGGAATTGAAGCTAACAAAGAGTCGGTTAAGTCTATGTTAAAACCCACTAGGAAGATCTTTTTCAGAGCCGATTTAATAGTGGTGATAGTATTGGCTGCCAGACCTGATTCTAATAAAGATCTAAAGAAAGTGACTGTAAGGTTCAAGTTCATACAGTTCACGTCTAAGTCTATTAAAAATTTTGCCAACTTTTTAACTGCAGTCATACTGACGGATGGTGGAATCCCGTTTATCCGATTCTAGGAACAAGGTGTTTTGAGGATCAATATTGGCACCATGCATAGCCGCAAACTTCATAAAGTCCATAAAGTTAGGGCGCTCTGAATGTTTGAGAAAGCGTACACAACGCGTGTTTGTACTATCTGAGACAGAACCGGATTGGGTATCGGGTGAGGGTATAATCTCAACTCCCGCAGGAGAGGATACCAGTTGCTCTTGGGCCAGTTGGGTGCGACCAAGGCTACTTGTCCCTTGAAGGATCTCAGTTTGTCTAGAACTTTCAGCAAAAGATTCACCGGGGGAAAGAGATAAATCTTTTCCCAGTTGTCCCAATTCTGTGACATGGCGTCTGTGGCGTAAGCCTGAGGGTCTAGATTGGGAGCCACATATACTCTCAATTTGTGGTTGGATTCCGTGGCGAAGAGGTCCACTTGGAGACCGGGAACCTGAGAGAGAATCCACCGAAATGACTTTAGATCGAGTGACCATTCCGATTCTAGAGGGGAGGTCCGGGACAGGGCGTCTGCCACTACATTCCGGACTCCCGCCAGGTGGACAGCTGAAAGATGCCAACGGTTCGAGGCTGCTAGGGAGAATATGGCTACTAGAACATGGTTCAGAGGCCCTGACTTTGACCCGCCTCTGTTGAGGCAGCGGACCACCACTTCGCTGTCGAGGACCAGACGAAGGTGTTGTTTCTTGGGAAGAGCGAGACGTTTCAGGGTTAGAAAAACTGCCATGGCCTCTAGCACATTGATGTGAAAATGGCGGAACAAGGGAGTCCAAAGACCTTGAACTTTCTTGAGCTGAGAATAGCCGCCCCAACCTGATAGGGATGCGTCTGTGTGAATGATTAATTCCGGGGGCGGAAATCGAAGGGGAACTGACTTTGACAGACTGTTTGCTCTTGTCCAAGGAAGAAGTCTTTCCCGTAGAATGGGAGGAAGGCGGACTTTCCTGTCCCGGAGCTTCCGGTTCGCCCTCGAACGCCAGACACGATTGATATCTTTCAATTTTGCCTTCAGAAGAAGATCCGTCACTGAGGCAAACTGAAGGGACCCCAGAATTTTCTCTTGAAGCCGTCTGGAACTTACTTTGTCTTTGAGAAAGCGTTTGGTGTTCCTTGCAATCTCTAACCTCTTGGGTCTGGGAAGACACAGAGTATGAGATATAAGATCCCATTGCAGGCCGAGCCATTGGAACTTCGATTTTGGAAGAAGACGGGACTTCTTGAAGTTGATCTGGAAGCCTAGAGATTGAAGATAATGGATGACTTTGTGAGTGGCTTTCAGGCAATTTTGGGAGGTGTCTGACCAAATGAGCCAGTCGTCCAGATAGGCTACTACTTGAATCCCTTGATTCCTGAGTTCCTGAACAGCGACTTCTGCTAGCTTTGTGAAGATCCTTGGGGCAATGTTGAGCCCGAAAGGCATCACCTTGAAGGAGTAACTTTTGTCCCCTAAGCGAAAGCCTAGGTACGGACGGAAGTGTCTCGCTATCGGGACGTGATAGTAGGCGTCTGTAAGATCGATAGAGGTGGTGACGGCCCCACGGGGAAGTAAGGTCCGCACCTGCGAGACGGTAAGCATTCGAAACTTGTCGCATTGAATGGACAAGTTGAGAAGGGATAGATCTAGAATCACTCTTCTCTTGTCTGAATCCTTCTTCGGGACACTGAACAGCCGACCTTGAAACTTCAGATGTTTCGTTTCTTGTATGGCATTCTTTTGTAAAAGATCCTGGACAAATTCGACCAGGTCCGGAGTGGAATGTTGACGAAATTTGTTCGGAGGAGGAGGTCCTTGAATCCAACTCCACCCTAGTCCCTTGGAGATGATACTGAACGCCCAGGGACTGAACCTCCATTTGTTGCGGAAGGCATAGAGCCTCCCCCCTACCTGCTGCACCTCAGTATTGGTTTGAGGAGTTGCCTCCACGTCCGCCTCGGAAGTTCTTTCCTCTGCGAAAGGCTCTTCCCCTGCCTTTGTTCTGGTTAGAGCCACGGTGGTAGCCTCTACCTCTACCATAACTCTGGGAAGAGCTATGAGCCTCGTAGGACTGGTTAAAGGCAGGGGAAGTGGCGGAGGCACCAGAAAGCTGGCTCTTAGGTAGCAGAACGGTGACATAGTCATCCGAAGGAGCCCGAGAGGTGGAAGGCTGTGCAGGGGCAACAGAAGATGGAGGAAGAGGCAGCCGGAAGTTGGATGAAGCACTCTGTTGTTGCCTGAACTGGGTGGAGGTATATGGTCTAAGCTTCTTCCTACCCCGGGCTTGATAATTTGCGGGGTCATACTTGCGTTTAGGGGTCAAACCCCAACGGGCTTTAAGGCTCTGATTAACCCTAGTGGCCTCCGCCAAGACTTCCTCTACGAGATCCTCGGGGAAGAGATTTGAACCCCAACAGGAGGACCGGATGAGTTTATTAGGTTCATGCCTAATCGTCGCCTCAGCTAGAACATGCTTGCGACATCTGCGTTTAGCAGTAGCGAAGTCATACAAGTCATAATATAACGACTGTAACGTAGCCTTGTTGAGAGACTTAAAAATACTCTCCGTATCGTAAGTCAAGGCTATCGACTCCGTGGATGTGGCCAGGTTTAGAGTACGGCCCACACGTAGACGGGAATCATATTCCTGTTTAATGAGAGATTCCGGGAGACGGGGAAGCTTCTCACTAAACAAGACTGAGGCACAGTCTGCTGCAAGCTTGCCGGAGGTAAAGGTGGTATGGACGTTGTCCCAACACTCAATACCTGAGGGAAGAAGGAGGGAGATTGGATCCACCTCTCGGATGGGAGGCAAGGGCTTCTCCTCCAGAGCATATTGAAAGGCAAGCTCTGCCACCTTATTGACGCATGGAGTCAAGGTGGTCTTGTCCATTAAGAACATCGTAAAGGAGCTTTTATAAGGCGTCAGCATGGTGTTAGTGCAGCCGATGTCATTCAAAAATCTGGCCCAAACAGATTGGGCTTGCTCCTTCGGGAAGATGACCGTCTCTTTGGGGACCTTGTCTAATCGGACTAAAGCTTCCTCGGTAAGTCTGGCATAACCATGAAATGGAAATGCCAGACCCGGAGGAAAGAATTCAAAGTCCTCTAGAGGACGAGTGCCAAGGCCCTCCAGAGTCAACATTCCGTCTGAGAACGGGGAATGAAGAGCCATCCGCCAGGGGTTGTTCTTGGCAAACGGCGGGAGCTTAGAGGCATCCGGTATGAGAGAGCTTTGGACTCTCTCCGGAGCTCCTTGCTCTAAAGCCCCAATTCTCTGACCGAAGTTAGAGAACATCGTGTCCATCCTCGACTGCATCTCCGAAACCAACTTTGCCTGCATCTCCGACACGATGCGAAGCATAGCTGATTCGGAAAGGCCCGGGCTAGCAGCAGGAGGGGCGGAAGGAACTCCCGGGTCGTGAGACTTAGAGGAGGAACCAGAGGTCTTTGAAGACGGGTTCGTACCATGTTTAGAGCCATGAGAAGTCTTGTGAGGCTTGCGAGCTTTGGGTAAGGTCCTTGAAGTAGACTTATCCTTAGGGGGAACCGGGTATGAACGTTGAGACGAATCACGGTCCCCAGAAAATCCAAGAAAGGAAGAGCGATCAGAAGAAGAAGAAAGAGCGGGGCTGAGGATAGGAATCTCAGCGCCGGACACACCTGCCTCACTTACCCCCCTACCTGTATCCGGCTCGTCTAGCAACATTGGTTCGACGTCCAGGTTCATGGAGGCAACATTGTCCTCCAGACCTCCGGGGGCGTCCGATGGATCTTGCTCTGGGTCGATGAGACCCGTTATAGTGGCATCAATGTGGGCAATGATGGGAGCTGCCACATGCCTAGCCACAGCAGCTGAAGACTTGGCGTTGGGGTAAACCATGGTGCAGTAGTCCTCAGATAGGACGTACGGCCGCTTAGACTTTACATTCCGGGCAAACCCACCAACCCACACCTTCAGTGTGGCCCGAGCCGCAGACTTTTGCTCCGGGGATGCCTGAAATAATAGGGGGAATTATAAAAGGGAGACTCCCAATGGTCCTTCAAGACCATAGATATCTTACTAATAGTAAATAAAATAAGAAGGCAATATAGCCAACGGGACTCACCGAGTCAGATCCAAGGGTAGTGATGAGGTCGAAGCAAATCACACAGTTATCCGGGTGCCATACCACAACGTCTTCCAGTTGAACCCCACAAGGGGCGTGAGATCGGCAGACGGAGTGGCCACAAGGCTGGTGCAGAACAGCTGCACAGGCCGGCGTCAGACAATGCACCATCTGTAAAAAGAATAGTATATGAGAAACTGTAATTCTCTTAAGTAGGGGCGGGTCTGGAGGACCCGGGCCTAACATAGGTCTAACACAAGATTAGAGCTTAACTGTACTATTCTTTAAGTGGCCTAACATAGGTCTAACACAAGAATAGAGCTTAACTGTACTATTCTTTTAAGTAGGGGCGGGTCCGGAGGACCCGGGCC
Source organism: Palaemon carinicauda (assembly GCF_036898095.1). Taxonomy (NCBI): domain Eukaryota; kingdom Metazoa; phylum Arthropoda; class Malacostraca; order Decapoda; family Palaemonidae; genus Palaemon; species Palaemon carinicauda. Next base: position 139,713,032 of record NC_090735.1, on the reverse strand, counting down.
TAACATAGGTCTAACACAAGATTAGAGCTTAACTGTACTATTCTTTAAGTAGGGGCGGGTCCGGAGGACCCGGGCCTAACATAGGTCTAACACAAGATTAGAGCTTAACTGTACTTTTTTTTTTTTTTTTTTTTTTTAAATAGGGGCGGGTCCGGAGGACCCGGGCCTAACATAGGTCTAACGCAAGGTTAGAGCTTAACTGTAATATTCTTACATAGGGGCGGGACCGGAGGTCCCGGGCCTAAACATAAGTCTAACTTGAAACTAAAGTATAGCCATCCATTCCGGTCAAGCCGGGAGCATAAAAAAGGATGCAATAACAAGGAATTAAGACACATAGTGTCTGATTTCCCGGGGTGGGGTAGACCCCGGGCCGGGAAATAAAGGTATATTCAATACCAATTCCTTTAGGGACTCCGGGGTAGTGATCTGTCATATATAATCATCATAGGAAATGTTATAAAATAATAGGGGGGCGGAACTGTAACTAAGAACTGCCAATTGAACCCGGAGGGTTTCGTATAACATAAGCCAGAATGAAAAGTGAATATAAAATAAGGTGCACCGGGATCCAACTCTGTTGACCGGTGGCCAACCAGACTAGACAGAGACGAAACCGCCGGGCCACCCAGAGGACAAAGTCCATAAACACTTAACTACCCCCTCTAAAAGGAGGGAAGGCAACGGTCCCTTAGTGGAGGGGGGAGAAGCCTAGCCTCCCACCTAGCTAGAGGGGGAGCGTGGGGGAGGATCACGTGATACGAGGCAGCAGGGCTACCAACTGACGATCCCCAACCAGACAGATCAAACGGAGTAATGGCACAAATATTCATTATAATAATAATAATAGCGTTAAATATATGAATAAACACATAGAAAATTTTTGGGCAAGGCATGCAACATAAATAATTAAATCACAAAAGACACACCTGATGGCTAAAATAACATTGCCGCCTTAGCACGGTCGTTAGCCATAGCGATACGTAAATGATATCGGCCCAAAAATTGAACCACGAGGATTCTAAACGCTAAATAATGAATATTCACAATAACAAATAATATTTGATAATAAAAATAATACACATAGTAACACCGCAAGTGAAAATTAAAAGCTCTCAAAAACAGGAGTACCAACTGTAGTGAAATCAAGCAAGATCAGTATGAACGAAGAGAATAAACTCCTATATTATAAATATTGAACGATCTAGGTTGCTCAAAACACAGTAAAACCCAGCTTGGTACTTAACTTAGACGGTGTCTCCTGGGAAACCGACGAAGAAGCCATAATTCACTAGAAAATATCCAAAATTCGAGAGCACTAGAAAAATGCGGGTTACTGCACAAGTCGTGCTAAAAGGAGTTGAGTTCTGAGCGGATGCATTGTAGTAGTACCGAGTGAGGTTGAACGGCTCTCCTCTATTGGGGTTCTCTGTCGTGGATTAATCTAAATAGTGCGGGACCTCTGGAATATACGCCCAATTTTATACCGACACCAATAGGTGAGCGAGCTAGTTAACCTAGCACTCCTTTACATTTTTTCTCTGGTATATTTAGCAGTAAATTACCTAAGAATAAGTGCTAAATGGAGCTTATTCACTGGGCGGCACAGGTTCGAGCCCAGAAAAAGAGCCGTTATAAGGATCCCTTCCTCCGTTATTGTTTGAGTACTCAGATGGCGCCATAATCGCCACCATCTTTATTCCTTTTTCTGTAGCGATCTCGCTCGGTGGTTTTCCCAGTGCTCTCTAGTAATTTGGATTTATTATGCAACCTCCAGCCTCTTCTGCCTCTGGAAAGTTGAGTATTTGATTCTTATGCTGTATAAATTTAGCTCTGGCCATAAAGTAAAAAATTGAATCAAATTAAACAATTTTTGGCAGAGCTATTGCCTGGACAGGAGGCGTCTTCGGCGCTGTCGTTCGTAACGCATGAGTTATTTAGTTAGCCAGAACGACTTTCCCAGTATAATAGCTTAAATAAAAATAATTAGCTATTTAGTCTTCATTGCTAGGAATTAATTATATTATGCCGATAGTATTCATATTAGTTTCGGCAAATTAGGTAGCCGATCTTGTTTACACTAGGCGTCCTAGCCTAGGCGTTCTAGTTTACTTACTTGCATGATATAATAAGTGTTCCTGGTGATAATAAATCTAAATGAAGGTATTAGGCAATTTATATATGTAAGATATATTGATTGCATATAAAATTTTCCTCTTCCAAGATAGTATACGAGAGAGCTTCGATGAGTTAGGTAGTCTATCTCACTGTCACTAGGCTAGTAGCCTAGGGGCTTTAGTATACTTTCATACAATCTCCCCGGTTACCCTCATGTATAGGGTAATCCCTCCTTCCCTCTGAGTGTAGCCTAAGGCTACAATCCTAGTTGGTCTTGCCTTGAGTTTTCATTCAGGCAAGACTAGGCTAGGGTTTTTTCTACCCCTTCCCCTAGTTACAGATGGTAAGCTTTGGGTTTAGGTCAGAACCTCAGAGTACTTGTCGTGTGCCGGCAGCTGGTCAACAGGGTGAATACATTCCCCTGTCGGGTTTTGGTTGTTGGCATAGGAGGCTTAGCCTCCCTAGGGGTCATGTGATTCCCCCTTCTCCCTGTGATTTAGTCGACTAGTCCTGTGCTTGCAGACCCTAGGCTGAAGAATAGAGATTATTCTGCTGCCTAGGATGGCTCCGGCACTGGAACTCTGTTTCTCTATGATTAAGGGTGGCAGCTATATGATTGCCGGCCACCTTACTGTATTGGCAGACCCTAGTCTGTGGAATAAATTCTCCGTCCGCCTAGGATGGCGCTGATACTGAAACAGAGCTTCCTCAAGGTATGGTAGGACCGGTATATTGCCGGCTCCTCTCACACCTTATACAGGACCCTTTTTTCCCTCCCCCCTCTGTCCTTTAGTGATGGCTTATCCATCACATCCCTTTGGCCGTCGTCCTGCAATCTCGCCGCTTGTCGGCAGGTTGTAGGGCCGGCTTGGGCTTCTGCTTGTATGGCCTAGTCACTCAGCTTCCCTATCGGACACAGAGCCTGGGATAGCTGTGTTGGCAGGATCAGTTGCTGGCAGAAGATCCATTTACTTTGAAGTGTTCTTCAGTCCTCCCTTGGGCCGCCATTCACATCCTATGACCGGCAAGGATCGGCAACGGAGGTGGATGGGTGGAAGCTTGATTATCTTATATTCTCCCCTTCCATTAGAACCCTCATTCCGGAGGAAGGAAGTGAGAGTGCTCTTACATCACCCTTTACTCCTCGCTTTCTCTCTCTCTCTTGGCTAGTGCCGACAGGTACTAACCTAACTGGCGGCTGCCGGCCACTACCCTAGCCAGCAAGATGCTGCCTAGATTTGTGCCGACAGCCAATGATTCACTGACACAACTGACTTAGCCCGCAAGAGCTGGCCGAGTTCTGTCTACCGGCCACCACCCTGTCACATAGAATGCTGCTCTGTGTGTCCAAGTGCAGTCTATTGTTGAGACCTTATAAGATAAGGAAAGGAATTCCCTTTCCATATACTGATAGATAATCAGTTAATAATGAACCTCATTATTCATCCTTTTGGAAGTTAGTGTTAGTTACACTCTTCTATCCTTATAGGCTAGACTCTTCCACTGGGCCTCCTGAGGAGGATAACCCTAGGGTTAATATTGAGGGAGGTCACAGCAATTGGCTGGGCAGGAAACACACTTACGTGTCTTTTCTAATTCATTTCAAGCTTATCTATCCTAAACTATATGCAATAAAATAAAACGGAAAATATTATCAATAATATTTATTAGTTTATCTAGTGAGATGAACTACTTTATACTCATCTTATTTTCCTCTCTTTACAGGAGGACCATGTAAAGTGTCGCAGCGTCTTCTGCAACATGCGTAGCAGGGACTTCTGCGGCCACCTGGAGTGTAGGACGCACTCCCTCTGTTCCATCACCAAGGGACCTCTCAAATATGGGAACCCCCAGGTATGAACAGTGTGCAAAGACTTGGTTAATGAGGCTTTTGAAGACCCCAAGACAATGGAGTCAAGGGATGCAGCTCGGAATAAGCTGCGCAGAGGGGTTCATGGCTTCCAGAAAAATGCCAAGGGGCGTTACCTTCCCAATGAACGTATGAGGGCCTATCTATTCCCCCAAAGCATCTGCGGATGCTGTCATTCCACAGCCTCACCCTGAGATCCCTTGCATCCAGATCTCCGTGGACACGGATGTCTCGGATGCGATGAAGGACATCCATCTAGTCTCTAGATGACAAGAGGATGTCAAGAGGTGTCAGAGGACACCGAAAAGGACCTTCTGGCTGAATGTCAAGGAGTCAACGTAGGCTCCAGAGACGGAAAAGGATGAAGTCGAAACAGTGTCTGTTTCATCGGTTCCTGCCCTAGAACCAGTGCCCTCTACGTCTTCCGCTCCTCCACCTGATAAGTCGGATAAGACCCTGCTGCCATCATGGCCATGATGGAGACCTTTCAGAAGAAGAGCGAAGAAAGGGAAGCTGCGCTAAGGAAGGAGATTCACCAGCTTGCAGTGGCCCGTGGGTCTCATAGGAGACTTAATGTTAAGGATCTTCCCTCGTGCTCCGAGGTAAACCCATGGAGGCATGCTGAGTACATGCCAATCACGAACGGCAAGATCTTCATCTCAAAAAAGCTGGGAGCTGTCCTTATCGAGGACATTGAGTTCTGGCCCAGCTTTGAGTCCTATCCTGACTGCTTTGTTCGTCTAAGGACAGAACCTGTATCTAAGGAGGAGAGAGAGGCCAAGGAGGTCATAGTGCTTGACCATACAAAGGCTCAAGCTTTGCTAGCCAGCAGTCTGAAGGACAGGGGCTTCACCAACTCTAAGGTGCCAACCCTGAGGAATAAACACCCTTCCTTTCTTGCTCCAGCGACTATGGCCTTCCCCTTTGCAGAAAAAGGGTTCAAGGCGGTGATCAAGGCAGTGGAAGCTGGGAAACCTTGCCCTACACTGGAGGAGTGTACGCCCCTTTCCCTAGCCCTGCCGACAGATCACAAAGACTGGAAGGATATCTAGCTTACCTTCTCAGTTGAAAAGTTGGAGGCCGATATTGCTGGACATCAGTTTAGCGGAAACCTCCCCAAGTTGTCTGAATTTCTCCTGCGTAGGGAGCAGGACACGAAGGAAAGGCTTGCTGCCTCTCTGTCCCTCCAGGTGACCCTGGAGGCAATGGCCAGTGAACATAAGTCCCTAGATATGTTCATGGTCATAGCCAAAACACACTTGGCAACCCTAATTAAGGACTTATAGCTTTGTTAGGCCTAGAAGGGCTTGCAGGGAGTTCGTGTTTGCCTCGGCTGCGGTCAGACACGAACCCAGGAAGATGATATCTTCCAATGTCTGGGGGAAAGACCTCTTCCCGAATGAAGTGGTCAAAGAAATTGTCGACAAAGCCGCCACGGAGAATAGGAATCTTCTTCAGAAGTGGGGCATGTCGACTAAAAGGAAGTCTTCCCCGGATGAGGGTCCCCAACCAAAACGGAAGACAAAGAGGCCAAGGGTGCCCTCTCGCCCTGCTAGACAACAACAACAGCAACTTCCCATGACTGCGGTGCCCCAGATGGTGGCACAGCCCCAACCCACCTACCAGATGGTACCCCAGCAGGTGGTGACTCAGTTACCTGCCTTCACTCCCGCCTTTGAGAGGCAGACCACTACCTTTCGCCCTAAAGGTAGGGGGTCAGATAGAGGTTCCTCTAGACATCCCTCGAGAGAAAGAGGGGGTAGGGGATGATGCGGTCAAGGAGGCAAGCCCTCCAGAAACCAGAAGCAATGAGATGCTTCCGATAGGAGGAAGACTTTGACAATTCCAGGATCGTTGGCCCTTCGATCCCTGGGCCCACAGCCTAATCAAGAACGGACTAAGTTGGAGCTGGAAGACAGCTCCATCATCATTTCCTCAATTCTTCCAACACTCCACCCCCGTTCTGGAAGAATACACCCGAGAACTCTTGAGCAAACGAGTGATAAGGAGGGCAAAGTCCATCAAATTCCAAGGAAGGCTGTTTTGTGTTCCCAAGAAGGACTTAGACAAACTCAGAGTCATTCTGGATTTGTAGCCACTCAAGTTTATAGAAAACGACAAGTTCAAGATGCTGACCCTTCAACACATAAGGGCCCTGCTGCCCAAAAGGGCATACACAGTCTCCATAGACATGGCAGATGCCTATTGGCACATTCCGATCAATCGCCAACTCTCCTCCTACCTAGGATTCAGGCTACAAAAAAAAAAAGTACGCTTTCAGAGTCATGCCCTTCGGACTAAACATAGCCCCAAGGATCTTCACGAAGCTTGAAAAAGCAGTCGTTCAACAACTACGCCTTTAAGGTGTCCAGGTGATATCCTACCTGGAAGATTGGCTGGAGTGGGCAGCATCCGAGACGAAATGCATGCAAGCATCCAAGAAAGTAATCCAGTTCTTGGAACACCTGGGATTGAAGATCAACAGCAAAAAGGCTCGACTGTCTCCAGCTCAGAAGTTTCAAAAGGCTAGGTATACATTGGAACTTACAGTCACATCGCCTCTCCATTCCATTAAAGAAGAGGAGAGAGATAGCGGGATCTGTCAAGAGACTTCTAAAATCCAACAGGATTTCAAGACGCCAACAGAAGAGAGTGCTGGGCTCCCTTCAGTTTGCATCACTGACAGACCCAGTGCTAAAGAGCACAGCTAAAAGATGCATCAGGAGCCTGGAGAAGATACGCATCAAACGCTCGAAGAGATCTAAGAAGACCAATACCAATCCGACTACGATCACTTCTCGAGCCATGGTCGAAGGCCAAGAACTTGAAGAGGTCAATGCCTCTGCAACCGCCTCCACCCTCAGTCATCATCCACACGGACGCATCGTTGGAAGGATGGGGAGGTCACTCTCATCAACGGAAAGTTCAAGGAACTTGGTCCTCTCTATTCAAGACTTTCCATATCAATATTTTGGAGGCCATGACAGTCTTCCTCACACTGAAGAAATTATCCCCTCGCCCTTTGGTCCACATAAGACTGATTCTGGACAGCGATGTGGTAATGAGATGCCTGAATCATCAAGGTATGAGATGCCTGAATCATCAAGGTTTGAGATCACTTCAACTCAACCAGGTAATGTTGGCCATCTTCCGCTTAGCGGAAGAGAAGAGATGGCACTTATCAGCAGTTCACCTTCAAAGGTTCCGCAATGTGACGGCGGACGCTTTATCCAGTCTAACTCCGATAGAGTCAGAATGGTCCCTAGACGCAAGATCATTCTCCTGCATCTTACATAAAGTCCCGGAACTGCACATCGACCTCTTCGCGACGAGCGACAACAAGAAACTTCCTCGATATGTGGCCCTATACGAGGACCCTCTAGCGGAAGCTGTGGGCATGGCGCCCAAGTTGGACCAGGATTTATCTGTTCCCTCCATCCAACCTGCAGATGAAGGTCCTCAACAAGCTGAGATCTTTTCAAGGAATAGCAGCCCTAGTGGCTCCAAAGTGGCCCCGGAGCAACTGGTTCCCTCTAGTATTGGAATTACAGCCAAGGCTGATTCCCCTGCCGTTCTGTCTCAACAAGTACAGAAGTCGACTGTCTTCGCTTCATTACAGAGAACCCAAGACCTTCATCTCATGATTTTCTCTCCCTAGCAGTAAGGAAAAGGTTTGGGATCTCGAAAGAGAGTATAGACTTCTCAGAGGAATACAAGTCTAAATCTACCAGAGGGCATTATGAGTCGTCTTGGAAGAAGTGGGTGGCCTTTGTCAAGGCAAGAAATCTAAAGGAAATCTCGACAGATTTCTGCTTATCTTTCTTTATTCAGATTCTTGAACAAGGTTTAGCAGTCAACACGATAACTACGTGTAAATCTGCCTTGACTAGACCCTTGCTTTATGCTTTCCAAGTAGACTTTTTTAATGAAATTTTCAACAAAATCCCTAAGGCAGTGCTAGGCTTAGGCCTGCAGCACCTCCAAGGCCCATTTCATGGTCTTTGGATAAGTTACTACAGTTTGCTTCAACATTGAACAACGATAATTGCTCTCTGAAAGATTTGACTCAAAAAGTTATATTCTTGTTTGCTCTGGCCTCAGGGGCTAGAGTTGGTGAGATAGTGGCCCTTTCTCGGGAAGAGGGCCATATCCAGTTTGCTGAAATGGGAGAACTGAATCTCTTTCCCGACCCAACATTTCTCGCCAAGAACGAGCTACCCACCAAGAGGTGGAGTCCCTGGAGAATCTGCCCTCTGAAGGAAGATGTCTCGCTGTGTCCAGTGGAGTGTCTAAAGGTCTATCTTCGAAGAACTTCAGACTTCAGGGGAGGACAGCTCTTTGAAGGAGAAACATTGGGCTCAAACTTATCCCTGAAAACTTATCCCTGAAACAACTAAGGGCGAAGATCACCTACTTCATTCGCAGAGCGGATCCTGACGGTACACCCGCAGGTCATGATCCTAGGAAAATTGCTTCATCGTTAAACTTTTTCCAGCTCATGGATTTCGAGAGCCTTCGCTCGTTTACTGGATGGAAGTCATCCAGAGTGTTTTTCAAACACTACGTAAAGCAAGTGCAAGAATTAAAGCGATTCATGGTGGCGGCAGGTAGTGTACTAAAACCTGTCGCTTAATGCTGCGAGGAACAGTGAATTATTTGGGACTATAATTCTATAGGGTGTACATGTTGGCACATTATAGTGCAACATGGTAAGTGAAATGTCATCAAGGTGACATTATGGACTGTTCCAGTGTATAAAGGTGAAGAAACATAGACTTAACACAAGTGCCGTGTGTTTTTTACACAAGTGTAAATAGACAGACTTCTCAGAAAGATATTAGAAAATTAAGGGATTTTGACGAAGGAAAAATCTTTTTCTGGGGAGATACCTGTGGCGCCCGGTGAAAAAGGGTCCTTCTTATCACTTTTCTGATATAAATACTTCCAAATATACCAGAGAAAGTTAAAGCATGGAATGCAGAGGTTACTACCCTTGCGTGAGCACCCTGAGGGCATGTGAAAACCACTATTCACAGGTCGTCTTCCATTTAGATAAATCCTTCATCAATAAGGGGTAAGCTGTTACAGCGGCACTAACCAAACTCACCTGATCCACCCACCGACGCCCGACTCGAGCACCATCCACACATCCTTCAGTATGAGATGGCTTGGAAAGGAAAGGGACGGGGAAAAAACCAGGGAAGGGTTTCACCGGGCGTCACAGGTATCTCCCCAAAAATAGATTTTTTCCTTCGTCAAAATCCCTTTTCTGGGTCGACCTGTGACGCCCGGTGAAAATATACCAGAGAATGCCTTCCAAGCCCACAAATCAAAAGGTTAAAGTAAAAGTGTTATGTATAAATGGAGGTTATATATTAAGGAATGTAATATGACATAGATAAACATCAAAACCTCATGTATAAAATTAAACAATGCCATGAAGGTACAAGTAAAGCATACTGTACAAAAACTCAAAAAACATAATACAATCATAGACTACAAGCATAGGTAGCTAAAGGTAAAGTAATAATGGCAAAAGACAAAAAACAAGAGTATCATAATATGGGTACAAAAAACATGGCATACTGTACAATACCCATGGATAAGTTATATACAATCCAAAATGAGAGCTACCAAAATGAACAAGGCAACATTGACATAAAGTAATGGGGCTAAACCACCAACCGAGGTGAGAGGCATCGTGGTGGGAGTGGCAGGTAGGAGGGAGAAGGACGAGAGTTGGACGAAAGGAAGAACGGGAAGAAATTATTCAGGGTAGATGACACTCCCAGCTGCAATAGTAGGGAATTTAAGGGCCAGTAAGTTCTTTAAATAGTGGCGTTTGAAAACCATCGTGGATTTCCAACCCGTGTACTTTTTAAGGTCATCAAAATCCATGTTCTGAAAGTAATTGATGGAGATGGCTACAGCCCGGATATCATGTGCATGTGTAAAAGATTCCGGGTTAGCTTGCTTGATGAAATAAAGGATTTGCTGCCTGATGCCTAGGATGGAAATAGTACCTCCTTGTTTCCTGACAAACAAGGGGCCAGATGAGCGTGAGGCAGTCCTAGCTAAAAAGGCCCGAAGCGTAGCAACTGGACACAAAGAAGCATCTTGGGGTAGAGGAATAATTTTCCAAGGGGACCACCTATTTTGTGGGTCCCTCTAGGAAAGCTTTATCTGGAGAGAGTAGGACTTCTCCTGATGGGAGGATATCTAGGTTTTCAGGATTACGGGAGAGAGCTGCTAATTCTGAGATTCTAGCACCTGAGGCCATGGCTGTAAGAAATAAGGTCTTCCGAAGAAGCGAGATGTAGGAGCAGGATTCGTTATCGGTGTCTGAAGCGAGCTTTAGGACATCGTTCAGAAACCATGAGACCTTTTGTGGACGAGCAGAAGGTCTGAGCCTAGCACAGGCTTTTGGAATGGATGAAAAATAGGAATCTGCTAGGTCAATATTGAAACCTACTTGGAAGATCTTTTTCAGAGCTGACTTAATCGTGGTTATATTACTAGCTGCTAGGCCCTTGTCAAATAGGGACCTAAAAAACGAAATGGCCAAATTAGGGGTCATTTGAGTATCTTCTGAATTCTTTAGAAATTCTGCTAGTTTCTTAACAGCCGAATCATATTGTCTAAGTGTGGAGTCCCTCTTGTCTGATTCGATAAAGAGGACATTTTCCGGGTCAATATTTGCGTCCTTGTGGGCTGCAAATTTCATGAAATCCACAAAGTTAGGGTTTGTGCTATCCTTGAGGAATCTGACACAGTCTGTGTTTGGACTACAGTACTTGTGTCAGCTTGGGGAATGGGATCCGGAAGGGGCGGAGTTTCAACTCGAGGAGGAGAGGAAACCAACTGCTTTTTGGCCAATTTGGTGCCACCAAAGCCACTGCTCCGTGGAAGGAGCGTAGTTTGGGTAAAACTTTCATCAGAAGATTCACCGGAGGGAATAGGTAAATCTTCTTCCAACGGTTCCAATCCAGGGTTAATGCGTCCATAGCATAAGCCTGAAGGTCCAGGTTTGGGGCCACATAACAGGGAAGTTTGTGGTTCAGTAGTGTCGCAAACAAGTCTACCTGGAGACCGGGAACCACCCTGGATATCCACCGGAATGAATTAATGTCATGGGACCATTCTGATTCTAATGGTTTTGTCCTGAATAGTGAGTCCGCTATCACGTTCTGGACTCCTGCTAGGTGAGTGGCTGACAGGAACCAGTTCTTTTCGATTGCCAAGGTAAAAATCATGACCAGGACTTGATTCAGGTTGGGAGTTTTTGATCCACCTCTGTTTATGCAGTGAACTACTGCTGTGCAGTCAGAGACTATCCTGATATGAGTGGATCGTGGAGGGGATAGTCGTTTTAAGGTCAGGAATACTGCCATGGCCTCTAACACATTGATGTGGAACTGTTTCATAGCAGGGGACCAGGAGCCTTGAAACATCTGTTGTTTGTAGTAGCCCCCCCAACCACTGAGAGACGCGTCTGTATGAATCGTCACTCGTGGAGGAGGGAATTGCAGAGGAACCGATTTGGATAGGTTCTCTGGTTTTGACCATGGCCGGAGTCTTCGTATTAAGACTGAGGGGATCTTTGATATCTTGTCTCGTAAGCTTGTTGTAGCTCTCTTCCTCCAAACTCGGTTGATGTCCTTGAGTTTGGCTTTCAATAAGAGGTCTGTCACTGAAGCAAATTGGAGTAAGCCGAGAACTCTTTCTAAGGCTCTTCTTGACACCTGTTTGTTCCTGATGAAGTCCCTTGTCTTTGATGCTATCTCTTTGACCTTTTTGGGGGAAAGAGACAGTTTGTGATTCGTGAGGTCCCAGCGGATGCCTAACCATTTGAATTGGCTTGCTGGTTGGAGGCGAGATTTTTGCAAGTTGACTTAAAATCCCAGCTTGTGTAGAAACTGAACCACTTTGGTCGTAGCCTTGTGGCATTCTTGAATCGTCTGTGCCCAGATGAGCCAGTCGTCCAGATAAGCTATCACCATGATTCCCTGGCTCCTGAGCTGTTCTAACACCGTCTCCCCTAGTTTTGTAAATATCCTGGGGGCGATGCTGAGGCCGAAGGGCATCAATTTTGAACGCATAGGATTTCTTGCCTAGGCGGAAGCCGAGGTAAAGAGAGAAGTTTCTTGCTACTGGGACATGATAATAGGTGTCGGTAAGATCGATAGAGGTGGTGACGGCCCCACGGGGAAGTAAGGTCCGTACCTGAGAGATAGTCAACATACGGAACCTGTCGCAAAAAATGTAAGAATTCAGTTTGGACAGGTCTAGGACAACTCTCAACGCCGACGAATTCTTTTTTGGGACTGTGAACAGTCGGCCTTGAAATTTCAGTGTTCTTACCCTCTTTATGGCCTTCTTCTTCAATAGGTCCTTGGTGTACTCTTCTAGGATGGGAGTGGGTTTCTGGAAGAAGGTCACTGTCGGAGGTGGGGAACCTTGTGAACACTTCCAGCCCAGGCCTTTGGAGACTATGCTGTGGGCCCAAGGACTGAAGGTCCATTGGTCCCGAAATCGGTATAGTCTCCCTCCTACCTGATTCATCTCATTGGTTGGTGTTGAATTTAGCCCCTCGTCCTCCTCGGGAACCTCTGGCTCTAGGTCCGCCTCGTTGACGGAACTGACCTCTACCCCTGTTGCTGCCTCTAGGGTATCCTCGAAAGGAACCCAAGGTTTCGTAAGCCTGATTGAAGGCAGGGGAGGTCATCCAAGATGCCATAGGAGCCGGTTGGGTACCTCGAGGTGCCGGGACGAACACAATCTGTTGTGGAGGGGCGGCTTTGGAGGTAGAGGGAGTTGAAGAGTGAGGGCCTGGTGAATGGTGAAGCTGGCCACGGCTGGTCTTATATGGGGTATAGGACCTTTGTTTTCCTTTTAGAAAAAGGTTGTCTCATTACATTTTCAAACTTTCGTTTGTTTGAAAGGCCCCATCAAACTTGTAGGTTCTGGTTAGCCCTCGCCGCGTCTTGGAGGACTTTGTCGACCTCTTCCTGAGGGAAGAGAGTTTTACCCCAGCAGGAGGAGGCAATAAGCCTATTAGGCTCATGCCTAATAGAGGCTTCGGCGAGAACGTGTTTTCTGCAGTTCGTTCTTGCCGTCCAGAAGTCATGAAGGTCTGATTGGAACGACTATGGAAGATTTTTTGCCTTTACCCGAAAGAGAGGTTCGTCACTGTAAAGGGAAGATATCAACTCTGAGGATACTACCGAGTTGAGTGACCCAGCCAGCCGGTTTCTTGCTTCAAATTCTAATTTTAATAAATGATCCGGAAGCTTGGGGAGTTTCTCCGAGAAGAGAGAGGAGGCGCAGTCCGGGTCGAGTTTACCCACCTTAAAAGTAGCCGAGGTATCGTGCCAAAGAGCAGACGTGCCTGGTACGAGGAGAGAGGTGGGGTCTGTCTCCTTAAGGGTTGGCATAGGGATGCCGTCCTTAACTGATTGAATAGTCAATTCTGCTATTTTATCCGTAAGAGGAGACGGGATGGATGGAGGAGTTATAAAAATAGTGTACGCACCCTTATGGGGAGTCAAGGAGTTATAAAAATAGTGTACGCACCCTTATGGGGAGTCAACTTGGAGTTGACGCATCCCCATTCCGAGAGAGTACGAGCCCAGACAGCTTGGGCTTGTTCTTTAGGGAATATCACTGTCTCCTTTGGTACTTTGTCCATCCGGATCAGGGCATGCTCCTTCAGGCGAACAAAACCATTGAAGGGGAACTGGAGATCAGGAGGGTAGAACTCCAGATCGTCTAGAGGGCGGGTCCCCAAGCCTTCTAGAGTAAGTGTGCCGTCCAAATAAGGAGCATGCCTAGCGAACTGCCAAGGGTTATTCTTGTCAAAGGGCGGTAGCTTAGAGGTGTCAGGGCCTACGGGCAGAGCAGGCTGAGACCCAGAATGGAGGAGGCTAGCCACCATGTCCTTTAGCTCCAATATGACACCTGAGTGCTTCTGCAACTTCGATTCCATCATATCCTGTATCATAGTCATGGTTATCGGGGGCTCCGAGGAGCTACCCGCAGCTGAAGCCTTGGACTTCGCGGACTTACTTCTCTGTCCTTTAGTAGGAGGAGGAGTCTGTGACATCATTGGGATGTCGGGGGTTGAGGAAGGTCCGGGGACCGGTGATATGGATAATGGCGAAGCTGGATTAATGGGTTTTGGTTTGTTTTTTCTTAATGGCTTAACCTTGGGGCGGACCGAGACGGAACCCTCCCAAGGAGAAGCCTGAGGCTTGTCAAAGCCGAGGAAGGAAGAAGTAGAGGAAGGAGTAGGGGAAAGAAAGGAGTCTGCCAACTCTGCAACACTAACCTGCTCATCGATAGGCTCGGTGTGGATGTCAAGGGTGGAGATGTCCCCAGAGAGCTGGTGTTCCTCCTCCACTGGCAGGGCCGCCCTGATACCGTCGATTATAGGAGAGGCTTGCTCCAAGGGTACGGCGGCCGAGGAAGAACCAGGGAACAGCCGGGAGGCCATGTCTCCGTCGAGGAGGTAAGGGCAACCAGTCGGGGCGTTCCTCCCAAAACCAGATACCCAAGTCCGGAGGCTGGTTTTGGCCGTCCGGAGCGAATCCTCGTCAGCCTGGAAAAGGGGAGTAACTTTAGAACGACAAAAGGCAAACTCATAGGAACATTAAAAATAATAAATGAAAAAGTCTATATAATAAGCGTAACCTCAATAAAATATTAGCATGAATGGCAAAATTGAGAAATCTTACGTCATCATTGAGGAGAATAGATGATAGCTCATAGCAGAGCGTGCACGCCTCCGGGAACCAGACCATGTAAGGGGGCTAGCCAGCTTCCCGGACAAAGGAGATCGCACAGTGGGCGTGGGACCAGCAGACGTCATGGCCTACCGGGGCCAAAAAGGTTGCCGAGCAGCCCTTGGCGGCACAGCGAACTTTCTGTAATAAAAAAGTTAAATAAGTACAAAGGCTCCCGGAGGCTCTAACTTAACTCAAGAATAATAATAAGTAAGAGCTATGGATAAGGGAGATACTAGTTGATGTGAAGGAATGGGTTCGTGCAACATAAGGAGCCGAGCTCTGCCATAATTACTACAATGATAAAAATAGGGGAGTATACTCCGTAGTAGACCGGAGTGATATCGTGCATATAGGGGAGCCGGAGCTCCTGAGTAATTACTGACAAAAATCTTTTAAGGCATAGTGGTATGGGAGAGCTCCGTAGTACGTCGGAGATCCGAGGGGGGGAAAAGCTCCTTGATACATAATAAGTGAAATATAAAAAATAAAATTAATTAAATTAAAATGATCTCCGAATAAGATCTCCGGTAGGTGACTACCGGAGAAGGTGAAAAAGGGGGGGACGGAGATAGTTGTGTTTGTCGTGTGAAAAAGGGGGGGCCGTAGCCGGAGTCAAGGTGCGGAGGGCCAACGAGGGGAGGATTCCCTGCCGAAGGGGCGCACTAGATTAATAGGAAAGTTATGTGTTCCCAGCTCATAGTAGCGAAAACTCATGGCGGAGTTCGGATGGAGGTCCGGACCCGACTCCCAGGCCGGAACAGGGAGAGGGTGGGACTAGGGGGAGGGGGAACGGGAGGCGGCTCAAGGCAGGCCAACTAACCTAGAATATGTGACTAACACGAACAGGATCTAAGAATAAAACCAACACTAGCCTATAATAGAAGATAGAACAAAGTAACCTGGTAATACTAATAAACTCGTCTAAGACGAAGAAAAACCCAGAAGGGGAGAGATAGAGAGAGGGAGAGCCTGAGTCTGCGTGAACAGAAAACGGGAACTCCAGCCCCTCAAACTAGGTGGTTACTAAGATCGATCTAAAATAACACGAACCCAAAAAATTACATAAAACACATCTGTCCGTGAATAGTAATAAAAAAGAAATGTAACGAAGAATAGTGAAAAGGGGGAGGGGTAACAAACAGTCAAAAACATGGCGAATTGTAAAAATAAACGCCAACATAGTTGGTGGTAACTAAACTGAAATAAAACCCCGAACACTATTCTTCGTTAACATGAGATACGGACTCGTAAACGACTAATAAGTACCAAAAGATATAAATAAATTGGTTCAAAATAACTGGCACAAGGCCCATAATCTAGCATAAGATTAAAAAGAACCTAGAATGACAAAAGTACCTGAGGGCAATAAAAACAAGAGAAAAACTGAAACGTACTGAACGTAAACAACAACAATGGCCGCGTGGGCCGTGGGAAGGCATAAAGCCGAACGCACTAAAACACTTTATATGAATTAAAAAGAACATGCCCGGTACTAAGACTAATGTCAAAACAATCTATGGTACTTAACATTGGCATAGGAGGAAGGAGGGCTTCAGCCATGGCGAAGAAATCCACAAAAACAGCCAAAAAACGAGAGCACAAAACAAAGTAAGCGTCGTTAACACGAGTCCAAAAGAAGGATGTGTAGATGGCGCTCAAGTCGGGCATCGGTGGGTGGATCAGGTGAGTTTCGTTAGTGCCGCTGTAACGGCTCACCCCTTATTGATGAAGGATTTATCTAAATGGAAGACGACCTGTGAATAATGGTTTTCACACGCCCTATCTTTATACACGACGCCCTCAGGGTGCTCACGCGAGGGTAGTAACCTCTGCATTCCATGCTTTAACTTTCTCTGGTATAATTGGAAGTATTTATATCAGAGAAGTGATAAGAAAGACTCCTTTTCACTGGGCGTCACAGGTCGACCCAGAAATTAAATTTTCAATTGAGTGGCATAAAATTTTGTTTTTTGATAAAACAAGTATTTCTGATTTATTCTGTATGTTCTATGTTTGTAAATTCTATTCACTTGCATTATTATATTATTATGAAATGCATGCTGAATTTTTATTTATTGTTTGACAATAAATGTCTAATTGTTTTGTGTGTCTTATTTCCTGTGCCGCTCCGTGAAATGCTCCTTTGACATCATTTCTAAGGTATATAACTGCTATGTATTACCAGAGAAAAAAGTTGCATAGGAATGCCAGGGATGAACCTAGCTCGCTCACCTAAATAGGTGTCGGTATATAGTAATTGGGGCCTGAAAACCACTACCAGAGGTCTCGTGCCATTTAGATATCTCTTCAAATATCCCCGTTACTACGAGGTGCCGTTCTACATCCACTACTGATTGCTACTACCACTATCTCCACCCACGCCAACTACGTCTCTCCTTTCATAGCATCTTCGGTGTTTACCCGTGCGTTCCTTTGCTTGTGATTTTTGGTTCTTTAGAGTGCTTTTTTGTACGAGATGTCGGACGTTCAAGCTTCCTCATCCAAGTTAAGTACTAGAACTATGAATTTCGAGTTTCTGGAGGTAGCGATGCCTTTATTTTCCTTGTTATTGTGTTAACGAGTTTTATTGGGTTGGAGGTTCCGCTCCACGGCAGCCATGCTTGGTTTCGCTACTTCCAAATCTTGTTCTTGACGTTTTGCAATTAGTCCCCCAAACTAATTGTAACTCGTTTTGAACCTTTTTGCACTTGCTCAATACCGATTCACATTACGCGATGCTTTTATTCAGCTTTAATCACTATATAATTATTATGGGAACGTATATATTTTAGGTTATGGGCTTGCTTGCTACCCTTCTAGGCCGAGTACCTTGAAGGTATATTCGTCACCGTGTCATGGTGTCTTATTATGCTAGGATTGTTTGCTCTTATTCATTCCTACCACCTTTAAATAAGAGTTAGGTCCTGTTTTTTGCTGGACAGGGACTCCAGGTTAGCAGTTTATTATTTTACGTATTTTTATCCTACTGATCGGCATCTTACCCGATCGAGCCTTTGTGTTGTAGTCCCCCCGTCCAGTTCGGTAGATACCCGAGTCTGGTGGGCTAGGCCTACTTTCCTCATTCATGTTGTTCTGATGTTCTCCTGCGTCCCTCTCTTACTGCTTTATTTTAGCTTTATTTAGCTTTATTTTGCATGCCACATAACTTAGTTATATATTTTTTGTTTCGGTCATTTTACCGATTAGTTATGATCATTCTATTTATGTTGGTATCGCATGGTTCTGTTTTGGTAGGTTGGTACTCCTGTCCGCTCGCGGACCCACGTGATCACCTCGAACCCGTCCATTGGGTTGTTTTCGCTAGTTCCCCCCTTGTGGAGCATTCGGCCCCATACCCTCATCCCTCTCCCGGGATACCTCATGTCTCATTGAGACTTCGGAGATCAGATGTTTGTTTTTGGTCGAGTACGCTCGCCCCCGACATCCCCCCCCAGGGATACTTCATGACTCCCTCCCTTAGAGTTAAGCCGAGAACAGCTGTTGGGGTCTTAGCCGAGTACACTCGTTTTCCATGCTTTGTCGTAGCCGTGCTCTCCCCGGCCGCTCTGCTTGGCCCTCGGGCGGCCGGGAAGATTACGGGTTGCGTGTTAGGTTTTCTTCAGCGTGATTCCCTCGTTATGTAACGTATCATGATTTTAAGTTGCCTACTACTACGTAGGCTATTTATCAGTTTGAATCATGGAAGAACCTTCTTTTGTTTGATTTGGTATTTCATTGTCACGGTTCGGTTGGGTCCTTGTGGCTGGCGGGGGTCGTAGAATCCCCCATCCCTCCCCTTCCAACTCCCCTACCCCGGTAGGCATGTTATGACCCCCCGGAGCCAACAGAAGGAATGTTAATTTCAACAGTTTTAATTTTTATATATATACATCCCCAGCTCTGACGGGATAGTATACAATATCCTCCATTATGACAATATTAATATCATTGAATGATCATAATTAAATACAGAATTGTTTATATTGGTATCAATTAGTTTTATACATATTATATTACCCCGGTATTCTACTCCGGTTAATTTTAAGTACCCGGAGCCTCCGGTGATCCCCTCGGGATACTTATGTATCTTTTTTCTTACAGATGGTCCGGTGTCAGATGACAACCTGTGCGGCTGTTTTGCAGCAGGCATGTGGACATGGTGTCTGCCAGTCCCATGCCCCGTGTGCTGTTCAAGTCGGCGACCTCCTAGTGTGGCATCCGGACAACTGCGAGGTCTGCTACGGTCTGGTATCCGTGCTCACCGCTGATTCGGTAGGTGTTCCCGTCGATCTGCTCTATATTTTAACTTTGGATATAATCTGACTTAGATTTTTTCCTTATTAAACTCAATAGTAGTATATCCGGGTGAGTTATGATAATTAATTTTGGTTTATATATATACAATTTTGCGATGGTTGACTTGGAATATTAGTAACGAATATTCTCTTTCAAAGTTTGCAGTCTTCCAAGAGTTCCGCCCTGTCGACCCTCAAGATCTAGGTAGGGAGGTAAGTGAGGCAGGTGGTACACGGTCTAAGATCCCTATCCTTAGCCCGTCTTTATCTACTTCTTCTGTTTCTTCCTTCCAGGGGTTTACTGGGAAGCATGTGGCTGGGGTCAGGCCACGCCCAGTAGTCCCTAAAGTTAAACAAATCAGAAAGACCCTAACGAAGACTCCCAGGTCTTCCAAGTTACCCAAACCAGCCAAGCCTTCATCTTCTAGGATACCTAAAGATTCAGCTGTAGCTACTTCTTCCTCCTTTGGGTTGAGAGCGAAGAGCAACTCGAAATCTAAGACCCCGGAAGCCTCCTTTGACCCGGCGGCCTTTTCGAGCCAATTGATGGAGCAGATTGGTTCCCTTATGGGCACCCTCACACAGAGAATGCAGAACCAGGAGAGTCTCATGGAGAATCTCCTGCGTTCCGGACTGCCTCAGCAGCAGCAATAAGTCATCCCGGACGCCTCTAAACTCCCGGAATTTGTTAAGAACAATCCGTGGAGGATGGCTTTACATTCTCCCTTCAAAGATGGCATGCTAACCATTGAAGGGTGTGGCACCCGACAGGTAGAAGACTTTGAATTCTACCCACCGGGTCTCCAGTTCCGCTTCCCCGGATTTGCGCGCTTAACTGAAGAAGCGCTAGTAAGGTTGGATAAGGTTACGAAGGAGACCATAATATACCCCAAGGAACAGGCACAGTCTGCCTGGGTCCGGACTCTAAACAAGTGGGAGTGTGTTAACACCATGTTAACACCTCATAAGAGCTCATATATGATGTTCGTGGTAGAGGAGCAAACTCCAACGCCATGTACCACGAAGATGATGGATCTGGCACATCAGGCTGTAAACGAAGACAAACCGTTGCCACAAATACGGGAAACGGACTGACTTCCCTCCTGTTCCCGGGAGATCACGATTGCTGGACTAACACCCCAGCGACGTTTACAGCAGGTAAGTTGAGCGCTGACTGTGCGTCTACACAGTTCAGCGAATGGCTACCCAGACTTCCAGATTCCTTGATACGACTCGAGTTCGAGGCCTGTACGCGTCTGAGTAGGTCCATCAACTCGGCTACGATGGCGGAAATGTCCTCTTTAGTTTACGAAGAGGAACCCCTTTTCAAAATTTTGACAAAGTTGTTGCTTCAGACATTGCTGTCCGACGCATATGACTTCATTCTGGGCAGACGTAGATGTCAGAAGCACGTCTTGGCTGAGGCGTCTATCAGACATGAGCCTAACAAGCTCATCAAAACCCCAATCTGGGGCCCGGACTTGTTCCCTGAGGACATGGTGAACAATGTCCTTAGCGAGGCTGCGAGGGTTAACCAGAGCCTCAAGGTCCGGTGGGGTCTCATACCCAAGCGTAAGTTCGAGCCATCCAGTAACCAATCTAAAGGCAGGAAGAGATTGAGGCCTTTTCAGTCATTCCAAAGCCAACAGTCCCAACAAGTGGTCCAGACCATCCCGGTAGCACAAGGGAGTCGACCCTCAACATCGAAAGCGCAGCCCCAACAGCAATATGTGTTGGTCCCTCAAGCTTAGGTCGCATCTACCTCATACACAACTTCCCCAGCCTTTAACCCTACCTTTGAGACACAGGGCGTGTTCCATAGTTACAACAAGCACGCCAGAGGTAGTGGGGCTAGAGGGACCTTTCGCAACAGAGGCAGCGGAAGAGTCTACTCTAGAGGCAGAGGATTCCGCGGAGCCCGGGGAGGTAAATCCGCTGCAAACCATTGAGAATCCTCAGGTAGGGGGAAGGTTCTACCTCTTTCGGAACCGTTGGACATTCAGCAATTGGGCTTTCAGCATAATTTCCAAAGGTCTGGGTGGAGTTGGATAGAAGGGCCCCCTCCACCAACCAGTTTTCATCAACATCCAACGAAAGAATTAGTCCTGTATGCAGAAGATCTGTTACAAAAGAATGCAATAAAGGAGGTAAAACACTTGAAATTTCAAGGTCGCTTGTTCAGCGTGCCAAAGAAAGACTCAGACAAGCGAAGGGTAATCTTGGACCTGTCTCATCTGAATTCTTACATTCAATGCGACAAGTTCCATATGCTAACCGTTTCTCAGGTGCGGACCTTACTTCCCCTTGGGGCCGTCACCACCTCTATAGATCTTACAGATGCTTACTATCACGTTCCGATAGCAAGGCACTTTCGTCGGTTTCTCGGTTTCAAGTTGGGCAACCAAACATATGCATTCAAAGTAATGCCATTCGGACTCAACATAGCACCCAGGATATTCACCAAACTAGCAGAAACAGTAATCCAAGAATTATGAACCCAAGGAATCCAAATAGTAGCTTACCTAGATGACTGGCTCATTTGGTCAAACAACGTCGAAACTTGCCTCATGGCAACAAGCAAAGTGTTAAAGTTCCTGCAATAGTTGGGTTTTCAGATCAACTTCGAGAAGTCACGGCTAGTCCCGGAGACGAAGTTTCAATGGCTAGGGATACAATGGGATATGAGCACACACACTCTGTGTATCCCAGTAAGCAAGAGGAAGGAAATAGCAAAGAATACAAAAAGTTTTCTCAAGGACAAATTGACGTCCAGGAGAAATTAAGAGAGAATCCTGGGTGCCCTCCGGTTTGCCTCAATAACAGACGTAGTTCTGAAGGCCAAACTGAAAGATATAAATCGAGTATGGCGTTCCAAAGCAAACAAGAAATATCGAGACAAAATAGCTCGAATCCCACCAATTCTGAGGAAGAGACTTCAGCCATGGACGAAAGCCAAAAACCTAGCAAAATCCGTTCCGTTAAAATTTCCACCTCCCAAACTGGTCGTTCACACAGAAACCTCTTTAACCAGCGTGGGGGGGGGGGGGTACTCCCAGTACAAGAAAGTCCAGGGACTATGGTCGATAACATTTCGTCAACTTTATATCAATGTCTTAGAAGCCATGGCAGTATTCTTGACTCTAAAGAAGCTTTCTCCAGCCAAGAAGCAACATATCAGGTTGGTACTAGACAGCGAAGTTATAGTCCACTGTATAAACACAGGAGGTTCAAAGTCAGGTTACATAAACCATGTGATGACAGCAATATTCTCCATGGCAGCATTGAACTATTGGCATCTGTCAGCGGTTCATCTAGCGGGAATACGAAATGTAGTGGCGGACGCACTTTCGAGGACAACTCCGCTGGAGTCGGAGTGGTCGCTGGACCTAAAGTCATTCAAATGGATTATATCTCAGGTTCCGGGTCTCCAAGTAGACCTGTTTGCTACAGAGTCCAACCACAAACTAAAGTGCTATGTAGCCCCAACCTGGACCCTCGGGCTTACGCCACAGACGCAATGTCATTGGACTGGAACACTTGGGAGAGAATTTACCTATTCCCACCAATAAATCTGTTAATGAAGGTTCTAGACAAACTCAGAACTTTCAGAGGCCAACCCAACTGGCCCAAGAGCAACTGGTTTCCCCTTCTGGTGGAACTGGGTCTCCATCCTCAACAGATCCCCAATCCAATACTAACACAAGTAGTACAAACTCGCAGTGTGTTAGCTTCCTCAAGAATTCAGAGTGCCCTAACTTTATGGACTTTATGAAATTTGCAGCTCAAAGAGATGCAGATATTGATCCTCAGAATACACTATTTTTAGAATCAGATGAAAGGGAATCCACCCTTCGACAGTATGATTCAGCTGTTAAGAAACTTGCAAAGTTTTTAAGGGACTCAAAGGCTGAGGTGATGACTATGAATCTGACAGTCTCCTTTTATAGAACTCTTTTTGAATCAGGCCTAGCGGCTAGTACTATTACCACAATTAAATCAGCCTTGAAGAAGATTTTCCATATTGGATTTAATATTGACCTTACAGATTCATACTTCTCATCCATCCCGAGAGCCTGTGCCAGATTGAAACCATCAACTCGTCCTAGCTCAGTTTCCTGGTTTCTCAATGATGTACTTAAACTGGCTTCTGACACTCCTAACGTGTTTTGTAATTATATCCCATTATTAAGGAAAACCTTATTCTTAATGAGCCTAGCATCTGGCGCCAGGATATCAGAACTTTCAGCTTTATCTAGAGATCCAGGTCATATTGAATTTCTCTCGTCAGGGGAAATACTAATTTCTCCAGACAAAAGATTCTTAGCAAAGAATGAGAACCCTCAGAACAGATGGTCCCCCTGGAAGATTGTTCCACTTCCACAGGACCCATCTCTGTGTCCAGTAAACACTCTGAAAGCATATTTGAATAGAACTTCCAATAAGTCCTCAGGGCCCTTATCTATTAGAGAGAATGGAGGAACCATTGCCCTGAAAGGAATCAGACAGCAGATTCTGTTTCATTAAACAGGCTAACCCTAAATCATTCCCACATGTTCACGATATACGAGCTGTAGCCACATCTATTAATTACTTTCACCATATGAATTTCGATGAACTTACAAAATATACAGGCTGGAAGTCCCCAGCAGTTTTTAAACACCACTATTTAAAACCTTTGGAAGCCCTAAATTTTGCAACAGTGGCAGCAGGGAATGTGGTTCCTCCTGAAAGTCATGATCCATAACCATTAAGTCTTGTTCTACCCTTCTCTTTCCCCCTACCTGCCTTACTTATTGTCCCTACTATAGTTTTGTTTTGTTTTTCACCTGAGCTGCATCCTTATGGTGCACTCTTATATTTATCAAGTCTGTAAATAGTTTTAATCTTCCATAGGTTGGAATGATTGTTGTAATTACCTTCAAGATTGTAAATAATTATTTAATCTTACAGTTTTTTTAGCATTGTATTGCACTTTCCCCCTTTTACTTATGTAGTTTGGAATGTTTGTTGTAATTGCTCGACTTACCCTTCTATCCTTTATGATATGGAATTAGACAACTCATTTGAATACTTGGTATTTTATATTCACTTTGTATTAAATCATGTTTTTTGATACTTTGACTTTAATTTACTTTCCTTCTCAGGTGTTGGTTCCAAGCTTTGGGACCATTTCTCTTGTACTATTTCACGGAGCGACACAGGTTGAGCCCAGAAAAGGGATTTTGACGAAGGAAAAATCTATTTCTGGGCGAGAGACCTGTGCCGCCCAGTGAACCCACCCTCTGCTTCCCTCCCAGAACAGGCCCAAGCTTGGGTGCTATGAGGAGTGACGTAGTTGGCGTGGGTGGAGATAGTGGTAGTAGCAATCAGTAGTGGATGTAGAACGGCACCTCGTAGTAACGGGGATATTTGAAGAGGAGATATCTAAATGGCACAAGACCTCTGGTAGTGGTTTTCACGCCACAGTTACTATATACCGACACCTATTTAGGTGAGCAAGCTGGGTTCATCCCTGGCATTCCTATGCAACATTTTTCTCTGGTAATATATAGCAGTTATATACCTTAGAAATGATGCTAAAGGAGCATTTCACTGGGCGGCACAGGTCTCTCGCCCAGAAATAGATTTTTCCTTCATCAAAATCCCTTAATTGTTTTGTGTGTCTTATTTCACCCTAAACATATATAAATAAAGTTATGTGTGAGCATTACTTTTATTCCTTACTATTCTGCATAATTACATTAAACAAAGGTAGTAACTTTGTTCCTAAATGTAAACAAACCTTTTCTAGCCAAGCTTATCTTGTTTCAATACAGATATAAACTTGTCTGTTGCGGTATACAGCTGGGCTGATATACCTTAGTTGCTATGGTGGCTGACATGAACCTGTGTTCATTTTATAAATACAAACTTTGGCTAAAGGCATACAGTGAGACCAGTATGCCCTTTTGGTTGGTAGGTTGGTCATATGAAATATGCAAAGTTCGAGACTTTTTCCCGAATCTAGTATGACTCTTCCCTGTAGGGGGCAGGAAGCACTAACATAGTTCATGATTAGAAGCAATGACATATAAAGGTAATGTCATAGATCTCTAAGGTCTAGATGACCATGGAAATATTGTCTTGAGGTTTAAGGCACAACTGGGAAATCCATGGATACATTAATGCTCTGGTAAACTTCCATCGGAACGACATGGCCTGAACCTAAAAAACGGATTTTGAGCATAGCGAAAAATCTATTTTTGGGTGAGATAGTCATGTTGTCCTGAAGGACCTGCCCTCCTTTCCATGAGAGGCCTTGGCAGGATCCCTCCCAATAATACTGTATCTATAAGTACCGGCTCAACACTACAAGGAATAAAGATGGCGGCGATTATGACGCCATCTAAGTACTCAAACAATAACGGAGGAAGGGAACCTTATAACTGCTCCTCTTTTATTTTGTCACTTTTCCCCCTCGAAGCATAAACGCTATGCGGGGTGCAGATTGCTATGTGGTGTGTCAAGAATATGTCCCCTGATATTATGCGATAACCTAAAAGGAAACTTTAAGGATATTTGCGCCAGGAGTTAGAATTCTGGAGACCTTAAGTTAAATTCTCTGGGAATATCACTGTAGTCAAATATACCTTAGGAAGCTACTTAAAGGAACCTTTCATCAGGACGACATGGCTATCTCATCCAAAAATAGATCTTTCGCTTCGCTCAAAATCTGTTTATTATCACACCATTGCACACCTACTGTAAAGAAAAAGCAAAGAATATTAATATTGGCTGTCAAAATTTGGTGAGGGGAAGAGCGGTAACAACAGTTCTACACCCGAGCCAAAAGCAAAGTGAGGCTCATAGCCCAGGTGTGGGAGAGAGATGGTTAAACCTCGCTAGAAATCCACTGGCTTGTCTTTCAGCTTCACCTAAAGTAATACCCCAATAAATAGCATTGGTTTGTATGTAGCGACGAAACAAATAAAATATTAATAGCCTGCATAAGTCCAAGCTTAGGCCAACAAGTGCGTGAGTGTGGAGATCGTTCCACTTCTACATTTGACAGATATGGCACACATCACACAACCTCACTGAAAGTGACTTTATGAAACAGAAATTACTTACGTAAAATTAAGAGCTGAACTAAGGATGTTTATAATCGCTATATCAAGGCCTGACAAAACCTCAATGCTCCCGTCCGGAAAATGTCTGCCAATATTCACTACTTGGAGGCCTTCCTTGACGCTCAACCTAAATTTGCGACCACTCAGGTTGTAACGCTTCTGCTGTGGGTCTTCGGAAAATGTCTCCTTCAAGTCCTTTGAGCTTTCCCACTTACCTTTATTAGTGAATCTGTTAAAGAAAACATTGTCACTATTTCTTTTGTATTTACCGATGGGTTTTGCTCTCTTTCTGTTGTGTTAGAAGTTTTTATTTTCATGCTTTAGTTCAACAATACCAGAATATAGTGTAGGCCCTCTACTATCTGGATCATTAAACCTTTCATTGCGTCATAGAATGAAAAAATTAATCATTTCAGGATATGAAATTTATTGGCGACTCAAATTTCATAAAGGAAATGTAGTCATTTGTTTATCAAGTGAAATATCTTGAAGGCGAGTCTAAGAAAATGGTATTCAAAGTCATCTTGTGTTGTTATAGCTAGAATAAATTATGTTCATATGTAAACTCATTACCTTTCAATTTATTATAAGCTGTTTAATAATCTAATTCATTACATTCCTGTTTTATATCTTATAATACAGTACTGTACTACTAAAATAAGGAAATGAACTGTTAAAGATGATAAATCTGAATAAAGTGTTCAAGTAAAGAAAATTGGGTGATACACTATTATTATTATCATTACTTTCTAAGCTACAACCCTAGTTGGAAAAGCAGGATGCATAAGCCCAGGGGCCCCAACAGGGAATATCCCAGTGAGGAAAGGAAACAAGGAAAAATAAAATATTTTTAGAACAGTAACATTAATATAAATATTTCTTTTATAAACTATAAAAACTTTAAGTCATCAACGAGCTAAGCTATATACATCACACTGGGTCTTAATTTTTTTCTAAATACTTACAAGCATACTTCCAAAATTTTGCTAGTGCATATCTGCAATATTTACTCATTCACTTCCAGAATATTTACCAGCCCATTTTCTGAAGGTAACCAACTACAAAACAATAGAATAGCCTTATTACTTTGCTTTAATTGGTAAGATAAAATCACCCTTAAGCTAGCAAGGTCACTTACCAAGAGGGTAAAGATGTTATAGGGAATAAGCAGTCTATTATGAACCTCTAAGACCCTTCCAAAACAAAATGTAGTCAATCTACAGAAAACAATTAGGAATATGACTTTGTAGTTTATCATACTTACTGTGTAACACCGTCTGGATCAACAGAAGGAAGAAAATAAACCATGTGTCCATCAAAGGTTTTTACAAAAGGAACAACTTGAGTTCCTTCATTGACAAACTCTTGAAGTTTAATAACACTGCTATTGGCACCACTTCCTTCCATTAGCAAAAGCCATCTGGTCAGGTGTGTCTTCAGCATTGCCTTCCTCATCTGGAGATATTACCAAGCTTTAAACAGTGCAACATGACCTGATGCTATGTCAGGAATATAAATCATAATACTATATGTAACATATGATAAATTTGAAAGTACTTTGTATTTTTCCTAATTACAGTATACAGTACAAACCTTGAGCTCTTTACTGTGGACATATATTTCAGTAAAAGCTGAAAACTAACCATAAAACTTTTTAGTAAGGTATAACTGCCCCCCGCTTGTTAGCGGAAGGGTAGCAGGAGTTAGACCAACCATTGCCATTGGTGAAATGAAGTCACTTTCTATTGCAGTCAGAACTTTCTGGGGATATATGATGGTGGGACAAGTATGATTAAAGAGATCAAAATTTGAATAATTAGGAAAAATACAAATTACTTTCAAATTTGTCATTTATTCCAACACCAAATACAAAAGCTTTCGCTCTTTACTGTGGAGACAGTCGTGACCAACTCTCAAATATGTGTGAGAGCTAATGGCCTAGGCAATCTCATGTGATTTGTAAGAACTAAACATTGTGACTGGACCAGGTAAGGATTCTTAGTAGAATCCACTAACTTAAAGGTTTAAAAGGCACTAATAAAGGGTAGAGGCAAAGGACAGTGACATTGCCCTAGCAAGCAGGACAATGCCCTAATGACTAATATATGCATATGATCAGCGCCCAAGAGCCCTCTTCACCCAAGCTAGAACCAGAGAGGGATGCAATGGTTGCTGAGGATCAAGCAGGTAGACCTATAGGCTCCCCCATCCCCCCACCTAGCTCACAAGGATGACAAGGTTACTGACACTATAAAAACTATCGAGTTTGAGCGAGACTGAAACCACAGTTTGAAGAGTGCCAGAGAGGGACACCTCCAATAGGCCAACACAACCCTTAACCTAGGCTTTTGCAAGACTCCCCTTCGAAGGGAGGACTGGGAAGTAAATATATTTCATATTTCAGGTTAAACAACAAATATAGTTTTTACCTGCAGACGGCAAAGGTCAGCTAGCAAAGTTCCATTGGTGCTGTACCCCAAAATCAATGACCAGGCAAATCCGGGAAGATATTGTATTCCTAGAGACTCTCCTCTTGACTCTGCCCATGCTAACAAATACAGTAGTAGTTGACGTGTAGGTGGGCTCCCGTGGAATTTCAAGATACAGTAACTCCTCAGAGCCCTCACAAGGCATAGTAACTGTTGATCTGGGTCATTGTTTATAGAACAGAGACTCTCAATCTGGGAAGACACAAGTCTAGGATCTTGCCGAGACTTAAAATGCGGCATTTTAAGTCTCAACAATGAACTCAGGGACAAAATTGAGAGTTACCTGCCCCGATCCCCTTGAATGGGCAATGTCGTTGTAGTGGTTTGCGGATTAAAGCCAAATGTAGCATGCAGACTGCCTAGTGTACAAATACCGACCACATTCCAACGTTCAATACACAAAAAGGTAAAACGGTGGAATACCCAAATATCTGGGTAACAGGTCAAGAGAACTGGGCACTGGGTACCACCCCTTGATTTTATACTGGACAAGGGGACCCAGCTAGAACTGTAATTGCTTAATATTATTCAGAGGTAAGCCGTCTCACCTGTTACTGGTATGCATGGAATCAATTTTAAATAGCGGCAGCTATATTTCAGGTTATTCAAACACTATAAACTTTAAGAGAGGAAACAAAAAAAACAAAAAACAATACTATTAAGGAGAAAAAAAGTCTAAATTGTCACTGAGAAGGGGACAATTGTGTTGTGGAATGAAATGCTATTAATAAAAACAAAAAAAAATAAGGTTTATTTAAACAATTTAGAAGAAAAAAAATAAATACCAGGGCGATACAATATACAGGTAGGTCTACAAAACCAGAAGGAGAGACATAAATATCTCCACACAGAAGCTCTTTTAGAAATCAACATCCATGTCTAGGCTAAATTCAAATGTAATTTGAATGGTTGCTTCCGTTACGATCAAAGGGATTATAAGACAAGGTTACACACCTGACCTGTCTCTACAATCTAGTCTTTACATCAGAACGACAAAAATATTGTAATAAAAAAAACAAAGCTTACAATCCTTAGTGTTACACCCAGAGGGGACGGCTAAATAGCCTATCAAATAAAGTATAGTAACTTCCTAAACCCATACTACAAACCTCTATATATTATAATACATTGATGAACACCACAGTCTGTACATTGCTGTTGCCTACAGTAGGTGATCCAACTATCTCACCAAGCAACACTACCGCTACAATAAACTTCCAGGACACAACATGTTTTCAGCAGCCAACCCCGGCAGCTACAATCATTGTCAAAGTTCCCAGCTGGCTACACAAGAAATCAAGCTTAATGGAGAACCCCACCACATTGCACTTCACGATCGATACAGTGAGTGAACAGAGTCTAGACAAAAATCTCTGATTATCTATTCAACCCTAGGGTTTTCTATCACTAAAGTGTCCATTGTAATAATATCCTAAGAATCCCCCACTTTAAAAAACTAGAAAATATCTAATCACAAGCTTGATATCTCTACATAATTTTCAACAGCAGAGGGGAGTCCAAATCACTCTCGCTGCCTATCTTTAACAGGTTCTCCATATTTCATCAAGTCATATAATTTATCCAAGTAAACCTGCTTTTGACAGTCTTCACCTCCTTACAAGAAATCCCAACACATAAACCGACATTGTGTTCATGACACTGCTACTCTCAAGCGGATTAGGGTTTAACCATATTACTTGGACAAAACCAGTTATAGTCTGACCAGCGACGTAAACGGGTGCAGGATTATGAAATATTACTCCCATATCCTAATTCTTGTGACAGCTATTCTATCGTACCTCTACTTGACTCCCTACTGCGTGTAGGGTATTACTGTCATTACCTGTTAAAAGAAACAATAACAGATCAAGTCATATTTGGGGGGGGGGGCACTTGAGAGTTAACAAAAATATTACAATTTACAATGAATTAACATGACAGTTTATAAAGTGACATGTATTTTTCCGTAACGCAAACCATTAAGCTTTTTTTTTTTCACACAAACCATAATTCATAGTATCGTAGGATAGACCATGTAACTCGCTGACTCTCTTAACAGAAGCCAGTGAAAGAAGCTGTCTCATGACTGACACAATGTTTGGTAAGGTGCTCCTTTTAGGGATCGTAGTACAAAAAATATATTCCAAGGAGGTGGTCTGACTTCCAGCTGAGAGCAGGTATGCTTAAAATTCCGTACAACCAAGCAGAGTTTTTCCTTCCAAAGGTATACAGTAACAAGAACTCTGCTATCACTGGGATCAAGGAGGTTAAATGGGTGGAGGTGGCGCAGATAGTCAACGCTTATGGGAGACGGTAAAGCCAACTGTCATAGCCGACATGCCCTCTACCGTAGGCAGAAAGAACTTGGGCGGAGAATAACCAGCTATCACTTTACCCTTTCCGTGTTACTCTAGAGTATTAGGAAAATCCTAAGAGTGGTCAATCCTCAGACATTGAAGCTATGAGGGTCATCAAAAGATCTATAGATCATTTGTTCAGAAGTCTCCTTACTAGGCAGAAGGGGGAATGCATAGACGTCTTGATTGTCCAATGGATGTTAAAAGGTATCTTGCTACTTGCCAAAATGCCTGAGGATCTGGTACTGCCAAACCGTACACCAGAAGCTTCCTCTCGTAGGACGTCCTGAACAGGTCTGTCAGCGACTCCCACAGAGTCAGGACTATGTTGGCTATCTCATGATTCAAAGAACATTGAGTCGACTATCCGAGTCCTATTGTTGTTTGCCCACTAGAATGTTTTTCTTACCCAGGATAAAATGGGCTGATAGAGCTACTGAGTTGTCATACATCCATCTTGAGATTTCTACAGTTAGAAGGCATAGTTGCTGTGAAAAGGTACCTCCTTGTTTGTTTATGTATGCAGGTGTATTGCTCATCAGCACCAGAGAGTGCCCTGAAAGGAGCTGTTGGAATTGCATGAGTCAGAAAGGTTGCTCTCATTTCCAGGAGGTTTATGTGGTATTGTCACTCAAACTTGGACCACAGTCTAGATGCCGTGTGCTGCAACAGCTGAGGCCCACATCTTTCTTTTGATGCATCTGTGAAAAACATCAAATCCCAGGGAGGAAGTTGGTGTCTTAACACCCACCACCGCAGGTCTCTCTTCTGCTCTGGCCCTATCAAAATCTGAAGGTTCGGACACCCACCACCCCAGGTCTCTCTTCTGCTCTGGCCCTATCAAAATCTGAAGGTTCGGAGGGTAGTAATGCTGAGAAAAAAAGGTTTTCAGCTGCCAAAGGAGAAAACAGTCACAGTCTCAAAAATTCAGTTGACCCACTAGTAGACTACATTGTGGGTTTACAATTATACAGTCCTGGCCCACAGGAGCAAAAAGACAGACATAGCTTCTCTTATTTGCTCCGAGAAGAAGTCTTCATCTCTGAAGAGGAACCCTACCGAGTCCAACCAGTAGTTCAACCAAGAAGCAGCTTGCATTGAACACTTTGCAACCCGTTCCATGTTTGCAGCATCCCCGTTGAGAAGTTTACCTGTAACGCTGCTAGTTTCTTGAGGGTTGTATTCTGCATAAGCGCCAGAATAGCTGGGTCTAATAGCAGAAAAGGATAATCGCTTATTATCTTGTAATACTTCCTCTGTCGCACATACGTCAGAAGGAGTAGACGAGATGAGTTTACTACTCTGTGGGACTGGGACTCTCCAACTACCTAAGCAAAGACCTACTTCTGGCACCCTCAACTCCCCTAGACCAGGGCAAGGCTACCCTAGTCTTGGTGTTCTGGGGGTATCACAGCAGATGTCCAGAAGCGTCGCCTGAGGAGTTGATCTTCCTTATATAGTACAGGATAAGACCTGCAAGAAGACGTGATCTTACTCCTCTTGCTCCAAGGGCGAGATCTTGAGACTGGCGGACACAGGCCGCATACCTTCGGAATGGGTCTGAGCTGTAATTGAATGGATAATCCACTCCCAAGCTCACACCCATTGGAGACTGGGGTGGGTTAAATACATCAGGTAAATTCCTAGAAGGGTCGTGAGACCTGGGAGGTATACCTAGCTCCTCTGGTCTTATGGAGGCTTACACCGAATCAGGAATGCCCTTCCGAGGATCTGGGTCCTGGGTTTTTTAGGTTCATTTCTTCGAAAGGGTCTTTGCATAATTCCTCTCTAGGGGCTGGACTGCAAAAGCCGCAAGGAGAGCAAAAAAAATCGTTTCTCATACCCTCCTTAGGTCGCGAAACCTTTGGAGGTACGGGAGGAGAAACTGCTGCCTCCGAGGAAGGAGCGGAAGATCCGGGTTGGCTGCTCTTTATTGGTGAAAGCCTATAGTTGTCCGTGACCGAGATCTTTCTCGAAGATCTTGAACATCCTCAGGTGCAAATTGTCCACTAGGGGAGGAGCTGGTTGCCATTGCCCTCTTCTCTTCTTTTGGGGTTTTATTGTGATGATACCCAATCTCTCCTGATCAGGATCTAAGCTGGCCTTAGAGTCCATGGAAGACCACTGTCGAGGAGGAGGAGGGTGAGGAGCAGTCTAAGGAAGAGCCTGCCTCGCGATAGTGCTACTTCGTTTAGGGTGTGAGGCTGGACTGCTCCTCCCAGAGGATTCTGATGTCTCGAGAGAAATAAGAGGAGTACCCGCTGTAGGAACGATAAGTGGTGTAGAGCAGGTCTAGAAATGGCCTTGTGCACTGCCTTGACTAAGTCCAGGAACCATGGAGCATTCTTTGAATAAAGAGGAGCACCCGCTGGGCTGCTGCACGAGTGAGCATGCTTATGATCCCTTCTGAGCGTACCCAAGAAAGGGCGAGAACAACCAGATGTTCTGTGGTGCTCGTTAGCGAGTGTTGACAGTTTTAAAGGCAAGCATACCATCGAGTAATGGCAAACACGCATGTTATTGGGGACTACCAAGGTAGTAAAAGGAACAAGAAGGCGAGCCACCAAGGTAGTAAAAGGATCAAGAAGGCGAGCCACCAAGGAGGTAAGATTATTTGGACACAGGTTTGTGAGGATAGAATTCCTGAGTAACCAAAGCACACCAGTGACTGTACCTTGGCTGTCAAAGCATAGCATGATTATGGAGCAACCTATGAGTGCTCTGGTACTCCCGAAGCAAAGTGCGCTACCAAAGCAGGACGTATTGGATACTCTAAAAGACTTTGCGAGTGTGCGACCGAGATTGCACATAGACCCCCATCAGCAAGAAGAGCACGCCACCGCTTCACTAGTGCCTGGTGGAAGGATGCACAACACTCAAAAGAAAAGGGTCTGTGTGTCCACGCTTCAAAGCAACATAAAGCTAAAGACAATCACTTGCCAGCGCTACTGCAGGAGGATGGTGCGCAACCTTGCATGCTCCTGTAGGAGGAGGCGCGCGCTCTTATGGAAGAAAGAAAGCACGGTCTGGGATAACTTCAAATATAACAGTTTCTTCCTTGTGTGAGAGAGAGAAGCTCAAGATGCAGGTCCCCAAAGTCCTGGCCTCATATTGTGTCCTACTACGAAAGTGAGGGGTGGGGACTGTGAACAGCCTTTGTACACCAGCATCGTCTTACTCCAAAGAACAGGAACAAGGCATGGACGTGTCCAGCACTTTTCCTACAACCCAATGGTGGCGACCAGTCAAGTGAGGAGGGCCTCGCTCGTGAACAAGACTGGCTCTCAACCCCTGAAAGTAAAGTTTGGAGACTCATGAGCTGTGGGATCTCAGCATGCTGAGAAAGCACTAGGAGGACCACAAAGGAGAAGAATTCTTTTGAGACTACTACTTCCGTCGCCTACCGAACCACACCCCCTAGGAGGATGGCCACTTACGACACTCATTACAAGGAGACTCCTACAAACAACGAGGGTCTCTCCACGCAGGACAAGGACATTTGGATCAGTCTCCTGGGCCAACATGAAGGTGCCATACAGGTGCTCTTCCACACTGGAACAAATCTGCATCATAAGGGACCCTCACAATATGCAAGCAAACCTGAAAAGAGAATGCAAAACAGAATTAAAGCCATTTTTTCTAAAGGAATGATAGGATTAACAGAAGATATAAACTGTACGTATGCTCTCCACCAAGCCAAAATAAAAAGTGACATCATTTCACTGGTGTACGTGTGTGGCTAGTTTATGGTTAGTTTTCAGCTTTTGCTAAATATATATCTACAGTAAAGAGCAAAGGGGTTTGTATTAGGTGTCGGAACAAACATGATATTAAGATTCCCTAATCTTCTGTAATTTTTGTAACTAAAGACTCAAGGACCTCTTCTTCCTCCACTTTACGTGGTTTCAATCCCGCATTTGTACTATGAAGATCAACATTACTCACATTACCTCCTTTATTTCTTTCAATACACCATCAGTCTATGAATTCATTAACTTTTTTCTGTTTCCCCAATTTTTACCACCTTTCATTCCTCTTTCAACTAGACATTAAGTGACAACTAAAATGATTTGCACTGCATAATCGTTAATCTATTAGAATAAAGCCCTATTCTGTGGCCTTCCTTAGAACCTCATAACACTTCTCACCATCTGAAAAAGGCTGACAATATTCGCTGGTGTGTCCAAAAGCAGAAAAAAGTTGTTCCTCTCCGACAAAGACAAAATTTGACGAAAGGTCCCCATCTTTCCGTCATTCTTCAAGTTCATTAAAACAATGAACTCCTCAGCTACAAGTATAGTTAACTTGTTTACTACTTCTGTAAAAAAAAAAAAAATCTCAATAAAAAATTCCATAAGACTTTAGCACACAATTCATGACTGCACTGCTGACTCATTATGTGAATGTAAAAGAGGACATTAAACAAGGCTCTTCTAGTAAACAATTTTATGAAATCAAGGTAGTTCTAATTTCCATGAATGGCTGCAGTGTTAATTAACTTCATCTCCTTTAATTTCTGTAAATTGAAATATCAATTAACCTCTACTAAACATAACTATAAAGATAAGATTCCTCTTGTCTCTAATTCAAAGAAACTGTCAATCTCTGTAGGACATCATGTGCATACTTTTGAACAGTTTGGGAAATGGGATGATCTTCTGTCAGTTAAGTCCTTATAAAACTGACTTAAACAAACTCACTGTTACTTTTACCTTATAATCCAAAGCTTATATACCAAGTGTGAACCAAGTAATCATTTAGCCGCATTTTGAGTCTTATACGTAGATTAAATTTATCTATACTGTATTATGTTATAGGACCTGTGAGAAAGTTCATTTCTTCATAATAAATGTTAATGTTAAGATGAAAAAATTGTAATGATTTGCAACTCAAAATATGTCATTGTATTCTAAAACACAAGCTTCTGGCACTTTCTCGTAGTTTATTCTGCATTCCCAGACATGTGTATTATGTGATGAAGTTTAGCCATGAACTTTCAAGAAAACGTCCGTGGTACATTGAAGGGAGAGACTATTTTCAGTCATCGTTAGGTTAAGACTGCTTTTGTGGAGACATTTTTATGACAACTGTCGGGACCCAGCATTTTAATTTCTTCTACAACACTGCTAGAATTTAGAAGACACGAAATTCTTGCAAGATCAATTATCATCAGATGCTGTGTTCCTGATTATCATCATTTACATTTGAATCAGAGTTCTAGAAAATTTATTATTGACCTCTGTAAATCATCGTTCATAACTTCATCTGAGTCAAAATAAAAAAAGATTTATAATACCACAGTCCTGTATTAAGCTCTATTTGTATAAATTATTATGGATACGTGAACTGGGTATCTTATGAATCTTGTAAAATATTGTAAATACTATTTCTGGGCTCCGACCCGTGGCGCCCAGTGAAATGCTCCTTTTACATCATTTCTAAGGTAAAAATGCTATAAATTTACCAGAGAAAAATTTGTATAGGAATGCTAGGTTGAACCCAGCTCGCTCACCTTAATAAGGTGTCGGTATACTACTGGGGCGTGAATTAATCACAACCAGAGGCCTCGCACCATTTAGATGTCTCCTGTCAATATACCCGAACAGCGAGGTGCCGTTCAACATCCTACTACTACTAGCAATCCCACGCCAGTGACGTCACTCCTTTTATAGCACGCGCTATTTAACCCTTATTTTGCCTTAGTGTGTGAATTTCGCTGGTTATTTCTGGATTTACCTCAAGATGTCGGACTCCAATGTCACTCCATCTAAATTAAGTACCAGATCTATGAGTTTTGAGATTTTGGAGGGGGCCTTGCCCTTTTTTGTTTATATTATAACAGTTTTATTTTTCACGACCCCGCGTGGGTCTTTCATGGCGCTCGGCTCCCTCCTATCTCTCTCTCGTTTCGTTCTTAACGCTTTTCAATGAGTCCTCCATACTGATTGTTTCTCGTTATGAACTTTATGGGTATCCACGGTTCACACACCGTATTAAATTTTTATATTGATGTCCTGTTATTACGATAACAGTTATTACATATACGTGAGCGTATTATCGGTAGGTTGGCATGCCTGGTCGCCTTAGGGCGATTATTTACGTTCGCACGCCACGGACTTGCTTATCATTTTAACGTCATTCGTTTTCTTGCATTAGCTCGAGGGTCTTTCATGAGTCGGATATTAGTTTTTCATTTTGTTAGCACTTCACTGACTCTGTGTTATGTTGGTAGCCCTGCCGCAGCGCTGTCAGGGTTGGGTTTTCTCCTGTCTCATGTTCGCTCCCTCGTTTGTTTTACGATTGATGTATAGTTAATTTTATTATTATTATCATCCAGCATGCCTTCCTATCTTATTTTACCATGTGTTATGTTTTTTATAGTGTTATTAGTCTTTCCGCGAGATCATATCATCGTGGGTCTGGCAGGTTGGTATACCTGCTATCGCCCCACTCCTAGCCTCCCTCCCGCCCGATACCCCACCCCAGGGTTACCTCCCTCTCTCTCTCCCGATCGAGTTAGAGTCACTTTATTGCGTTATGTTCCCCTCCCGGGGGCATTGGCTTTCTTTGCACGGGCAGTTCCCGTTGATCTGTGAGGCTTGCTATTATTATACATTAACGTACATTACTTACTCTTTTGTACTACTCTACACGGTCGTGGTCGTTTTCTTTCAGTCGCTCGTTTGGCCAACGATCGGCGGGAAATTTTCTGCTCGGTCCGTGGTACCTTGTCATGTTACATTATTTATTAAGTTTTGTACGTGCTACTCCCTCTCGGTCCCGCACTTCACGGACCCATTAAAGATCCCTTCCCCCTCTATAGTGTCCCGCACCTCACGGACCTCATATAGATATATATATATATAAAGACTTTCATTATGGGATCCCCGGAAGTAGCTTTTATAGATTACCATCCGGTCGAGTTGTTTAGTTGAGCCTCCGGAACCAACGTTACTCATTATTACTTGGATTAACTTTATATAATAGTCACATATATATATTATATATACGATCCTAGTTCTCGACCTTCCCTTCCCTCTTTTGATATGATCACGGTTACGGTCTGACTTAATTTTAATTCTTATTACAATCAAAATAGATCTTTTATTTTGATATTGATATATTTAAGCACTCCGGCCCGCCCGGGGTCCCCTATTTGCTTTCATTCAAGATACTTAAGGCATATATATAAAAAATTTTTATCATGATTCTGATATATATAGATAATTTAAGCACTCCGGGCCCCCGGGCCCTTAATTTGCTTACATTCAAGATAATGGCTATATATAGATTTTTTTTTTTTATCATGATATTGACATATATATATAGATATTTAAGCTCCGGGGCCTACGGGCCCCTAATTTGCTTTCCTTTAAGATACTCGTGTATCTTTTATCTTACAGACTGTACGTTGTGCGATGATGGCATGTGCCGCTGTCCTCCAACAACCCTGCGGACATGATGTGTGTCGTTCGCACGCTCACTGTTCTGTTCAAGTGGATGACCTAGCTGTTTGGCATCCAGACAATTGTGTAGTCTGCTACAAAATGACCTCCACTCTAACATCTGACTCAGTGAGTGCATTTTCCTTAATACAGACTTGTGGGGAGTTATAATAAATTTTGATGGTTTATTTTAATCATAATTATTATTTTAAGGCCACAGTCCTCTGGACTTCCCGCATGCCTTTCACTTCGTGCCTACGAAGTCCTTGGACTTCTCCACTTTTTCTTTGGCACAAATATCCCTCGCTAATAGTCTGTTCTCTTTCAGAGCACCCAACTTGAAAAGGACACAGCCCAAGCTACCCTCAAGATCTGGATTGGCGGGTTCGCCCGCAATGTGAAGGCCAAACAGCCTTACATCCTCTCTGAGGAATGGTGTTCCCGCCTCTACCCCCATGCTAAAACTTCAGCTGCGGTCCCCAAAGAGTTGGCGGACCCTATCATCGAGAGGATCGAATCTCTTCTTCTGGCCCCGGACCAAGAAGAGACGGGCGGCACTTTAACTGAGGACGTCGCTACCCTCAACCTCGATGTGGAACCCATGGCTCTGGATGATCCCGACGCAGGTAGGGACGTAGGTG
Organism: Palaemon carinicauda; assembly: GCF_036898095.1. NCBI lineage: Eukaryota > Metazoa > Arthropoda > Malacostraca > Decapoda > Palaemonidae > Palaemon > Palaemon carinicauda. The sequence goes on along the minus strand of NC_090735.1, from coordinate 139,673,924 downwards.
AGTCAGGTGGTTCCCGGGCTAAGATTCCTCTCCCTAGCCCAGCTTTCTCTTCTACTTCTGAACACTCTTCTTTTCTAGGTTTTCAAGGGACAACCGGGACTGATCTCAGTCCCCGGCCTGTTCCCCCCAAGGTGAAGGCTCATCGTAAGCCTTTATATAAGACTCACAAGTCTTCCAAAGACCACAAGCCTTCGAGATCATCATCCTCGAAGGCTAAATCCTCCTCCACCAGAGTCTCTCAAGACCCAATTGCTGTGCCCTCAACCTCTCACGGAGTAGCCTCTGTTCCGGCACCTGTTCCCCCCCCCCCGGCGGAATCATTTAACGCGGTGGATTTTTCAGAGAAACTGTTTGCTCGTTTTGAGTCGATGCTATCGTCTCATACGCAGCAATAGCAAGAGATGATAGCTTCTGTGGAGAGCCTAGTTCAGGGACTCATGCGCTCAGGGCTGCCACCGCCACAACAGCAATACCCCATCCCCGACGCCTCCAAGCTTCCTCCTTTCAATAAGAATAACCCTTGGAGGTTAGCCTTGCATGCCCCCTTCTCGGAGGGTATGCTGTCAATCGAAGGTTTCGGTACCCGGCCTCTTACGGATTATGAATTCTACCCGCCGGGTCTTGAATTCCCCTTCCCTGGCTACGCTCGCCTCACGGAAGAGGCTCTGATTCGTTTAGATAAGGTCCCAAAGGAAACTGTTATTTTTCCTAAAGAACAGGCAGTCTGTCTTGGTCCACGTGTTCAATGAGTGGGATTGCTTGAACACAATGATTACGGCCTACAAAAGCTCATATACTATGTTTGTGGCCGACGACCAGACCCCTACCCCATGTGCGACCAAGATCATAGAGTCGGTCTTTCAGGCTATCAAGGACGAGAAGCCTTTACCCCAACTCAGGGAGATCGACTTAACCTCCATTCTCTTTCCGGGAGACAGTGAATGTTGGCGGAACGCCCCAGCTACCTTCTCAGTAGGTAAGTTGAGCCCGGACTGTGCCTCGACGCAGTTCAGCGAACGGCTTCCCAAACTCCCGGAGTCTCTTATTAAATTGGAATATGAGTCGAGGTGTAGATTCAGCAGGTCCCTTAATTCGGTTGCCCTTTCCGAATTGACCGTCGCCACTTACAACAAGGAGGACCTCCTTAAGGTCCTCACTAAGTCACTTCTGCAAAACTTTATGGCTGACGCCTATGATTTTGCAAACGCCAAGACCCGTTGTCGACGACACGTCCTTTCCGAAGCCACGATTAGGTACGAACCTAACAGGCTCATCAAAGCTCCAGTCTGGGGCCCGGATCTTTTCCCAGAGGATTTAGTTAACTCGGTCCTTAGCGAGGCAGCTAGAGCCAACCAAAACCTCAAGGTTAGATGGGGCCTCGTTTCAAAGAGGAAATATGAGCCTACTGGTACCCCAATTCGAGGTAGGAAGAGATTGAGGCCCTTACAATCTTCCCAATTCAGGGTTCAACCGGTCTCAGTCCAACCTGCTCCTCAAGGTCCCCAGCCTTCTACCTCAAAGGGCCAACTGCAAGAACAATACGTCCTGGTCCCTCAGTCTCAGATCGCCTCGACTTCCTTCTCCCCCACCTTTAACCCCACTTATGAGGCTCAGGGCTCTTTCCGTGGCTACCAGCGTCACAGGGGTTCCAGGGGTGCCTTTCGTGCCCGAGGTGGCGGAAGGGGTTACCACCGAGGCAAGTCTTCCCGTGGAAGCAGAGGAGGCAAATCATCCTCCAACCATTGAGAAACCGCAGGTAGGAGGGAGACTGTACATATTTCGGGACCGTTGGAAGTTCAGCGATTGGGCTTCCAGCATTATCTCAAAAGGCCTAGGGTGGAGCTGGATACAGGGACCTCCTCCACAGAACAGCTTTTACCAACTACCAACGGAAGAACTACGTTCCTTCACAAAAGATCTGCTACAGAAGAATGCAATCCAAAGCATACGTCGCTTAAGATTTCAAGGACGCTTGTTCAGCGTGCCAAAGAAAGTCTCAGACAAACGAAGAGTAATCCTGGACCTGTCTCGTTTAAATTCCTTCATTCGTTGCGACAAATTCCATATGCTTACCGTCTCGCAGGTGCGGACCTTACTTCCCCGTGGGGCAGTCACCACTTCCATCGATCCTACAGATGCCTACTATCACGTTCCGATAGCAAGGCATTTTCGTCCTTTTCTGGGCTTCAAGCTAGGCAAACAAGCCTATGCATTCAAAGTGATGCTATTTGGGCTCAACATAGCACCCAGAATCTTCACCAAACTAGCAGAGACAGTAATTCAAGAGCTTCGAACGCAGGGGATACAGGTAGTGGCCTATCTAGACAATTGGCTAATCTAGTCAGACAATGGCCAGACTTGCCGTATAGCAACGAACAAAGTCCTCACCTTCCTTCGACAACTGGGATTCCAAGTCAACCTCGAGAAATCCCGCCTGGTCCCGGAGACCAAGTTTCAGTGGCTGGGACTACAATGGGATCTGTGCTCCCATACGCTGTGCCTCCCCAAAGCCAAAAGGAAAGAGATAGCGAGGAATACAAAACAATTTCTCAGGGAAAAGTTAACCTCCAGAAGGAACCAAGAGAGGATCCTAGGTTCCTTACAGTTCGCCTCCGTGACAGGCATCGTCCTAAGGTCCAAACTCAAGGACATAAACAGAGTGTAGCGCTCCAGAGCAACCGCAAAACGCCGAGACAAACGTACTCGCCTTCCCCCAATCCTGAGAAAAACTCTGCAGCCTTGGACGAAGATCAAGAATCTTTCCAAGTCGGTTCCCTTACAACATCCGGTCCCGGGACTCGTCGTTCACACAGACGCCTCCTTAACAGGGTGGGGAGGTTACTCCCAGCACAAGAAAGTCCAAGGGTTATGGTCAACAGTCTTCCAACAAATGCACATCAACGTCCTAGAGGCCATGGCAGTCTTCCTCACTTTAAAACGTCTCAATCCAGCCAGAAATCTCCATATCAGACTGGTTCTCGACAGTGCAGTCATAGTACACTGCCTGAACAGAAGGCGGCTCCAGATCAGCCCAAATAAACCACATCATGTTGAAGATTTTCTCCATGGCGGCAATGTACAAGTGGCACCTGTCAGCAGTCTATCTAGCAGGAGTCCGGAATGTGGTAGCGGACTCACTTTCCCGGACGACTCCGCTAGAGTCGGAATGGTCACTAGACAATCGATCTTTCCAGTGGATACTATCTCTAAGTCCCGGGTCTCCAGGTGGATCTGTTTGCGACGGAATCCAATCGCAAACTAGATTGTTACGTAGCCCCCAACATGGACCCTCAGGCTTATGCCACTGACTCTATGATTCTAGATTGGAATACCTGGAAGACGATTTATCTGTTTCCTCCGGTGAATCTCCTGCTGAAAGTTCTGCACAAACTCAGATCCTTCAAAGGTCAAGTGGCTCTCGTAGCCCCCAACTGGCCCAAGAGCAATTGGTTTCCCTTGTTGCTAGAACTAGGTCTTCGCCCCCGGCGGATTCCCAATCCGGTGGTAACACAGACAGTACAAACTCGCAATGTGTTCGCTTCCTCAAGGATTCTGAATGCCCTAACTTTATGGACTTCATGAAGTTCACAGCCCAACGAGGTGCAAACATCGATCCTTTGAATACTATTTTCCTGGAATCTGACAAAAGGGAATCTACTCTCCGTCAATATGACTCAGCTGTCAAGAAATTAGCTAAGTTCTTGAAAGATTCCCAAGTTGAGAAAATGACGATGAACCTAACTGTGACATTCTTCAAAACTCTCTTCGAATCAGGCCTGGCAGCCAATAAAATTACTACAATCAAGTCAGCCTTGAAAAAGATCTTCCATATTGGTTTTGACATTGATTTAACGGATTCATATTTCTCATCCATTCCGAGAGTTTGTGCCAGCCTAAAACCTTAAACTCGCCCTAGCGCAGTTTCCTGGTTTTTGAACGATGTTCTTAAGCTAGCCTCTGACACCCCAAATGAATCCAGCAACTATATGGCATTATTAAGAAAGTAACTTTTTCTTTTGAGCCTCGCCTCTGGCTCCAGAATCTCAGAATTGTCAGCCTTATCTAGAGACCCAGGTCATATAGAGTTTCTCTCTTCGGGTGAGGTCCTTCTCTCCCCTAACAAAGTTTTCCTGGCTAAAAATGAGGACCCCCAAAACAGGTGGTCTCCCTGGAAGATTGTTCCACTTCCTAGGGATCCATCCCTGTGTCCAGTTACCACCCTGAAATCCTACTTAAGTAGAACTTCCACTACAACCACAGGGCCCTTATTTATTAGAGAACACGGAGGAACTATTACCCTTAAGGGAATCAGGCAACAAATTCTTTATTTTATTAAACAAGCTAATCCTGAATCATTCCCACATGTCCATGATATTCGACCTGTGGCTACCTCAATTAATTTTTTCCACCATATGAAATTTGATGAGCTCTCAAAATATACGGGTTGGAAGTCCCCTAAAGTTTTCAAGCGCCACTACCTAAAACCTTTAGAAGCTCTTAGATTTGCCACAGTAGCTGCAGGGAATATAGTTCCTCCTGAAGGTACTGAGTCCTAATCACAACGTCTTGCTCTGTTCTCTTTCCCTCCTGCCTGGCTTACCTGTTGTTCCTACCTGTTTTGTTTACCATACACCCTTATGGTGTATTATTTTATTATTCAATTGATCAAATTCACGAATTGTTTTGATTTCACTTGTTCTTGAAATCCCCGAGCTGATTTTATTTTATGTTAAATCTTTGTTATGGATTTACAGTACTTGTGCTTGGTTCTCTCTTTCTTCCCCCGATGGGATTTTGTACCATGCTCATATTCATATCTATGATTGAATTTTTAACTTTGCATTTTGATTATCAAGCTGGATTACCACTATTCATATCTGTTGAATTTTACCTACGGGTTTCATTATTGATTGTTTACCATGTCTAATTATCACTATCACATACATGTTGATCTATTTTTACGGGTTTCCACATCCCTCTTTTTTAATATTAAAACTCATCAGCTATGTTATTTTTGTGTTATTCCCTTCAGGTAGTTAGCCATATTGGGTCCCCATTCTCTGGTACGATTTCACTGGGCGGCACGGGTCGGAGCCCAGTAAAGGGATTTTGACGTAGGAAAAATCTATTTCTGGGCGAGAGACCCGTGCCGCCCAGAGAACCCACCCGTCCCTCCCTAATTGGGCCCCAATCTGGGGTGCTATAAGGAGTGACGTCACTGGCGTGGGATTGCTAGTAGTAGTAGGATGTTGAACGGCACCTCGCTGTTCGGGGATATTGACAGGAGATATCTAAATGGTGCGAGGCCTCTGGTTGTGATTTATTCAGCGCCCCAGTAGTATACCGACACCTTATTAAGGTGAGCGAGCTGGGTTCAACCTAGCATTCCTATACAAATTTTTCTCTGGTAAATTTATAGCAGTTTTTACCTTAGAAATGATGTAAAAGGAGCATTTCACTGGGCGGCACGGGTCTCTCGCCCAGAAATATATTTTTCCTACGTCAAAATCCCTTCATTATTTGTAAATATAGTTAGTGTTAGGATTTCTGGATATTATTTTCTTTCAGTTACTGTTATGCTATTTTCTCTGTTGAATCGATTATCAAGGCAATAAGATATTGAAGTATATTTTACATAATCTACATTTTTTATATAGCTGACCATAACATTGAGTAAAATGGTGTTATTTTACCTTCATATTCCTGGCCATATGAAAGGGTCACACTTCCGTTGCTATTCTTCACTACGGTCCTTATCAATAACATCACGTCGTTTGCAGAAAGGTTCCTGAGTGATGATTAAGAAAAATCAATTAAATTTAGATGAATTTATGTAAAGAACCTTCAGAAAATCAAGTTTAAATTTCCTAAATTTGGAAAATTGCTATAGTTACATCAGTTCTGCAAGGTTCTCAAGACTATCAGAACTTTAATTTCAAATAGACCTACTGTATTTCTTTTATTTATCCTTCAATATCAAAAGAGTTAAGGATAACTAATTCTTGAACAACAAGTTAGGCATCTTTAAAAAAATAACAAATTTGGAAATAAATTGTATTTTTCCTAACATACAAACCTGGAGCTATTTATAATAGGGTATTACTTTCGACGCAGCTGAAAGACGAGCCATGATAATTTTAGTGAGGGATAACTACCTCATCCGCTAGTTAGCGGGTGGGGGGTGGGGTAGACTGGCTACACCGCTCACCCACACCTCTCGGATGAGTAACCACTTTGCTTTATGGCAGGACTTCTCGGGGGACAGGGTGGCGGGCCAATTTGTATAAATAGCACCCGGTTTGTATGTTAGGAAAAATACAAATTATTTCCAAATTTAATCAAGTGCCGCTATGAGGTAATGCACTGATAGCGGCCTGCAGAAGCTTGTGTGTGAGTGGAACTAACAGTGTGGCTTGTCTGTAACATAGGAACTCGAGTACAGAACCTAGTGTTCTTAAAGACTTACCCAATACCCTCCCTCTAAAAGGTATTGGGGACAAAGTATTCTTCTATACTTAGGAGGCACAAGGGAAATGGGTCTTACCTGCAGCGAGGTGAGGTACGCTATGCTGAGGCTTGCGGAGCTGTTCTCCCCAGAGGGGAGAAGGTGAAAGGAAGAAAGGAGCCAGGCATTCTTACTCATTCACCCCAGACTAATCTGGGTAGCCTCAGCCCTCAACCCTCTGCTACTTGTCCATCAAGGAGCCTGAGGTATTTAGACCATTTGTTGTGCGACCACCACAGGACCAATGGAAAAGGTCTCCATGCAGGTAGTGGGTCATGAAGGCCGATTGACGCTTCCACATGCCCACTTAAAGTATCTGCACCACAGAGTAGTTTCTTGAACGCCAGGGATGTAGCAACGCCAGTGACATTACGAGCTCTGGGTCTTAGGATGGAGGAGAGTCTAGATTAAGAGTAACCTCAATTGCCTTCCGATCCCAGAGGGGAAGCAAATCCTTGAGGTCCTCCTCTTGACCTTCCCCGTGCTGGTCAACAGTGCCGACACATGGGGGCCAGCTGGTATCGTTCTTTTAAGGTAACCCTACAGACTCCTCACTAGGTAAAACCCCAGTTGATGGGTTTCCGGTTACCGAACGAAGACTCTTCATTCGAAATGGGCTGCACCTAGGGTACAGCACACTCGGATTTGAGTCTTGGCAATCCACTCAAGGACGCCGCTGAGGATTACTTCTCCCCGTCTCCTAGGGTAGGAGACATCAGAGGTTGGATCATACAACACACTAACTCTCTTGGTCAAAAGCCCAAGTGAGTAGAAAGGGCGTCTTCCGTGTAAGGAAGTGATCTGCTGCTGGGCCTAAGGTTCGTAGAGAGGGGTCTTCAGAGACTGAAGGACCCGAACCGCGTTCCCAGAGGAGGTTGAGATCCGACGGGGGACAAGTTATCTCAAACTTGCATAAGTAAAGGCACCGATGGGAGAAAATCACAAAAGGACCAAACACTTCGCCTGGAAGACCGACGCTGAAGTGTCTGAGGTGCCTAGACATCTTTTCCGTAACCTGTTGCAAAAGGCCTCTCTGAGAGGGGTGGTGTAGGCTCGTCCCAGGCGAGAAGTCGAAGCAAAGCTACAGCTTAGGAAAGCGTTAGCATGTGGCTGCTTGGAAGATCGTGCAGTGGAGGAAGATCCCTCGGAACTCCGTCAGGAGCCGTAGAAGGTCCGGGAACCATTCTGCGGGTTGCCATAGCGAAGCTATTGGAGTCGTTGATAAGATCCTGCTTATCCTGACTTGGCCAAGGACTTTTTCACCAGACCCAATGGGGGGAAAAAAAAAGGTACACCTCTAGGCCGCCCCATCGATCTTGGAATACATCTTGTTTGAGGGCCTAGGGAACGGTCGAGTGGGAGCCTGAAGATCAGGGCCGCTGCGAGCATAACCACAGTCGGGGACCCCACAAAGTTAAGACTTTGTTGGATACAAGATGATTCCAAGACACTAGGAGCCCACTATCTGGGTGGTTTTGCAAGCACATTCCTATACCAGGAATGATGCGAGCAGATGGGGGCAACTAGTTGTCCTCTGTCCATCTGAGGCTTCGTACTGCTAGATGGTTCTCTAAGAGAGGTGAATGCTGGTACCTTTCTGAATTGGGCCAACAGACGAGAATGGAATGGTATGGCATATGCACCCCCCCCCCCCCCTCTCTTTTGATGCATTATAGAGAGCATCAGGTTCAGAGGGAAGACGAGAAGACAGGCCTCTTTGCAGAAACTCTCGTCTGCCACCCATCATCCGCGGATTGTCCAGCGGTGAGGTGGGGGAGTGCATAGCAGTAAACACACCTCGAGATGATGTTGAGACGTGTAACTAATTGCACGTTCTGGCAACGAAGAGGAACAGCCTGTTCTCCCTCCAACTGCCACTAATCCAGTGTGGTTGGCCGAATAAGACCGATACCAAATGGTAAACCAGTTAATCAGTACAGCTTATGTTATAATAGCGAATCTCCATAGAGATCGCTTTCCGGACAAGAGACTGTACGGTAATCACCGAACGCATCCAACCAAACCCAAGAGGGGATTGACACGTATCTTCAATCTATTGTTGGGTGGGTAAAGAGCATAAGTCTACTACGGAGTAGTAATACCAAACTGTGCGCATGACAAGCATACATGCGTAGTTCGACTTAAAAGTCGTGTCCGGAACTCATTTGGAGAACGTTGGAAACGTTCGTAACGGAGGTTTCCCGTTCTAAGGACAAAAAAACGTTTGTACTTCTCTGTCTCCAATCGGTAAACTAGCATTTATATTAGATGTTCCCTACTAGGGAACAGATATGCTTATGAGAAGTTTCCAGCCAAAGCCTTTGTAGGAGACTAAGACTTCCGATCGGGGGAAAGGAAAAAATGCCTATAAGGAGGCATTACGTAAATGCCGTATGTCTGGTTACAGGAAAGAAGCCAAGTAATGTACTGAATAACCTGGTTTCAGTAAGGGATATAAATATACAACTTAATAGAACGGAGTTCTAATTAGAAGATGTATATAGCCCTTACTGGCAGAAAGATCGCTTGCACGCATATATGTACTTGTCCATTTGCGCTAGCGCATGCGTATTCTCTGCCTCCAGGAAAAGTTTGTAACGAATCCGGTTGCGGGAATAATGTATATGCGACGAATCGCAACATTATTGCCGAAAGAATTTTGATCGTTGACTAACTGTAATATTTTCTTGAATGAGAGCAAACATGTTCTCAAACAAAATATACAGTTATAGAGGCGATTATTTCCCCTTTGGTTTACCCCTCCTCTTTATGTGAGGGGCTAGCCAGGGTTCATTACACAGAAACGGATGTCTGATTACCCGTGGGCGGGGTTTGAAACGTACGTAACGTAATGAAAAGATGCCCACGCTGTTGCTATCTTTCTTTAACATTAGCTAACAATGTTCCTTCGGGAATAATTGTTCGAAACAATAACCCTGGGATAGAATAAAAAGTCTCGGAAGACTATCATGTAAAAAGGCAAGTCGTTATACCCACGGTATAATGACGGGGGAGGCTGCCTTCATCAAACGGTAGAACCGAGTTTAAGACAATAACCTGGCGGTTTTGTCTTGGCTAGAGTGCCTGCTCCGGGAAGGATTACGGTCTTCATGAAGTTTTGCAAAAACTTCTCAGGAACAAGTCTTCCAAAAAAGGGTGAAATCTCGTATGTGGGGGTTTGCTTCAAGAAGGCCAGACATAACTGTCATCGACCGCTTACCTAAAGGGGTTGCCATCAAACGCTTTCTCGAAAGTGAGAAAACTACTGTCTAAATCAGGCAAGGCCTGCCAGGGGAAATGAACTGCAATGTAAAGAATTTTTCATTCCCCGCTCATTTCCATCTGCTAACCAAACCACTCGAAGTGGGAAGGTGGAGGAAAGATGACGGTGGTTCGTTCGAAAACTAAAGAATCGGTGCTGGCGAAATCAGACTAGCTGATATAGTAATCAGCTGGGAGTGTAGAGTGACGTATAAAGTTACAGCTTTGTAAGACCCATCCCGTAGAGGGGGGGGGGGTCGAACGTAGAGTTTTCAGAAAACTCTGAATCGTGGAAACAGAGAGATTTGGATGAGAACCTAGGGGATCAGAATCTATTTGTGAATTCCTTTCTCACGACCTTAAGGGATGTTGTGCCGAAAACCCGCAGGAACTCTGTCGCTGATTCCTGATGGAATTCCAGGAATCATGTTACGTGACCAGGACCCAAAGGAACTGTGTCATAGTTACCTGTAGAGATTCGTAAACCCTTAGGCAGAAGGCATCCCTCTGTCATCAGAGTAAAACTCTTGATGACGATGGGCGCGCGCGAGCAATTCATGGGACGAGAGTTCGAAAACTATGTCATGAGAGTAAACCTCTTGTGCACTCGTGAACACTTCGCGCAACGAGAGTCCGAAAAACTCTGTCATATAAGTATGGCTATGGTCACGAGAACCCAAAGGTTCAGCGTGAACTGCGTTGTGAGACCCCGAAGGGTCATAAGAGTTGTTCGTGCACTTCAACCGATTGCGTGCGCGCCAAGTTGGTCGTGCGTGCGAGCCAATATGGTCGTGCGCGCGCCAATACTGTTGTGCGCTCCAATCCGATCGTGTGCGAGCGCCAATACTGTTGTGCGCTCCAATCCGATCGTGTGCGAGCGCCAATACTGTTGTGCGCTCCAATCCGATCGTGTGCGAGCGCCAATATGGTCGTGCGCTCCTATCCGATAGTGTGCGCCAAAATGGTCATGCACACGCGCAAATTTGGTCGTGCGCTCTTGCGCCGAACTGTTGGTAAGCGGAATGGAGCTCGTGCGCGCACCTTTGACGCGCTCGTGCGCGCACCTTTTTCGCGCTCGTGCGCGCACCTTCTTTGTGCTCATGCGTGCACCTTCTTCGTGCTCATGCGCCCACCTTTTTCGCGCTCGTGGAGCGCATGAGGTTTTTCACGCACCTGCCGCACATAAGGTTGCTTGCGTGCAGTGTGTTGTTCGCGCGCATGGCGTGCCACAGGATGTTCGAGCGCATGGCGAGCAACAGGATGTTCGCGCATATGCCGCGCCAAAGGATGAACCCGCTCGCCATGATCGCCATTTTGCTTGCGCGCGCCAAGACGGTCATGCGCGCCAAATCGGTCGTGCACGCTAATTTGGCCGTACGAACTGTTCTTATACAAAGGTGAAGTCACATAGACTAAAACACGTGTGCCACATGTTCTTAACATGAAGTGTATATAAGACATTCTAGAAAGACTTTATAGTTCCTACAGAACTAATGTGTGTAATGTTAAGATTTTCCTTTTCAGATTCCACACCCATTTTTCTATTAATGTCTTAAGCATATGTTACTAATTGCATTCCATTACAATATATATTTATTACCTGCTGTATGCTAATTCTTATTTTGACTTAAAATAAAATTAGAATTTGCTCTACTCGTGCATCTTATTTCGCCCTCATTTTGGAAATAAAATACTGTTTGAGAGTTTTACTTCCCTCATGATATGATTGATACTCTGAACAATGATTATACTATTGTTCCTCATTAATACAAACTCATCTAGACTAAGGTAATTTGTTCCATCACGTTGTACTTACCTTCTTCTATCTGGCCCTGGAACCGGCAGGTATCTCTGATGCTAGGTGAGTTCCTCTATCAAGTAACTTCAAGATTTTCCTTACGTCCAATAGGACTCTGCCCTGCCGGGGGGGCATGAAGCGGGATCATAGTATATGTTTCTCTGAAGTGACATGTAACGGAAATGTCACAGGTCTCTTTGGTCATCAGACCAAAGGAATGTTGTCTAGAAGTTGAAAGGCACTACAAAAAGGAAAAAATCCACGATACATTAATTCTCTGGTACACTTTCATCAGGACGATATGGCCTGAGCCCAAAAATCGGATTTTGAGCGAAGCGAAAAATCTATTTTTGGGTGAGATAGCCATGTCGCCCTGATGGACCCGCCCTTGTTCCCTATTCAGGCCTTGACAGGGCCCTCCCAATCTTATTGTATCATGGAGGCTGGCCTAAACGCCGGAAGGAATGAGGAAGGCGCGCAACGGTGACGTCAACCAAGATGGCGGCCAAACATGGCGGCGGTTATGACGTCGCCCAGTACTGTACTGTAACGAAGGAGGAGAACTTAGTAACGGCTCCTCCCATAACTTGCCACACTTCCCCCTAGAAGCGTAAACGCTATGTGACGTGTCAAGCATACGTCCCGTTATTATACGATATCCTAAAGGGAAACCTTATGGGTACTCGCGCCAGAAGTTAGAATTCTGTGAAATCTTTAGTTTAATTCTCTAGAAATATCTACTGTAGTCAAATATACCCTAAGGAAGCTACTGAAGGAACCTTCCATCAGGACGACATGGCTATCTCACCCAAAAATAGATTTTTCGCTTCGCTCAAAATCTGTTTTATATTTATATATATATATATATATATATATATATATATATATATATATATATATATATACATATACAGTGATACCTCGGTACTCAACCATAATCCGTTGAGGATGCTGAAGTGATCCTTCCAGAATTCCTTTAAGGTCAACTGTGTATCACTAGTCACTTCAAAACACTTTCGGAAAAGGGCCTTGGTATACAGTTTTTTAAAGTTTGAAATGACCTGTTGGTCCATGGGCTGGAGTATGGGAGTAGTATTGGGGGGCAGGAATTTAATCTTGATAAAACTATACTCTTCTTTTAAGTCTTCCTCTAGACCTGGAGGGTGTGCAGGAGCATTGTCCATCTCCAGAAGACAGTTCAATGGCAAGTTCTTTTCAGTCAGGTATGCCTTAACCTGGGGGGCAAACGCTTCGTTGATCCACTCACTAAAGAATTGTCTTGTGACCCAAGATTAAGTGTTAGCGCACCACATAACTGATAGTGCACTTTTCAAGATATTGTTTCTTTTGAATTCCGGGGGTTGTCCGAGTGGTACACTAACAAGGGTTTGGGTTGTCCGAGTGGTACACTAACAAGGGTTTAATCTTGCAATCGCCACTAGCATTGGTGCACAGCAGCAACGTCAGTCTATCTTTCATTGGCTTGTGACCTGGCATCTTCGTCTCGTCCTTGGTAATGTAGGTATTGGCCGGCATTTTCTTTCAAAATAACCCGGTCTCATTGCAATTGAAGACTTGCTGCGGGATCAAATTTTGTTCCTTAATGTATCGGTCGAATTCGCCAACGTATTTTTCAGCTGCCGCCTGATCCGAACTGGCTGCCTCCCCATGCCTAGTCACACGGTGAATACCAGTTCTGTTCCGGAATTTCTCGAACCAGCCCCTGCTTGCTTTAAAAGTAAATGACGAATCACTTTCACTAGTACTGGCACTTTTCTTCACCAATTCTTCATAAATATGAAGAGCTTTCTCGCAAATGAAAGCTTCACTTATACTTTCCCCGGCCAACTGCTTTTCTTTAATAAATATAAGGAGCAACTTTTCCATTTCTCAATTACTTGTGGCCTTTGCTTACTAATTGCTGTCACTCCCTGTGCAACATTAGCTTTCTTTATCACTTCCTTATTTTTCAAAAAGGTCGAAATGGTCGACTTCGCCATGCCATACTGTAAGGCTAGATCAGACACTCTTACACCATTCTCGTATTTCGCAATAATTTCCTTCTTCAACTCGATCGTTGTTCTCACTGTTTTCCTCTTATTCTTCCCCTTATCACTAACTTTCTTGGGGCCCATTATTATCGGCTAAAGAAGACAATAAAACGCACTAAATCACAATAAATTCTCAACACGTGTTGTCGGACTGACGCTCTCTCTTGAAATGATGCTACCAGACCAAGCGAGAGTAGCCGAGATGGCCGCTCATCTCACTCGGCCACGCGTTCGGCTGTTCGAGTTCCGATTTTTTGTTCGAACACCGCAGCAAAAATTACTCGAATTTTTTGGTCGAACTCCGATTTGTTCGAATTTAGAGTCGTTCGATTACCGAGGTATCACTGTATATATAGATATATATTTATATATATATATATTTATATATATATATGTATATACAGTATATATATATATATATATATATATATATATATATAAATATATATATATATATATAAATATATATATATATATATATATATATATATATATATATATATATATATATATATATATATATATATATATATATATATATATACAGTATATATATATATATATATATATATATATATATATATACATACAGTATATATATATATATATATATATATATATATATATATATATATATATATATATATATATATATATATATATATATATATACACAGTGGAACCTCTACATACGAATGTCCTAACATACGAATTTTCCAACATCCAAAGTAAAATTCAACCAAATTTCTGTCTCGACACCCAAAGTGTTGCTCCACCATACGAAGTAAACAATACGCGTACGCATGGAATTTTCTCGAAAGCGTCCAGCGTCGTTTGTTGTTGACGCCGCTAGACGGCAGCACATCGGAGGGACGCCAATCGAGCGTCACCTTGATCAGTCCTCTCATCTCGTGCGCATCGTGTGGTTGTCCTCTATTCGCTCACTTTTTACAGTTTTTTATCTTCCCTTTTCACGTGTTGTTTACTGTGTTCCGTAATCATGGGTCCTAAAAAGCTTAGTTTCGGTTCAGGAAGTAGTAGCAGTGGTGGTTAAAGGAGGAAGTCGATGCTTTCATTAGAATTAAAGCAAGAAATAATAGAAAAGCATGAGTGAGGTGTACGTGTTAGCGATTTGGCTAAACAATATGGCCGGAATATGTCTACGATCTCGACAATCATAAAACAGAAGGCAGCCATTAAAGAAGTGAAACCTTCAAAGGGGATCACGATTATTTCCAAACGTCGTAGCCCTACCCTTGAAGAGATGGAACGACTTTTGTTAATATGGATCAAAGACAAGGAGAGTGTTGGCGATACGATCACGGAAACGATCATTTGTGAGAAAGCCAGCGCTATCTACAGTGACTTGAAGGCGGCGCGCTCTCGGGGTGGCGCGGGGGAGAGTTCAGCCGATCCTACGACGGAGGAATTCAAGGCGTCTCGAGGTTGGTTCAAGAAATTTAGGAAACGGACCGGGATTCATTC
>NC_090735.1:139638824-139648824 GCF_036898095.1 Palaemon carinicauda | reverse complement strand
GCGGCTAGGCTTCTCTCCCCCCCTCCCCTAGGGGACCGTTGCCTTCCCTCCTTTTAGAGGGGGTAGTTCAGTGTTTATGGACTTTGTCCTCCGGGTGTCCCGGCGGGTTCGTCTCTGTCTAGTCTGGTTGGCCACCGGTCAACAGAGTTGGATCCCGGTGCACCCTATTTTATATTCACTTATCACACTGGTTTATGTTATATGAAACCCTCTGGGTTCGGTTGGCGGTTCTTATCTACAGTTCCGCCCCCCTATTAATTTATAACAGTTCCTATGATGATTATATGACAGATCACTATCCCGGAGTTCCCATACGAATTGGTTTTGGATACTTTTATTTCCCGGCCCGGGGCTTAGCCTCGCCCCGGGAAATCAGACACCATGTGTCTTAATTTCTTGTTGTTGCATCCTTTTTTATGCTCCCGGCTCGACCGGAAAGGATGGCTATACTTTAGTCTTAAGTTAGACTTATGTTTAGGCCCGGGTCCTCCGGACCCGCCACTACTTAAGAATATTACAGTTAAGCTCTAATCTTGTGTTAGGCTTATGTTAGGCCCGGGTCCTCCGGACCCGCCCCTACTTAAGAGAATTACAGTTTCTCATATACTATTCTTTTTATAGATGGTGCATTGTCAGACGACGGCCTGTGCAGCTGTTCTACATCAGCCCTGCGGCCATACCGTCTGTCGGTCTCACGCCCTCTGCGGAGTGCAGCTGGAGGATGTCGTGGTATGGCACCCGGATAACTGTGTGGTCTGTTTTGACCTCGTTACCACCCTTGGATCTGACTCGGTGAGTACCGTTGGCTATGTTGCCTTCTTATTTATCTTACCTTTTTTGGCATACATACACTATTTAGTAAGATATCTATGGTCTTGAAGGACCACTGGGAGCCTTCCCTTTTTAATTCCCACTATTATTTCAGGCATCCCCGGAGCAAAAGTCTGCGGCTCGGGCCACGCTGAAAGTGTGGGTTGGTGGTTTTTCCCGGAACGTGAAGTCCAAGCGGCCGTACGTCCTCTCCGAGGACTACTGTTCCTTGATTTACCCCAACGCCAAGTCTTCAGCCGCTGTGGCTAGGCATGTTGCAGCTCCCATCATTGCCCACATTGATGCCACCATAGCGGGGTTCATTGATCCAGAGCAGGATCCGTCGGACGCCCCCGGAGATCTAGAAGACAATGTTGCCTCCATGAACCTTGACGTGGAACCCATATTATTGGATGATCCAGATACAGGTAGGGTGGTAAGTGAGGCAGGTGTTTCCGGCGCTGAGATTCCTATCCTCAGCCCCTCTCTTTCTTCTTCATCTGATCGCTCTTCCTTTCATGGTGTTTCTGGGGACCGTGATTCGTCCCAACGATCACACTCGGTTCCCCCTAAGAATAAGTCTAGAACCTTACCTAAAGCTCGTAAGCCTCATAAGGCTTCTCATGGTTCTAAACAGAATACAAACCTGTCATCTAAGGCTTCTG
Organism: Palaemon carinicauda; assembly: GCF_036898095.1. NCBI lineage: Eukaryota > Metazoa > Arthropoda > Malacostraca > Decapoda > Palaemonidae > Palaemon > Palaemon carinicauda. The sequence goes on along the minus strand of NC_090735.1, from coordinate 139,647,349 downwards.
GCTCCTCCTCTAAGTCTCGCGACCCGGGAGTTCATTCCGCCACACCTGCTGCTAGCCCGGGCCTTTCCGAATCAGCCATGCTTCGCATCGTGTCGGAGATGCAGGCTAAGTTGGTATCAGAGATGCAGTCTAAGATGGACACGATGTTCTCTAACATCGGTCAGAGACTTGGGGCATTAGAGCAAGGTGCTCCGGAGCGAGTCCAAAGCTCTCTCATCCCGGATGCCTCTAAGCTCCTGCCGTTTGCCAAAAATAACCCTTGGCGTATGGCTCTTCATTCCCCGTTCTCAGACGGAATGTTAACTTTGGAGGGTCTTGGCACTCGTCCCCTAGAGGACTTTGAATTCTTTCCTCCTGGTCTGGCATTTCCATTTCATGGTTATGCCAGGCTTACCGAGGAAGCTTTGGTTCGGTTAGACAAGGTCCCCAAGGAGACAGTCATCTTCCCAAAAGAGCAAGCCCAATCTGTGTGGGCCAGATTCCTGAATGACATCGGCTGCACCAACACCATGTTGACGCCTTATAAGAGCTCCTTCACAATGTTCTTAATGGACAAAAACACCGTGACTCCATGTGTCAATAAGGTAGCAGAGCTTGCCTTCCAATATGCTCTGGAGGAGAAGCCCTTGCCTCCCATCCGAGAGGTGGATCCAATCTCCCTCCTTCTTCCTTCAGGCATTGAGTGTTGGGACAACGTCCATACCACTTTTACCTCTGGCAAGCTAGCAGCAGACTGTGCTTCAGTAATGTTTAGTGAGCGGCTTCCCCGTCTCCCGGAATCCCTCATTAAACAGGATTATGATTCCCGCCTACGCGTTGGCCGTACTCTGAACTTGGCCACTTCCACGGAGTCGATAGCCTTGACTTACGATACTGAGAGTATTTTTAAGTCTCTCAACAAGGCTACGTTGCAGTCATTATACTATGACCTGTATGACTTCGCTACTGCTAAACGCAGGTGTCGCAAACATGTCCTGGCAGAGGCGACTATTAGGCATGAACCTAATAAGCTTATCCGGTCCTCCTGTTGGGGTTCAAACCTCTTCCCTGAGGATCTTGTAGAGGAAGTCTTGGCGGAGGCCACTAGAGTCAACCAGAGCCTTAAAGCCCGTTGGGGTTTGACTCCTAAACGTAAATATGACCCTGCAAATTACCAAGCCCGGGGTAGGAAGAAGCTCCGTCCATATACCTCCACCCAGTTCAGGCAACAGCAGAGTGGTTCGTCCATTTTCCGGCTGCCTCTTCCCCCATCTCCTGTTGCCCCTGCACAGCCTTCCACCTCTCAGGCTCCTTCGGACGACTATGTCACCGTCCTGCTCCCTAAGAGCCAGCTTTCCGGTGCCTCCGCCACTTCTCCTGCCTTTAACCAGTCGTATGAGGCTCATAGCTCTTCCCAGAGTTATGGTCGAGGTAGAGGCTACCACCGTGGTTCTAACCAGAACAAAGGCAGGGGAAGAGCCTTTCGCAGAGGAAAGAACTTCCGAGGCGGACGTGGAGGCAACTCCTCAAACCAATACTGAGGTGCAGCAGGTAGGGGGGAGGCTCTATGCCTTCCGCAACAAATGGAGGTTCAGTCCCTGGGCTTTCAGTATCATCTCCAAGGGACTGGGGTGGAGTTGGATTCAAGGACCTCCTCCTCCGAACAAATTTCGTCAACATTCCACTCCGGACCTGGTCGAATTTGTCCAGGATCTTTTACAAAAGAACGCCATACAAGAAACGAAACACCTGAAGTTTCAAGGTCGGCTGTTCAGTGTCCCGAAGAAGGATTCAGACAAGAGAAGAGTGATTCTAGACCTATCCCTTCTCAACTTGTCCATTCAATGCGACAAGTTTCGAATGCTTACCGTCTCGCAGGTGCGGACCTTACTTCCCCGTGGGGCCGTCACCACCTCTATCGATCTTACAGACGCCTATTATCACGTCCCGATAGCGAGACACTTCCGTCCGTACCTAGGCTTTCGCTTAGGGGACAAAAGTTACTCCTTCAAGGTGATGCCTTTCGGGCTCAACATCGCCCCAAGGATCTTCACAAAGTTAGCAGAAGTCGCTATTCAGGAACTCAGAAATCAAGGGATTCAAGTAGTAGCCTATCTGGACGACTGGCTCATTTGGTCAGACACCTCCCAAAATTGCCTAAAAGCCACTCACAAAGTCATCCATTATCTTCAATCTCTAGGCTTCCAGATCAACTTCAAGAAGTCCCGTCTTCTTCCAAAATCGAAGTTCCAATGGCTCGGCCTGCAATGGGATCTTATATCTCATACTCTGTGTCTTCCCAAACCCAAGAGGTTAGAGATTGCAAGGAACACCAAACGCTTTCTCAAAGACAAAGTAAGTTCCAGACGACTCCAAGAGAGGATTCTGGGGTCCCTTCAGTTTGCCTCAGTGACGGATCTTCTTCTGAAGGCAAAATTGAAAGATATCAATCGTGTCTGGCGTTCGAGGGCGAACCGGAAGCTCCGGGACAGGAAAGTCCGCCTTCCTCCCATTCTACGGGAAAGACTTCTTCCTTGGACAAGAGCAAACAGTCTGTCAAAGTCAGTTCCCCTTCGATTTCCGCCTCCGAAATTAATCATTCACACGGACGCATCCTTATCAGGTTGGGGCGGCTATTCTCAGCTCAAGAAAGTTCAAGGTCTTTGGTCTCCCTTGTTCCGCCAATTTCACATCAATGTGCTGGAGGCCATGGCAGTTCTTCTAACCCTGAAACGTCTCGCTCTTCCCAAGAAACAACACCTTCGTCTGGTCCTCGACAGCGAAGTGGTGGTCCGCTGCCTCAACAGAGGCGGGTCAAAGTCAGGGCCTCTGAACCATGTTCTAGTAGCCATATTCTCCCTAGCAGCCTTGAACCGTTGGCATCTTTCAGCTGTCCACCTGGCGGGAGTCCGGAATGTAGTGGCAGACGCCCTGTCCCGGACCTCCCCTCTAGAATCGGAATGGTCACTCGATCTAAAGTCATTTCGGTGGATTCTCTCTCAGGTTCCCGGTCTCCAAGTGGACCTCTTCGCCACGGAGTCCAACCACAAATTGAGAGTATATGTGGCTCCCAATCTAGACCCTCAGGCTTACGCCACAGACGCCATGGCACAGAATTGGGACACCTGGGAAAAGATTTATCTCTTTCCCCCGGTGAATCTTTTGCTGAAAGTTCTAGACAAGCTGAGATCCTTCAAGGGACAAGTAGCCTTGGTCGCACCCAACTGGCCCAAGAGCAACTGGTATCCTCTCCTGCGAGAGTTGAGACTATACCCTCACCCAATACCCAATCCGGTTCTGTCTCAGATAGTACAAACACGCGTTGTGTACGCTTTCTCAAACATTCAGGGCGCCCTAACTTTATGGACTTTATGAAGTTTGCGGCCATGCATGGTGCCAATATTGATCCTCAAAACACCTTGTTCCTAGAATCGGATAAACGGGATTCCACCATCCGCCAGTATGACTCTGCAGTTAAAAAGTTGGCAAAATTTTTGATAGACTCAGACGTGAACTGTATGAACTTGAACCTTACAGTCACTTTCTTTAGATCTTTATTAGAATCAGGTCTGGCAGCCAATACTATCACCACTATTAAATCTGCTCTGAAAAAGATCTTCCTAGTGGGTTTTAACATAGACTTAACCGACTCTTTGTTAGCTTCAATTCCAAAAGCTTGTGCCAGACTGAAACCGGTTACTCGTCCTACCCCGGTGACCTGGTTCCTTAATGATGTACTCAAATTGGCTTCTGATACCATTAACAGTTCATGTGATTACATTCCCCTTCTCAGGAAAACACTTTTCCTGGTGAGCTTGGCTTCCGGGGCAAGAATTTCTGAACTGGCAGCCTTGTCGAGAGACCCGGGTCATATTGAGTTCCTGCCTTCGGGAGAGGTCCTTCTTTCTCCTAACAAATTCTTTTTGGCTAAGAACGAAGACCCTCAGAACAGATGGTCCTCCTGGAAAATTGTTCCCCTCACGCAAGACCCGTCTCTGTGCCCTGTTACTACTCTTAGGTCTTATTTATCCCGGACCTCCTCTAACTCCTCAGGGCCTCTATTCGTTAGAGAACAAGGCGGTACCATTACTATTAAAGGGATCAGGCAACAAATTTTGTATTTTATTAAACAAGCTAACCCTGACTCTTTTCCTCTTGCACATGATATCAGAGCGGTTGCTACTTCGGTGAACTTTTTTCACCACATGAATTTTACGGACCTTTCCAGGTATACAGGGTGGAAATCACCGTCAGTGTTCAAGAAACACTACCTTAAACATTTGGAAGCCCTAAAATTTTCTACAGTAGCCGCAGGGAGCGTAGTTACTCCCAGGTAACTCACAGGTTAATGCCTTGTCTCTTTATCTCTCCCTCCTACCTGCCTCATTTATACCCTATTGTATTCGTTGGTCTCGCACCTGAATACTGTTATTATATTTGTAAATTTTTTGAGTATCTGTATATATTATCACTCACGGCATTATTATACCTACCTTATTGGATTTATGTTCATATTTAAGATACCCTTATAATTATTTTTTGGTACTCATCTCTGATTAAAGCATCCTGTATTTCCCTTACGCTTATGTTTTTTCCTTTATTTTGCAAGTTTGGTGACATATTCTCTTGTATAGATTCACTGGGCGGCACAGGTTCGAGCCCAGAAAAGGGATTTTGACGTAGGAAAAATCTATTTCTGGGCGAGGGACCTGTGCCGCCCAGTGAACCCTCCCAGCTCCTCTCCCTTGAAGTCCCCAAACTTTGGGTGCTAAGGAGTTGGGTTCTGAGCGGATGCAGTGTTAGTAGTACCGAGTGAGGTTGAACGGCTCTCCTCTATTGGGGTTTCTGTCGTGGATGAATCTAAATAGTGAGGGACCTCTGGATTATACGCCCAATTTTATACCGACACCAATAGGTGAGCGAGCTAGTTAACCTAGCACTCCTTTACATTTTTTCTCTGGTATATTTAGCAGTAAATTACCTAAGAATAAGTGCTAAATGGAGCTTATTCACTGGGCGGCACAGGTCCCTCGCCCAGAAATAGATTTTTCCTACGTCAAAATCCCTTATATATATATATATATATATATTCAGTGTATATATATATATATATATACAGTATATATATATATATATATATATATATATATGTATATATTCAGTATATATAAATATATATATATATATATATATATATAATGTATATATAAATATATATATATATATATATATATATATATATATATATATATATACACTGAATATATATATATATATATATATATATATATATATATATATATATATATATGTATATATATACACTGAATATATATATTTATATATGTATATATACTGTATATATACATATGTATATATATAGATATATATATATAATAATATATATATATAATATATATATATATATATATATACATATATATATATATATATATATATATAAAATATATATGTATGCACCTATATAACTCTCTCTCTCTCTCTCTCTCTCTCTCTCTCTCTCTCTCTCTCTCTATATATATATATATATATATATATATATATATATATATATATATATATATATATATATATATATATATATATATATAAATATATATATATATATATATATATATATATATATAAATATATATATATATATATACATATTCATATATATACATATATATAATATATATATTTATATAAATATGTAGACATATATATATATATATATATGTATGTATATGTATATATATATATATATTTATATATATTTATATATATATATATATATATATATATATTTATATATATATATATATATATATATATATATATATATATATTTATATATATATATATATTTATATATATATATTTATATATATATTTATATATATATATTTATTTATATATATATATACATATATATATACATATATATATATATATAAAATGTGTGTATATATTACTTATATTTATATTTTTGGTCTTGATCCATGTCGTCCTGATGGAAGTTCCTCAAAAGCAGCCTTCTACTTAGGATATTTCTGCGAGTGATATACCAGAGAATTTTACTCAAGTAGTATCACAGGGTTCTATCCCCTGGGGCGAATATCCCGAGAGATATCGTATATGAAACTGGAAAGTGCATAAAACAAGCCACGGCTATCTTTCCCCGAATAGAGTTAACCTTGTCTCCAAGGATATGGGATAGTATTGGATACGTGGGCAAGAGAGCCGTTACAACTCCGATCCCAGTGTGCTGGTTCTCCATTCCTTCTATCAGTGCCATTTTGTGTAGGTAGAAATCTTTACTTTTGACACTGTTTTGAAAATTTTTCTTTCACAAAATTTTCCTATATAACATAAGATATGCAAAAATTTTTGATGCTCCATTTCTATCTTACAAGTTGCTGAAGACATGGAGTGTGCTACAGAACCTACATCAGGTGGGTCAAGTTGCCTTATGGTCACAAGACTTGCCGGAAGCATGCTGAGTTGTCATGTTTCCAAAGGTTCCTTTGCTATATGGGAACCTGCTAACTGCAGTGTATGCAAGGACCTAATATATACTGGTTTCTACACTACCAACATCTCTTACGTTAAGAAAGCACAGGGTCAGAGGACCATTCATCATTGGATGAGAGGCTCCCAGAAGAGCATTCAACAAGGTGCCACTTACCTTCCTTCAAATGGAACTTCAGGACCTCCTCTTCCCCAAGGCGAGGTGACTGAAGTTCTCAGTCGCCAGATACCGATGGTACAACTCCCGCCGGTACATCTGGACCAGGCAAATGATGAAGTTCGGGATGCTCTTCAGGTGATGAGCCTGGGGGCCGACAACATGTCGATAACTTCTTCTGTGACGTCAGAGAGAGAGAGAGAGAATCCAACCGACTATGGAAGCCTCTGATGAGTCCCTGGATGTCCAAGTAAGTAGTGCCTAGTACTTCTTTGGCTCCATCCCCCATTCCTGTATCTGCCGTCCATGCCTCCACCTCTACCCTTATCCTTACTCCGAATACACCTTTGTTCCCAAGTCACTTGGAGTTCATGGGATCCATGAAGGCATTTGTGGAAAATATCCATGCCGAACATAAAAGAGCTCGAGCATCCTTAGAGGCGAAGATTGAGGCTTTCCAGAAGGCACTTAAGTCAAAACGCTCAACCAGCGTTGAGCCTTCCAGATTGCTCGGCAATGAATCCTTGGTGCTATGCAGAGCATATGGCTTTGAGTGAGGGGTACCTACACATTAGAGAAGCCACGTGATCTACGCCTGACTCCGACTTAGAATTCTACCCCTCGAATGATTGTTATTCTTGCTGCTATAAGACTGACCTGCGAAGCATCCATAAGGGATGGTACAATCCCCAAAGAGACTATCATCCTGGACTACAGCAAGGCTCAAACCTTATTGGTTAGAGAGCTAAAGACGGCCGAGTTTACCAACACTTAACTTTCGGTCTTTGGCAGGAAACAGGCCACCTAATTGCTCCCAAGGATACTGTTTTTCCCTTCGCCTCAAAATGTTTAGAGGATGGGAAGAAGGCAGTAATCGAAGGTAGACCACTGCCAGTGATAGAAGAGTGCAAACCTGTCAGTTTGGAAGATGTCTAACCCGCCTTTACAGTCTGGAAACTGGATGGGGACATAGGAGGCAAAACGTTCAATGAAAGGTTGCCTGGAACTCCTGAATTTTTATTAAAGTCAGAATTCGAAGATAAAGAGAGGCTATCTGCTTCTTTGTCCCACCAGTCCTATTTGGAAATGCTGATTGGGAACTACTCAAAATCAGATCTCCTCCCAACCTGGCAAAGACTCACCTGGCTACCTTCCAGAGGGATCTGCAGACTTTCTTTATAGCCAGAAAAGCATGCAGAGAGTACGTCCTAACCATAGCCACTATTAGGCATGAGCTAAAAGGTTGATTGACTCAAACATCTGGGGGAAGGATCTTTTTCCTCAGAACATGGTCAGTGAAGTGATGGAGAGAAGAAGCTCAGGAGAATAAGAGCCTTATGCAAAAGTGGGGTATGTCCTCTAAGAGGAAATTTACCCCCGGCAAAGGACCTCAACCTAAAGGCAAAAAGTCTATGAGAGACTTTCAAGGCAGGAAAACCTTTACTGCTACAACAGCCTCAGTTGCCGTGATCCCCCAGACTATGTACAAGGTTCCACAGCAGTATGTAACAGTCTCCATCTTTCAACACTGTATATGAAAGAGCCACAACATTTTGCCCGGTCAGAACTCAGGGGAAAAATCCTAGTGGCAGAGGAAGGTCTTGAAGGGGAGGTCATCCTAAAAGCCAAGGAGGCAGAGGCAAAACATTTAAAGAGGCAGGTCCTTTTAAACAACAATGAGGAGCTTCCGGTAGGGGGGAAGACTCTTTCATTTCAAGGATCAATGGATGTTCGATCCTTGGGCACACAGCATAGTCTATAAGGGACTAGGCTGGAAAAGGAGACAGAAACCACCGTAGTTCAAGAAGTTCTTCCAACCCACAACCCCATTCTAGGAGGAATATGTAGAGGACTT
>NC_090735.1:139621324-139633824 GCF_036898095.1 Palaemon carinicauda | reverse complement strand
ATGAAAATTTTAACAAAATGACACATATTCTCTCCAGTCATCTGAGTGGTAAGGAAACCAACAGTAACAGAACAAATACCCGATGGGACAAAAATCCACCCCTAACGATACACTCCTAGGTTTAGATGCAATTGTTGATTAAAATGCATGAATGTTCCTACAGTTTTCTTAAAAAAAAAAAATATATATATATATATATAATATATATATATATATATATATATATATATATATATATAAATATATATATATTTATATATATATATATATATATATTTATATATATTTATATATATATATATATATTTATATATATATATATATATATATATATATACATATATATATATATATATATATAGGCTACATATATATATATATATATATTTATATATATATATATAGGCTACATATATATATATATATATATATATATATATATATATATATATATATATATATATACATACATACATATATTTACAGTATATATATGTGTATATATATATATATATATATATATATATATATATACATATACATATATATACTATATACATATACATATAAACTTATATAAGCATATGCATGTATAAATATATATACAAATATATATACATATATCAATAAATATATATATATATATATATATATATATATATATATGCATATATATACACCAGTATATATATATATATATATATATATATATATATATATATATGGATATTATATATACATACAGTATATATATATGTATATATATAGATACTATATATATATACTATATATATGAATTAAATACATAAATAGGTGTACAATACATATGAATATATGTAAATGTACATAACTATATATACACACATATGCATATATTTCTTATACCATTATATATTTATATATATATATATATATATATATATATATATATATATATATATATATATATTTCTATTTACATATATATATGCATATAAATACATATATATATATATATATATATATACATAAATATACATATATGTGTGTATATATATACATCTATACTTATTCATATAACATATATATATATATATATATATATATATATATGTAATGATTAGAATAGTTAATATTACATGTTTAAAACAAATGACGTAATATGTCATGTTGGTTGGAGGAGCTAACCCTGAGATTTGCTGTAGTCATTCAAATCGTAAACAGGACATACAATGCTAATCTCAGCAATTTGACATTCTTCTTAAACGTCAACACATTGTCTCAGCGTGTGAAAGTTTGTGACGTCACCGGATGCAGGTGTCTTCCGAGTTTGTGACGTGTCTAAAGTAAACTAAGCATACGATATCTGTGATATCGATAATTTAGTCAGTTCATATCTATACTTCACCAGAATTGGTCATCTGGACCAACCCAGCTTCCTCCAGTGATGGAGATGTTTAACTCTGTTGTTTTTATAGAATAAATACTTAAAAACTATTAAGATGTATTCAGTTAATCCATTTTCATACATCTGAAACAACACTTACTCAATGTGTGCTTATAACAGTAGCACACCAATAAATGGTGGCAGCGATTAAACTCTAAGACAGCGGTTAAACTCTAAGAATTAGAGAAAAATCTTCAAGACTTCAAAATAATAGCTGTAAAACCAGAGAAATATCTTCAAGACTTCAACATAAAAGCTGTAAAACCAGAGAAAGATCTTCAAGACTTCAAAATAAAAGCTGTAAAACCTGAGAAAGATCTTCAAGAACTCAACATTATCTACAAGAATCTACAATTTTGACTAAGTCCAACGAAACAGCTAACATCAACATATGTTAGTATACAACCTGAATCTTCAATCAACATCCTAGGAAACCCGAGGACTGGCGTTCAACAATTGCAAAACATATCCAGGAAGAACTACATTCAACAAGAAACAAGAACGAGACATCGCTAACAAAACATCAAGAGAGAGAGAGAGAGAGAGAGAGGACGTGTCGACTTCATATATAAGCTAAGTACAGATATTTTTAATTCATTCCAGTTTGGGCAGTGAAGTGTAGTTATCACAAGTCGTTAGTCGATTATTACTGGGGTGAGTGAATTGCTAAACTTTGTTATAGGAAACTCCGATTTCTCATTTAGAATTTTTCTTTCTTTGTGCTAATTCCTTTTTCTTTCAGAAATTCTCGGGGAAATGTTTTGGGATTAGTAACATTGTTGGGGGAATTTTATTATACATATGCGTTTACGCAGTGGGCGTCTGTACTCATATAGATATTTTGATAGAATTGCAAGGGGTCAAAGAGATAGGAAAAAAAAAAATACAGCAGTCATGGCTCCTCCTGTCAGCCCTACCCCTGGACCTAGTGGTGTAGGCCAGACTAATCCTCCTCCAATTGTGACGCTTGTAAATGCCAGGTCAGCAATCCTTCCTTTTCAAGGTCGGGTCAACGGGTTCTTGCCACAAAATGTGGAGTCATGGATTTCATCCGTTGATGCCCATTTAAATGCCAAACAAATCGTAGACCCTTCTGTACAATTACAAGAAGCTAAAAGTTTTATAGATTTTTCTAAGGGGGATGCGAGTGCGTATTTAAGAGGTGTTTCATTTCAAGAAGCAGTTACTTGGGATGATTTCAAAGTTAGGTTACGCGCGATCTATGGGGGTGAGGAAGCCTTGGATGTAGTGTTAACGTTACGAAATACACTTAATCAAGCCACAATGAATCGGCTTAATGTTATTGAGAGAGCAGCTCTCATAGCTGATAGGCTTAACGAATATCAGGACATTTTAGGTAATTCCACTTGGGTTACTAACGATAACATCTCCGTGAAAGATTTTTTACGATTAATGTATTTAACTTGCATGACACTTATGTTGCCTGAAGCTTTAGTGCGGTGTTTTGATAAGAAGTTAACGCCTGCAAGTACGGAATTGGATGTCTATAAACAGATAAAGAAACACATGTCCAAGTGTCCAGATCTCGATCCCGTGTTATCTCAAGTTTTTGCTAAGAATGAAACAAAACCACAAACAGTGAACGTAGTTAACAGTCCGGTAGCGGGATTGACGTGTTATAACTGCAAACATCAAGGTCACATAAGCGCAGACTGTAGAACGAAATTTTGCTCAATTCACAACACAGCAACACATTCTTATAGTCAATGTTACTCGCGTAAGACACAACAATATCCTAGAAATACACAGTCAATTCCACAGTCAGTTCCATATGGAAATAAAAAGAAAAATCCTCATTTTAACAATAAGAAGAAACAACCAAATGTCAATGCAGTTCAGAGTCCGAAACAAACAAACACTTCTTCAAATATCGCTGAGCCTGGGCCGTCAAACCAGACCTCGCAAGGTCAGACTAATTTTCAGAATGTGCAGAGCAAAGCAAATACCACATAGTTAACTCTAGAGGGGAAGAGAGTGATGTTGGGTCAAGGTCATTCATGTCAACATCAATAGTATTGAATAATCAATTTAATGTTTTATCAGATAATTGTGAGACAATAGATTTTCCTATGAAACACACGGCCGAATTAAGTAAAACAGTGCATGCTCCCGTTGATTTGCAACGAATTCATACAATAATAAGCCAAAATGAGTTACGGCCAACCTTATATGCTGTAAATTTAGAACACAAATCCTTTACGTTATTTTTTGACTCTGGTAGTCCACGTAATATTATGGATTTGAAGACGCATCATTTGTTGTTTTCGAACTTTCCGATTGAAAAATCAGGAATTAGACTTTCAGGTATAGGAAATAATGAATTAAACGTCATAGGCATAACTCATATTCAGTTCAGAGTCGGTAATCGCACGTTTGCCGATACATTTGTTGTTGTAAAAAACATTAATATGTATCCAGCTGTAATTATAGGATACCCATCTATGGGAAATCAAAACATTATCTTAGCTCCTGCCAAGCACGGCGTGTATATCAAAGGGAAATTCTATAAGTCTTCTAATACCTTAAAGTCAGTTTTGGATAAAAAGGAGACGACAAATGTAACCGTAACGTACGTTGAAGAACCAATAACTTGTCTCACTAATAAAGAAATAATATACGCGACCCAGCAGAATTCTCGTTCACCCGTAATATCATCTTGCACGCAATCTATCGAACCAAACATACCTTCGAATTTAATAGTGCAAATAAAGAAAACACTACCGGGATCTGAAATATTAATCCTTTCCGATACTTTGAAAACTAACGGATTGTCTGTCACACAAGCTATTTATACAGTAGGCTCACATCAGCAATGTAATATCGAAGTCTGTAATCATTTAAATAACACTTTAGTAATTCACAAAAATCAACATATCTTGGATGTAGAAGTTTATAAACATCGTATTCTTACCGTTGCTGAAATCAATCACTCTCAATCAGTTGCGGATGAATCCCTTTTGCGATCTATTAAAAATAAAATCAGTAAGGACATTCAAGACGAAGAAATTCAGCAGAAAATTTTTGAAATTTTAACTAAATATCAAGATGTCTTTTCCACTACGGATGGATCCTTAGGAAAAACAGATGTGATCGAGCATCAAATAAGGTTAAAGGACAAGCAGAAAATTATATATGTACCCTCGTACAGACTCCCTATGAAATTCCAGAATGAAATAAATGATGAAGTAGGTAAAATGTTAGAGGAAGGAGTCATTAGAAAATCAAACAGCCCTTATAATTTTCCTTTAATAGTTGTACCGAAAAAAGATCGAACATGGCGTATCTGCGTCGACTTTCGTCGTCTAAATGAGGAAACGATCCCTGATCGATTCCCAGTGCCATGTACTGACGATATTTTGTCTTTGTTAGGTCAGAATAAATATTTTACCAGTTTGGACTTACTTAAAGGCTTTCACCAGATATCATTAGAAGATAGTATCCCATACACAGCCTTCAGCACAGCCAGGGGACATTATGAATTTTTACGGATGCCTTTTGGTTTACGTTGTGCTCCTATAACATTTACAAGAATGATTAACATAGTGTTTGGAGACTTGTTAGGGGATATATTGCATGCCTATATGGATGATCTTGTAATCTTTTCCAACACCTTAGAAGAACATCTACGTAAGTTAGAACTAGTACTACAGAGATTAAGACAACATAACTTAAGGGTAAAGATTAGTAAGTGTGAATTTTTCAAAACAAAATTAATATATTTGGGTTTCATGGTGTCAAGCCAAGGTCTTAAAGTAGTCCATGATAAGGTGTCGGCTATACGTAATTTTCCCATACCTACTAATGTCAAGGGAATACAGCAATTTCTGGGTTGCAGTGGATATTACAGGCGTTTTATACGCAACTATTCAATAATAGCCGCTCCTTTAACTGATCTTACGAAGAAGGGCGTAGATTTCATATGGTCTGAGCAACATCAACAGGCGTTTAATACTTTGAAAGATGAACTGTGTAGTTCTCCTATCTTAAAATTTCCTGACTTCGGTAAGGAATTCTTCATTGCAACAGACGCCTCAGACTTAGGAGTAGGAGGGGTATTGCTTCAGCAATATGATAAACAATTTTTCCCGATAGCTTTCTATTCTCGAAAATTGAGAACTTCCGAAAGTAAGTATGCAGTAATAGACAAGGAAGGACTAGCTATTGTTAATTCGCTAGTGCATTTTAAGTTCATAATTTACAGTTATCCCGTTGAGGTTCTTACTGACCATAAACCACTAACAGAGTTCTTTAAAGGCTTCAATCACAGCCCTAAACGAACTCGGTGACATTTGATCATTCAAGATTTTGGCGCAAGAATCGGGTATTTACCTGGGAAAGCAAATATCATTGCGGATGCATTATCACGCAACCCCGTGTCATCTTGTACGGAGCCTTTAGCTGAATTAATAGATATATCAACATCCATGCCTATTGTAAAAACAATATCTGAACAAGAAGATTTAGGCTGGAGTGCTGAATTGTTACAGACTGAGCAAAGAAAAGATCAGAAAATAGAAACAATTATAAATGCTTTGAAAGGCAATCATAAAGAAAAGGAATATATAAAGTATAAGCAGCAGAATTATATAATCAAAGATAATATTCTGTGTAGGACTGTGACAAGGAAAACCCGCAATACACCACATGTAACTAACGACCAGGTAGTAGTACCAATCTCACTTATTTCCACTGTCCTGAATTGGTTGCATTCAAATCCATTACATGGACACCCTGGGTTCTCATTAATGTCACAGAAAGCCAAATCGTTGTTTTATTGGCATACAATGCTTACAGATATAAAAAGACACATAGCTAATTGTCGCACATGTCAGGAAAACAAAGGGCATACGAAAACACCTGTCAGCCTAGGAGCTTATCCTGTGCCCAATCAACCCTTTGAAAGAATACATTTAGATTTGTTAACAGGATTTTACGAGTCAGACAGAGGAAATAAGCACCTCTTAGTAATTATAGATGCTTTAACTCGATATACAGAACTAATAGCGCTTAAAACTAAAACTGCGATTGAATGCGCTAGGAAGTTTTACGAGTGTTACATTTGTAAACATGGAATTCCACACATGATAATCTCAGACTCGGGTGGTGAATTTAATAATCACTTTCTTACCTCATTGTGTGAATTCCTCAACATGAAAAAAATTAATACCATGATATATCACCCAGAGTCGAATGGGCTAGTGGAAAGAGCAAATAGGAAGATATTAAATATATTGAGGGTAACACTAGGGGGATCAGACCCCAACTGGGATATTGCAATACCGGCGGCACTGAGTACTCTGAATCATTCATATCATATATCAATTAAAATGTCACCGTATGAAGCATTGTATGGTACCCCAGTTAGAACACCTTTCCATGTATTAACGCCTACAACTAATCTATCAAATCCTTTAAAAGAATGTATAAATGCAAGTATAAGTCGATATGATATCCTTCGAAAGAATTTAGAAGAATCACAAATCATAATGAAAAGGAATCATGATAAAATAGCGAAACCAACTAAAACATATACCGTGGGTGATAACATCTATATTCAAATCAATGTCAGAAAAGGGCTCAACTATAAACTAACACCTAAGTTTGAAGGCCTATTTAACATTTTGGAAACATTAACGGCCAATAGGTTTAGAGTTCAAAACGTATCCCAACCCACGGATGAGAGAATAGTACCATTGGCTCACATAAGAAATTAAAAAGAAAAGAGAGGAAAAGAAGTGAGGGAAAATTTTATTCTGTTTTATGTGATTAAAAGTTTTCTTTTTAATACAGGAGTAATTACATATATTTTTTCTCGTTACAGGTTTCCAAGATGAATTTTTTGTTGTTGGGAGTGATATTGTTCGCTCAGACATTTTTCTCGTATGGGATGAGCTCTAAGACTAAAAATATATATTTTAAATATGGCAATATAGTTGAAAGACAAGAAGACATTTTTATTACATCAACCAACGTAATTGTAGAAGTGAATATGCAAGCAATTTTTCTTCAAGAGAATGATGTCATTAGCTTAAGAACCGCCATTTCAAGGTTTTCTGCATCATTGGATGAGTTGCATAGAAGACATTTTCATTTGACTACAAAGAGTTTGCTTGGATCAACATTAAAAGTTGCAGAGATGCTATCTGATGACTTGAAAAATAAGACTGGCGAGACAGGATCTTTGGCTTATGACCTTTTGATGTGGACTGTAGGACACGAACATAAAGAAAAACGGAATCCGTTTATTTATGCTGCATTAAGCATCTTTGGGTCTGTTGCAAGTTTAGGTTTAGGAATTTCCAATCGTCTTAAAATTAGTAATCAAAATAAGAAAATTGAGTTCTTGACTCATAAAGATGAATTGATTATGTCAGAACTAAGGAATCAGTTAGCTTCAATCAATAAAATTATGGATTTATTAAATGAACATTCAGATAATATCGTTCAAATTATGGAAGTACAGGATTTGTTGGCAACATTAACGTATTATGATTCAAAGATAGATCACATACATAACAGAATTACACATTTCATTGAGAAATCCAAGGATTATGTAGAAGCTATCACGTTAGCAACTAAAGGTGTATTGTCGCCCCATTTGTTGCCTATAAGTTACTTAAAATTAATTCTGAAGAACGGAAGGGATAAACTAGGCTATGTTCCTTTGTTAGACGAACATAGGTTAGAATTTTATTACAGCCTAATTACAGTAAACGTAGATAATAACAAAATTAGGATTACAATTCCCTTTGATTCTTCTGATGCCTGGCAATCTTACAGGATATCACCATTTCCGACTTTCATGACGAATCACTCAAATCCAGTAATATCCAGTTTGACAGGACACGTATTGATTTCCCCAGACAAGGAAACATATACGGTCATTAAAGACTTAAATCAATTAACTCACTGTTCAGACGCAATGGATAGAAAAATATGTACAGCTGACTCATTTGAATTCCATAAAAACTTAATGGATTCATGCGAGTTAGGTATAGTGCTAGACGGTGCTCTCTCCCATACAAGTGAAAATTGTCTGGATAAGCTTTATCCCTTTGACAATAATGAGTTCAATTGCAGACTGAATAATGGCTCGTGGATACGATACGACAAGGACGGCTTCAATGTATCATGCCCTGACGGATCCACGTCCTTCACCAATATCTTCGTCGCAGCAGATGGTTGTGTCGGGACTTCCCCGAATTCCATGGTGACTGGTCTACGGACAATCATCAGAGAACGAGCCTACTTCGCGAACTTCACATGGACCTCTACAATGCCAGCACTTCCTCTCCCGTACAACGGACATGTGGCAAAGCGGTTGATGAAACTTACCGAAAAGGACCACCTGTCACCGACTTATAAGGAAATTCTTCACCCCATACTACTGGCTGGTTTGTGTATCACGGTGGTGATATTTATCGCCGTGAACATCCTTGTTTGGCGTAGGTTACGGCACAGCAAGCAGCTAAAAAGGAATGAGTTGCCTAGCCCCGACAATACGCCCTATCTGATTCAGTTCAAAGCCGTTTGAGTGGCCACCTCATTCGCTAAGGGAGTAATTTGTCGGGAAGATGTTTGTATGAAAAGCTGATTAGTACGCTAGTAATATGTAATTAAAGAAATTTTCTACATTTGCATTGTTAAAAATACATTTAAAACAACATTTAAAAAAATAAATAAAATAAAAAAGGATATAAATCATTTTTTCTCTCGGCATCTAATAAAAATATATAAGCCGGAATGTTAAAAAAGAAAAGAGAAAAAAAAAAATAAAATATATAACAGAATCTATGGGCATCTAATAAAATATATCAGCCCTATATATATATATATATATATATATATATATATATATATATATATGTACGAAACCATGGTACGTGTACGTACCAGGAATTCGTGTTTGTGCACTAAAAATTGAGTATTTTGTTTCTGACAAAGGTAACAATTATTCTTTATCAAGTTACCGAATCATATGTAAGTCAGAAGTTTTTTTGTTTTTTGGTACCATATAATCATTTGCTAGCAATGTACCATATATATGATCTTGGTTTTATCATGCATTTTTCTTTTTGCTTTGGTAATATCTTTTTTGTATGCATTATTGTTATTATTTTTTAATGTGCCTATTTGGACATTCGTCCTCGGTTGATTATGGCTAAAGTTAAACAAAGAATAATACGTATGTCCAGTCACACCTAATAACCATGTTTTGGCTTGTTGTTAAATTTTTGTAAAAAAATTGAGATAGCTGGCCGAGCTAATGTAATGACTAGAATAGTTAATATTACATGTTTAACCCTGGATAGGTACGGTCCTCGGACACCCCTTTAAGGGTATACTCTGACGCGAACGACCCCGACGCCAAAAGAAATTCTTGAAAAATCAGTTTTTGCAGTAACCTCCTTTTTTCTTTTGCCAAAAAAAACTTCAATGAATGCTTAAAACAACTGTAAAAATAAATACTACTCATCTGCAGAAAAACTATTTATTATAAATTTTTTAAAAAATTAAGTAGAAAAAAAAAAGACCTGACATAAAAATTCATAAAAAAAAAGTTTATACATATATACACAAATCCTTTTAGGAATTGATTCTTGAATGTTTAGGACACATCTTGATGTATTTTGGATGAAGTCAGACCCATGGAGGTGAAGATCTGAAATGAGAAAAAAAGGGTAACTTTTTTTGGCCAAAAAAAATTGTCCAAATTTCATGAATTTTTTTGGGTACCCAAATGAAATAGGAAGTGGCTAATTTTTTTAGGGAATAAACATATGTTATCCTAAAATAGAAATATGTAAAAAAATCTTCATTATTTTGTAAATTACATTTATATCAGGGGCCATATCTAAAGGTAATTTTTTGAGTACTTGGAAATTTCGTAAAAAAATACATATATTTAATATATAATATGATATTTATGCAGGTAAAAATATACCAAAATATCACAAATTCTATAGGGAACAAGAATATATATAGATAGGGCAGCTTACGCTTCGGATATGTCCACAAAATGGCCGCCAACCACACTGACTCAGACTCCCTAATCTGCCACTTGAAATGTAGGAAGGGTATGTCAATTTCAAGGTGTTATTTACTAATCTAATTATTATTGGATATGCATAAAAATTGTATGGTGGGTTGCTGGATAATTTTCGATTATTTTACGACTATAAAATTAAAATTCTGACCCAAAAAATTTTTTTTGAAGGGAAATAAAATCGAAAAAAAAAATGTAAAACAATATTTTAGCTAAAAAAATTTGATGATATTCAATCAAATAAAAAGTAAACAAAATTTACCGACAAATAAACATCTAGAGGAATCATTACTCTGTGATAGTTCCTTAGTACGTAGTAATTTTGAAAGAATTGGGAAAAAACGAAAAAATGGCAATCACCGGAAAATCGAACACATACCTATATATACGCCATATCTGGCTAAAAAAAAGATAGGCATGGGTAGCCAGATCATCTAGAAACACTTTCCAACACTATAAAAATATAAGTTTTGCGACACTACTTGCCAATTCCTTACGGTAACATGACTAAGCAAAAAAATGCAAAACAAATAAAAAGGGGCACTCGTGGAAAAATGGCCATTCTAATATACGGCATTTCAGAAAAAAAAAAATTTCAGCCACGTGCTAGGCAAACCATCAAGGCATATTTTCCGACAAATAAACATATAAATGAAATATTACTCTGATAGTTCCTTAGTACGTAGTAATTTTGAAAGAAATGGGAAAAAACGAAAAAATGGCAATCACAGGAAAATCGAACACATACTTATATATACGCCATATCTGGCTAAAAAAAAAATAGGCATGGGTAGCCAGATCATCTAGAAACACTTTCCAACACTATAAAAATATAAGTTTTGCGACACTACTTGCCAATTCCTTACGGTAACATGACTAAGCAAAAAAATGCAAAACAAATAAAAAGGGGCACTCGCGGAAAAATGCCCAACATTCTAATATACGGCATCTCAGATAAAAAAAAAAGACATGCACGTGTTAGCCCAACCATCAAGGCACACTTTCTAACACATAAACATGAAAAAAAAATCAATAATATACGGCAATTCCTTACTACGTAGTAAATTTTTACAAATATTGAAAAAAAAACAGAAATTGGCAACCGCAGTTAAATACCCAATATACCAATAACTACGTCGTATCTGACAAAAACAAAATCACGCATGGGTAGCCAGATCATCTAGACACACTTTCCAACATTAAAAAAGCAAAAGTTTTACGACACTATTTCGCAATATCTTACGGAAAAATGACTTGGCAAAAAAATTAAAAAAAATTAAAAAGGGACACTCGCGGTAAAATGCCCGACATTCTAATATACGACATCTCAGATAAAAAAAAAGACATGCACGTGTTAGCCCAACCATCAAGGCACACTTTCTAACACATAAACATGAAAAAAAAATGAATAATATACGGCAATTCCTTACTACGTAGTAATTTTTACAAATATTGAAAAAAAAACAGAAATTGGTAACCGCAGTTAAATACCCAATATACCAATAACTACGTCGTATCTGACAAAAACAAAGTCATGCATGGGTAGCCAGATCATCTAGACACACTTTCCAACACTAAACAAGCAAAAGTTTTACGACACTATTTGGCAATATCTTACGGAAAAATGACTTGGCAAAAAAATGAAAAAAAATGAAAAAGGGGCACTCGCGGTAAAATGGTCCTCGTGGTGATGAACGACATTTTAACTAAAAAAAAAAACATGCACATGGTAGCCAAACAATCCACCAAGACTTTCCACAACTGATAACCTATACAAGTTGCACCATTCTACGACAATTTCATAATACGTAATAACTTTGATAATTATGCAAACTACCTCAGAAGGGTAAACTCGGACGCGAACGACCCCGACGCGTCTCAGAAATCGGGGAAGGAGTACAGCTACAGCAATGCACATCTGGACACTACTAGAGCGTGTAGGGGAGACACCTCCTGCAGGTCGATCACCCACAAATTCAGTCACAGGGGTGAGTCACGTGAGAAAAA
>NC_090735.1:139565155-139618324 GCF_036898095.1 Palaemon carinicauda | reverse complement strand
AGAAGCGATGGCATTTATCAGCAGTTCACCTTCAGGGGTTCCGCAATGTGACAGCGGACGCTCTATCCAGGCTCACGCCCTAGAGTCAGAATGGTCCCCAGACGCAGGATCATTCTCCTTCATCTTATGTCAAATCCCAAAACTGCAGATCGACCTCTTCGCAACGAGCGACAACAAGAAACTACCTCATTATGTGGCCCCATACGAGGACCCTCTAGAGGAAACGGTGGACGCCATGTCCCTCAACTGGAACAAATGGAACTGGATTTACCTGTTCCCTCCAACCAACCTCTTAATGAAGGTCCTCAACAAGCTGAGATCCTTTCAGGGAACAGCAGCTCTAGTGGCTCCCTAGTGGCCAAAGAGCAACTTGTTCCCTCTGATATTGGAACTGAAGCCGAGGCTGGTCCCTCTGCCAGACCCAGTACTGACTCAACAAGTACAGAAGTTGAATGTTTTCGCTTCATCACAGAAAACCCAAAACCTTCATCTCATGATTTTCTCTCCTTAACAGTAAAGCAAAGGTTTAGGATCCCGAGAGACAGTATAGACTTCTAAGACAAATATAAATCTAAGTCTACTAGAGGACAATACGAGTCATCGAAGAAGTGGGTTGCTTTCGTCAAGGCAAAAGGACCAAAATAAATCTCAACAGAATTCTGTTTATCCTTCTTTATCCACCTTCATAAACAAGGTTTAGCAGCCAATACGATAACGTGTAAATCAGCCTTGACTAGACCTCTGCTATACGCCTTCTAAGTAGACTTGTCAAACAAAATCTTTAACAAGATCCCTAAGGCTTGCGCTAGGCTTAGGCCTGCAGCCCCTCCGAAACCCATTTCATGGTCACTGGATAAGGTCCTACACTCTGCTTTGACAGTGAACAATGAGGATTGCTCTCTGAAAGACTTAACCCAGAAAGTTATATTCTTGTTTGCTCTAGACTTAGGGGCCAGAGTTGGTGAAATATTGGCCTTTTCCAGAGATGAGGGCCATATTCAGTTCACAGAAGTGGGAGAACTGAATCTCTTTTTTGACCCAGCATTTCTCGCCAAGAACGAGCTACCTACCAAAAGGTGGGGTCCCTGGAGAATCTGCCCTCTGAAGGAAGATGTGTCACTGTTTCCAGTAGTGTCTCTAAAGGTCTATCTTTGTAGAACTTCAGACTTCAGGGGAGGACAGCTCTTTAAAGGAGAAACCTCGGGGTCAAATCTATCCCTAAGACAACTAAGGGCGAAGATCACCTATTTCATTCGCAGAGCAGAACCTGACAGTACACCCGCAGGTCATGATCTGAGAAAAATTGCTTCGTCATTAAACTTCTTCCAATACAAGGACTTTGAGCGGCTTCGCTCATACACTGGATGGAAAACATCCAGAGTGTTCTTAAAATACGACGCAAAGCAAGTGCAAGAGTTGAAATGATTTGTGGTGGCAGCAGGTAGTGTACTAAAACCTGTTGTCTAGTGCTGCAAGGAACAGTGAATTGATTGGGACTGTCAAAGTATGGGTGAAGGTGTTGACACTTCACAGTGCACTACTTTAAGATAAGTGTTACCAAGGTGGCACTATGGACTGTTCTAGTTTTTAAAGGTGAAGAAACATAGAGACAACACTTGTGCCGTGTGTTCTTACAGTGTGAAGAGACAATCAAAATCACAGAAATGCATATTAGAAAATTTAATAAATTTTCAGTTATTGTGGCCCTGACAAAATTTTCCCTTTCAGGTGAAATAAACATTTTCTGGTCTTGATTGTAATACATGTTTCTTATTTCATTATTAACATTATGTTATCATTATGTTATATATGTTGATTTGCTGGTTATTTATTACCAATAAATACTTAGATATGTATTTGCGTCTTATTTGGCCCCAAACTTCATCTCAATAAAGATATGCTAGAGTATTATTTTCCTTTAATAATCTGCATATGTATATATGAACGAAATATAATTAATACATTTGTTCTGTTACGAGTACAAACTTTACCTGGCTATGCATAGAGCGAGACCTGCATGCTTTTGATGCAATGTTTGTTCATATGGTATATGCAAACCTCGAGACTCTTTCTTAAGTCTAGTATGACTCTTCCCTGCAGGGGGCAGGAAGAACTAACATGGTTTATGATTAGCAGTAATGACGTATAACGGTAACGTCATATGTCTCTATGGTCTGGATGACCAAGCAAGGAATAATTGTCCTGAAGTTAAGGCACATCTGGAAAATCCACAGATACAGTACTTTCTAAATAATGCTCTGGTAACCTTCCATCAGGACGACATGGCCTGAGCCCAAAAAACGGATTTTGAGCTAAGCGAAAAATCTATTTTTGGGTGAGATAGCCATGTCGTCCTGATGGACCCGCCCTCCTTTTTCATAGAAAAGGCCTTTGGCAGGATCCCTCCCGAAACTACTATATCTGTAGCACCTTGCTCAACGCTACAAGGAATAAACATGGCGGCGACGTACAGCGCCATCTGGATACTCAAAGTAGTAAAGGAGGAAGGGTAACCTTGATATTGGCTCCCCCTTCAAAATTTGCCACTTTCCCCCTCGAAGCGAAAACGCTATTCGGGGTGAAGATTGCTATGTGTTGTATCAAGATATACATCCCCTGATTTATGCGATATCCCTAAGAGAAATTTTAAGGAAATTTGCGCCAGGAGTTAGAATTTTGGAGACCTAAAGGTAAATTCTCTGGGAATATCACTGTAGTTAAATATACCCTAGGAAGCTACTTATAGGAACCTTCCATCAGTACGACATGGCTATCTCACCCAAAAATAGATTTTTCACATTGCTCAAAATCCGTTTATTAATGCATTAGAATTACAATACAAAAGGTTTATCACCGAATAGTTTCCATGCAACAGAGAGAGAGAGAGAGAGAGAGAGAGAGAGAGAGAGAGAGAGAGAGAGAGAGATCATCATAGGTTTGATACCTACCAAAAATGTTATCTTATTTTTGGGCTCAAGCCATGTCGTCCTGATGGAAGTTCCTTAAAGGCAGCTTCCTAGGGTATATTACAACTACAGCGATATTCCCAGAGAATTTACCTTCAGGTACCCAGAATTCTAACTCCTAGAGCGAATATCCCTAAAAAAGACCTTAGGGATATCGTAAATATCAGTGGACGTATTCTTGACACGCCTCATAGCAATCTATACCCCGAATAGAGTTAACACTTCGTAGGGGTAAAATGGCAAGAAAACGAAAACGATAAGAAAGGGGGGAGCCGGTCATAAGGCATCCCTCCTCCCCGTTTCGAAAGCGTGCCCTGCGCCGCTCACGGCGCCATCTGTATTCCTTTTTGCGTAGCTCTACGACTCGGTGTATTTTCCCTGTTTACTACCCAATCTTGGAATTTTCTCGTTAATAATGCTTTCTCCAACTTCTTCTGCCTCGGATAAGTTGAGTATTATTTCTTTTATGTATAAATGTAGGCTCTTGGTTAAAATTAAAGTTATTAAAAGAGTTATCTTTGATACAAGAGCTGTTGCCTGCTGGAGGCATCATGGATGCTGTCGCTCGCTAGAATAGGATTTATTTGTTAGCAAGAGCGACGTTCCCAGCCCCCTTTGCGCTTAAATATTAGCTACTTAGCTTATTTAGGAATTCTGTTATGATGCGATAGTAGTGTGCCTGGCGAAATTGCTAAGGCTACCAACACTAGTCTTCGTAGGCTAGTTGTTGGCCTATGTACTTCCTGCATGATAATTAGTCTTCCAAATGTGAATTTATTGCTTTAAGCGTTAGGCAACGTTATACATATTAGTCCTTTTCGAGTACCTTCCAAGATAGTATTGATGTGAGTTTCGGTGAATTAGGTAATCGATTCTCTTAGTGCCTAGGCTAGGTTGTCTTAGGTCATTATAATATTATCTGTTCCCCGTTTGCTCCCTTCTCTTTGGGGAAGGGGCAAACCCTTTCCCTCTGTTTAAGCCTTAGGCTTAACTCTAGTGGTTTATTTGAATTAATCTTCAAATATATCTATGCTGGAGTAGTACTGTACTTTCCCGTTCCAACAGTATTGGTTCAGAGGGTGACAGTACAACAGTGTTTAGTCTGAGCCCGGTTTGTCTGGCATGGGGCAGAGTCTCCCTTGCCGATTGACTCGGGCACTAAGGGTTCCCCCCTTAGTCCACCTTGTTGGGTTCCAGTAGTGATCCCTTTACTCGGTGACTCATCAGACTGTCCTTGCCGTTCCGGTCTCGGGATATGTTCCCTTTTCTGGAAAGGCAATTCCTTCCTTGCCGTGGTTCGTGGGAGGCAGCCAGTAGTGCCGGCCTCCCTCTCGGGTCTTTCTCTAACTGAGATGAACTGTCTTAGTTGGGAATGACCCTTAACCAAGGTAAGGTTGGATAGGACCCTCTGTCCTTCCCTTCTCTTTTTCCGTTCATTGTGTCAGTCGTCTGCATCCTTGCCTAGCCTAGGTTGGGATGAGGAACTGACGTGGTCTCCTGTCGGCCGGCAAAGTGTGCCGACCGGCAGAGACCATTACTGTGAGTGCTGCCCGGTCCTTTCTTGGTCCCTCTATCGCTGCCGTCTGAAAATTCAGTAGGCAGCGGTTAGGAAGCTTGACTTAGTGTCTTCCCCTTCCTTTCGGCACTCTTTCGGGTGCCGGGCCCAGAGACTTATAGTCTCTTAACCCGGCACTTATTCTTTTGTCTTAGTATGTGTTGTCCTTGCCGTCTGCCGGCCTACAGGCCGGCCGTCGGTGGGGAGGGGTGTTCTCCAGTTCTCTTGCTGTCGGTCGGCGTTGGGTGTATACCTTTGCCGGCCGGTCTATTGCTCATCTGCCGGCCACTACAAGTGGGGCCGGCAGCCGAGCGCTGCCTAGCGTGTGGGGGCCAGCCGGCAGGGTTTGTTTACTGCTGCCGGCCGGCCCGCGACACTGCCCAGTCAGCCGGCCACTAAATATGATGGCCGGCAACTCAGTGCAAACCGGGTGGCTACGGTCTGGCAACCACTGCCGGCCGGTTCAGGCATGGGTTCTGGAGTTCTCCCCAATAAAGGTGATCTGATGTTGTGTACTTGAGATCTACCTTTCGAAAACAAAGGGGGGGGGGTGCTGAGCGGCAATAGCCGGCTGGCACACCACCCTCAGGTACTGTATCAGTCCTCTCTTGGTGGTATATTCAACCAAGGGAGTTCATGATGTAGTAGGTTACAACACTGTCTTTTCTATCTTACTTGTGTTACTGGTATAATCACCTGGTGTCGCCTTACAAGGATAAAAGATAATTCTTTTATTCCTGGCCAGAATGGTATTATTTTACCTTAGGTGTGAGCTACACCTAATTTCATTTGGAAATACGTTCTCTGGTTATTCTAGTAAAGACTAACTATGTGACTTGGCCGGTGGGCTTCCACAGGTGTTAGTGTGGGTTTCACAAGTAGGTGTCTTTCCCTTATTCTTTTGTTGAATACTCATTTGTTACATGTGAATTAAAATTCACTTGATATTCATGGAAATTTTTCTTCTTTTACAGGAGGAGCATCCGAAGTGTGATAGTGTCTTCTGCAATGTCCGCAGTAAGAACTTTTGCGGACATACCTCGTGTAGGAGGCACGCGGCTTGTGCAGTCTCCAATGATGAACATCGTTACTGGGATCCGCAGGTATGTGCTGTATGTACTAACCTGCTATCAGAGGCTTTTGAATCCCCTAGGTCGGCGGAGTCAAGAGATGCAGCGAGGGAGAGGCTTCGTGTATGGGTAAGGGGTTTTCAGAAAAACACCACTGGTCCTTATCTTCCTAACGAGAAGATGAGGGCATACCTTTTTCCCAAGGCTTCCCCTGATGCTGTTGTTTCCCAGCCTCGGCCGGAGATCCCTCTGATCCAGATCCCAGTGGAGGAGGATGTCGCTGACGCCTTGCAGGACATCCAGTTGGACGACAAGATGTCCGACTTGTCTGATCGTGCGGAGCAGGATCTCCTCGCAGAGGGCGAGGAGCAGGATCGAGATCCTATTGCCGTGGAGGAAGAGGTTCCCGTATCATCAGACGTGCCGGTTCAGGTCCCTGAACCTATCCCCTCTACCTCGTCCGCTCTTCCAGCAGAGCTTGGACAGGCTCTCTCTTCCATCGTTGGTATGATCCAACAGATGCAGAGGGAGAATAATCAGAAGGCCGCTACTTTGGAGCTCCAGATGCAGAAGATCACAGCATCACGTGGACCTCCAAAGAAGCTCAACGTTAAGGACCTTCCTCTGTGCTCGGATGCCAACCCGTGGAGATATGCCGAGCACATGCCGATGACGATTGGGAAGATCGTCATGTCGGAGAAACTGGGTTCAGTTCCCCTTGAGGAGGTGGAATTCTGGCCCAGTAGAGGGGCCTACCCGGACTGCTATGTCCGTTTGAAGAAGGAGCCGGCTTCGAAGGAGGAGACGGAACCTAAGGAAGTGATTATCCTAGATCACTCCAAGGCTCAAGCCACCTTGACAGCTGCTTTAAAGGAGAGGGGGTTCTCAAACTCGAAGGTTGCCGCCTTGAGCAAGAAACACCCCTCCTTTGTATCCTCCCCGGCTAGGGCCTTCCCCTTTATGCAAAAGGGGTTTGCGGCCGTCATCAAGGCAGTTGAAGCTGGCAAGCCGTGCCCGTCTTTGGAGGAATGTAAACCTCTATCGCTGGCATTGCCAATGGATAACAAGGACTGGAAGGAGGTGCACCTTACTTTCTCGGTTGGGAAGTTGGACGCCGACATTGCAGGACAGCAGTTCGGCGAAAACCTTCCCAAGTTGTCGGAATTCCTTCTACGGAGGGAATTGGACACAAAGGAGCGCCTGGCAGCCTCGATGTCTCTCCAGACCAACATGGAGACGATGGCTAGCGACCCCAAGTATTTCCGGGATCGCTGGACCTTCGATCCCTGGGCCCACAGCCTTCTCAAAAATGGACTGGGTTGGAGTTGGTACAGTACTCCGCCCCAGTGCCCTCAATTTTTCCAACACTCCACCCCCGTTTTGGAGGAGTACATCCAAGATCTGTTGGAGAAAAAGGTGATCAGGAGGGTAAAGTCCATCAAGTTCCAAGGGAGGCTGTTTTGTGTTCCCAAGAAAGACTCGGGGAAACTCAGAGTCATTCTGGACTTGTCACCACTCAACAAGTTCATAGTGAACCACAAGTTCAAGATGTTAACGTTACAACACATAAGGGCCTTACTGCCCAAGAGGGCATATACCGTCTCCATCGACTTGTCAGACGCATATTGGCACGTTCCAATAAGTCGTCGTCTCTCCCCCTACCTAGGATTCAAGCTACAACAAAAACTTTACGCTTTCAGGGCGATGCCCTTCGGACTAAACATAGCCCCAAGGATCTTTACGAAGCTTGCGAGCGCAGCTCTCAAACAGTTACGCCTAAAAGGGTTCCAGGTAGTAGCCTACCTGGACGATTGGTTGGTGTGGGCAGCATCCAGAGCAGAATGCTTGCAAGCTTCCCTACAAGTGATTCAGTTCCTGGAATATCTAGGCTTCATGATCAACAGAAAGAAGTCTCGTCTTTCTCCAGCTCAGAGGTTCCAGTGGTTGGGAATTCACTGGGATTTAGTGTCACACCGTCTTTCCATCCCGATGTCAAAGAGGAAGGAAATAGCAGGGTCTGTCAGGAGACTTCTAGGTTCCGAGAGGATATCAAGACGCGAACAAGAGAGGGTTTTGGGCTCTCTTCAGTTTGCATCAGTAACAGACCCTGTGCTAAGAGCACAGCTAAAAGATGCAGCGGGAGTATGGAGAACCTTTGCATCGAAAGAGCGAAGGGACGTGAAGAGACCGGTCCCACTTCGGCTACGTTCTCTTCTCAGACCGTGGTCTCAAGCCAGTCGTCTAAAGAGGTCTCTACCTCTTCAGCCACCCCCCCCCCCCGTCAGTGACAATCCACACAGACGCCTCAAAGGTAGGGTGGGGGGGTCACTCCCATCGGAAAAAAGTGCAAGGAATCTGGTCCAAGCTATTTGGGACCTTTCACATAAACTTTCTAGAAGCTATGGCAGTACTTCTGACCCTGAAGAAAGTATCCCCACGTCACTCGATCCACGTAAGGTTGGTACTGGACAGCGAGGTGGTTGTGAAATGTCTGAATCGGCGGGGATCGAGATCCCCACCTCTCAACCAGGTGATGTTAGCCATATTCCGACTGGCGGAGAAGAAGAAGTGGCACCTGTCAGCAGTTCACCTTCAAGGAGTCCGGAATGTGACCGCGGACGCTCTATCCAGGGTAACACCGATAGAGACAGAATGGTCCCTAGACGCAGGATCATTCTCTTTCATCTTGAGTCAAGTCCCAGAACTGCAGATAGACCTCTTCGCGACGAAGGACAACAAGAAGCTGCCGAAATATGTGTCCCCATATGTGCACCCCGCGGCAGAAGCAATAGATGCGATGTCCCTCGATTGGAACAGATGGTCCAGGATCTACCTGTTTCCCCCTCACAATCTGATGTTGAGGGTCCTCAACAAACTGAGATCCTTCAAGGGAGTAGCAGCAATAGTGGCCCACAAGTGGCCGAACAGTGTATGGTTCCCTCTGGCTCTGGAACTACGACTGAAGTTCCTACCACTCCCGGACCCAGTTCTGTCCCAGCAAGTCCAGAAGTCGACTGTCTTCGCTTCATTACAGAAGACCCGAACCCTGCAGCTCATGATTTTCTCTCCCTAGCGGTGAAGAAACGGTTCAGAATCTCGAAAGATAGTATCGACTTCCTGGAAGAATACAAGTGTAAGTCTACTAGGAGGCAGTACGAATCTGCATGGAAGAAATGGGTAGCCTTTGTCAAAGATAAGAACCCGCACGAGATCTCTACGGAGTTCTGCCTATCCTTCTTCATTCACCTCCACGGACAGGGGCTGGCGGCGAACACAATTTCTACATGTAAGTCAGCTCTAACAAGACCCATTCTATATGCCTTCCAGGTAGACCTCGCTAACGAAATGTTTAATAAGATCCCAAAGGCCTGTGCTAGGCTTAGACCATCAGCTCCTCCAAAGCCTATTTCATGGTCATTAGACAAAGTCCTTCATTTTGCCTCATTACTAGATAATGAGGAATGTGCGTTGAAGGACCTGACTCAAAAAGTGATCTTCCTTTTTGCCCTTGCTTCTGGGGCCAGAGTTAGTGAGATTGTGGCCCTCTCGAGAGAGGAGGGCCGAGTTCAGTTCCTGGATGGTGGAGAACTGAACCTGTTTCCGGACCCTACGTTTCTCGCTAAGAACGAGTTGCCCACCAACAGGTGGGGTCCCTGGAGAATCTGCCCTCTGAAAGAAGATGCATCTCTATGTCCCGTAGAATGCCTTAAGGTCTATCTTCGTAGAACTTCAGACTTCCATGGGGGCCAACTATTCAGAGGAGAAACATCGGGCTCGAATTTATCTTTAAATCAACTTAGGGCGAAAATTACATATTTTATTCGCAGAGCGGATCCTGACAGTTCACCCGCAGGTCATGATCCGAGGAAAGTTGCTTCATCTTTAAACTTCTTTAATTTTATGGATTTTGAACACCTTCGTTCATACACTGGCTGGAAGTCTTCCAGGGTATTCTTTCGCCACTATGCTAAGCAAGTGGAGCAGCTAAAGAGGTCTGTGGTAGCAGTTATTTGCGTCGTTAACCCTGCTGTTTAACTCTGCGAGGAACAGCGGAATCATTTGGGACTTGGATTCTTGGGTGAATAGTTAGTTATATATGTTGATATAACTGGTAGTGTAGGCTCTCAGAGCCTACAGTGACTGTTCCAACGTGATGGTGATGGTAACATAAGTACAGACAGGGTGCCAAGCGTTTGCCAACGCTATTGTCAGCAAAGTAGTAACATGGACGTTAAGTTTGTTACCGGGGTATGTGTATGTGACACATATGTTTTCTTTCAGATAATCATTCATCCATGCACTACAGTACTTGTGAAAATTGTTGGTCATCCACCTAGCATATGTACATATTTATGGTGACCATATCTATTTATTGTTTCTCAATAAACTTGTTCTCGGGAACCTTGCGTCTCCTTCACCTATATTTTTTGATTTCATATTGTTTTTTGAGCATTTAGCCTATGTATATTAATCGGGGATATCTATAATAGCCTATTCCTTAATGCAAAGCCTGGATTATACTGGTTTATACTTTCCTTAGCAATAAGGACTCCACCCCTTTCTGAGGACGGTGGTAGCAGCAAGTTTAATCCTACGCAGATATAACTTTTTGTCTATTTTTACTTCGACCAGGGTGCTGGTCGGGACTTTTTCTTTTGGATACGGTAGTCCCGTAAGACTTCGCTTCATATAGAGTGAGACCACTATATGGTACTGGCTAGCGAGTGATTCATACATAGGTATATGTACTCTTCGTTCGTTTCTAGAGTCTAGTAGGACTCCTCCCTGTAGGGGGCAGGAAGCACTCTCATGGCTTATGATTAGTGAAAAGATGTATAACGGTAACATCTTAGGTCTGTCAGTCGAGTTGACTAAGAAACATTCTTGTGGAGTACGGCACGTATTGAGAATCCACAGATACAGTAATGCTCTGGTATACTTCCATCAGGACGACATGGCTTGAGCCCAAAAAACGGATTTTGAGCGAAGCGAAAAATCTATTTTTGGGTAAGATAGCCATGTCGTCCTGATGGACCCGCCCTGCTCCTTTTCAAAATAAATATGAGTGAAAAGGATAGTAGGACCCCTCCCTACATACAGTATCTGTAGCACCTCGTGTATCGCTACAAGGAATACAGATGGCGCCGTGAGCGGCGCAGGGCACGCTTTCGAAACGGGGAGGAGGGATGCCTTATGACCGGCTCCCCCCTTTCTTATCGTTTTCGTTTTCTTGCCATTTTACCCCTACGAAGTGTTAACTCTATTCGGGGTATAGATTGCTATGAGGCGTGTCAAGAATACGTCCACTGATATTTACGATATCCCTAAGGTCTTTTTTAGGGATATTCGCTCCAGGAGTTAGAATTCTGGGTACCTGAAGGTAAATTCTCTGGGAATATCGCTGTAGTTGTAATATACCCTAGGAAGCTGCCTTTAAGGAACTTCCATCAGGACGACATGGCTATCTTACCCAAAAATAGATTTTTCGCTTCGCTCAAAATCCGTTTTTTTCACTTATGGTAGGATAAACATTCATATGTTCATGTACAATATTTACAGTATTATACTGTACTGTATATGAAACCTTAAAATATTGTATTTAATTTTGTCAACTCAGAATGACTAGTTTAAGCAGACATTATCATTCTAAAAATTAATTACTTATATAAAGATAATAGCTTCAATAAAGCACTTTTTACTTTTGTTTTCAATTTCAGGAGTATTTCAACCATCAGCAATTAGGAAATATTTTACTCTACAGTATAACCAATTGTTTTTTGTTCCTAAATGGTGTGGCAATGACTTTCGTGTTAAGTCCTCTTACCTGTTACTGATGCTGTATACTGTTTAGGGTAAAATTACCTCTGAAAAGTAGTATGAACCAAAATACCATGTTAGAAAGAAGTGAAAATAATGTAGTGCAGTACAGTGGGTTACCTATGGGGTTAGTCAACTGCAGGTAGGTAATGTCAGAGAGTTGGGCAGCAAGCATTTGAGGATCCTCTATCTTTGCTCCTGTCTCTGTTACCTAACCCCATGAATAAGAAGGGCCAACTGTAAAAGTATTATCTGAAACATGGCTAAATGAATCTGAAAAGGCTAAGGTAGCTGAAACAACCACCAATACATTTGCTTCCTTTCATATTCCAAGAGAGGGCAAGTTAAGGGGGGGGGGCGCAATTTGGGCTTTTCATTCTCAAACGCTATTCTAATCTTAAGATGATAAAAAGAACTAGTGAAAAAAGTTTTGAATGCATCATCATCATCATCATCATCACCAATTATTATTATTTTTGGGCTCAAGCCATGTCGTCCTGATGGAAGGTTCCTATTTGTAGCTTCCAAGGGATATTTGAAGTACAGTGATATCCCCAGAGAATTTACCTTTAGGTCTCCAGAATTCTAACTCCTGGCGCGAATATCCTTAAAATTTCTCTTAAGGATATCGCAAAATCAGGGGACGTATATCTTGATACGACACAGCAATCTTCACCCCGAATAGCATTTTTGCCTCTAGGGGGAAGAGTGGCAAATTAGAAAGGGAGCCGTTATCAAGGTTACCCTTCCTCCCATACTACTATTGAGTATCTAGATAGCGCCATATGCAAGATGGCGGTCATTCCTATTTTTGTAGCAAATTCGCACGGTGGTGTTCCCTGTTGATCTAACCTTTTTGATCGATTTTGTGAGGATTATTATGCAATCTCCAGCTTCTTTCGCCTCTGGAAAGTTGAGTATTGATTCTTTACAATGTATAATTTTTAGCTCCTGCTCCACAGTGAAATTAGAGTAATTAATTGTGTTAGGAGCTAGGCCTGTCACCGAAGGCGCCATGGGCGCTATCGTTCATTATGCATGTGTTATTTAGTTAGCAGAACGATTCCCGGTGTAATAGCATTAAATTATGAAAGCTATTTAAGCGCAATTATACTAGTAAAGTTATTTTTTTATGCATAATTTCCTCTTCCATTGTCGATCATATACGTTAAGAGTTTCAGTGATTTAGGTAACCGAGATCTCGTCTTGCCTAGGCTAGCTAGCCTAGGCGATGTAGTATACTTTCAGACATTATCCCTGTTTACCCTTGTGTATCGTTTTATTAATTCAATGGGAGATAGTACATCTCCTAGAATTATATAAATCGATACTTGTCTCCTGTGAAGATTTAAGGTTAATCCCTCTTCCCCTCTGAGTGCAGCCATAGGCTACATCCCTATCTTGATCTTGCCATTGAGTAGACACTCCGGCTTCACTAGGTTAGTGTTTTCTGTCTTTCTCTGGCTGACTTTGAGTTTTTGACAGAACCTCAGAGTATTCAGTCTTTTGCCGGTGGCCGGCCGGCAGGGTGAGTATTCACTCCCCTGCCGGCCTCAGCAGCCGGCATAGGAGGCTAGACCTCCCTAGGCCGCACTTGACGTGGTGGTATGATGCTGCCACCTTCTCCCCTGCAGTCTAGAGGACTAGTCCTGTGCTCGCAGACCCTAGGCTGAAGAATAGACATTCTTCTGCCACCTAGGATGGCGCCGGCACTGAAATGATGTTTCTCCCATGTTAAGAGGGGGCGGCAAGCCTGCCGCCTTCCCCTTAACTCTATTGGCAGACCCTAGGTTGAAGAATAGATATTCTTCTGCTGCCTAGGACAGCGACGATATTGAAACGGAGTTTCTTCGTTGTGTGGTAGGACCGGCTACCTTGCCGCCTCCTTCTACTCTTCATATAGGAC
Source organism: Palaemon carinicauda (assembly GCF_036898095.1). Lineage (NCBI taxonomy): Eukaryota > Metazoa > Arthropoda > Malacostraca > Decapoda > Palaemonidae > Palaemon > Palaemon carinicauda. The sequence goes on along the minus strand of NC_090735.1, from coordinate 139,605,010 downwards.
CCTTTTCCCTACCCCCTCTGACCTTTAGCGATGACTTAGACATCGCATTCTTTGTGGCCGTCGTCCTGCAATCTCACTGCTTGCTGGCGGGTTGCGGGGCCGTCCTGCTCCTACTTAAGCAGCTGTTTAGCCACTCAGTTTTTCCCTTACGGACATAGGATCCGGGAAGGTTGTGCCGGCTATGGCGGCTGCCGGTGGGAGACCCCTCTGCCGCTGAAGGTTCTTCAGTCCTCCCTAGGACTGCCATCCACAGTCCTGTTGCCGGCAATGCCAGCAACGGTCTTCGTGGCTGGATGGAAGCCTGAATGATGCATTCTCCCCTTCCATTTGAACCTTCCTTCTGGAGGAAGGCAGTAAGTTTATATACTTACATCCTCATTTAGAGTAATCATACATTGTAATAAGGCAGTCCTTCACTCTATGCTTTCTCTCTCTCTATCAGCTAGTACCGCCAGGTACTAATCTGGCCGGCATACGCGCGCCGTCAGGTATTTACTCAGTTGGCGGCATGCCGACTGTACCGGTGCCGCCAAGTACAAACCTGCCGGCCATATGCCGGCCGGGCTGTGCGACCAGGGACTAGCTCTGCCAGCAATATGCCAGCTGAATTACAGTATATGATTATACAGTGGCCAGTATATTTGCAGTGGAGTATATACTGCAGATAGAAAACTTGTATATATTATACAGTAGTTATTTTCCAACATATCTTGTGTATCCTTGCCCAGTCTTTTGCTGAGACCAATCCTATATTGAAAGAATAGAATTCATTCAATACTCTGATTAGAAATCAGTCTATAATTTACCCTACAATACATATCTTGTGTATCCTTGCCCAGTCTTTTGCTGAGACCAATCCTATATTGAAAAAATAGAATTCCTTCAATACTCTGATTAGAAATCAGTCTATAATTTACCCTACAATACATATTTTGTGTATCCTTGCCCAATCTTTTGCTGAGACCAATCCTATATTGAAAGAATAGAATTCCTTCAATTCTCTGATTAGAAATCAGTCTACAATTTACCCTACAATATTAGATATTTAGAAGGGTCAGTGGTAGTACACTTTCTATCCCTAAAGGTTAGAACCCTTCTCTTTGAGCTTCTCTGATCAGGAAACTCTATAGTTTTAGTATTGGAAGGGAAGGTCACAGCAATTGGCTGGGTGGGATACACAAGTATGTGTCTTTTCTATTTTCTAGTCCAGTTGGCGACATGCCGGCCGGACCGTGCCGCTAGGTGCTAGCCATCCCAGCAACACACTGGCTGAACTACAGTATATGATTATACGGTAGCCAGTATATTTGCAATATAGTATATACTGCAAACAGAAAACTATAGTATTATTATACAGTAGTTAATTTCTAACATATCTTGTGTACCCTTGTACAGGATTGCTAACAACTTTGCAGACAGAGCAAAAAGCACCAATCTACCTCTGCCAACTATAAACAGGCAGATAACACTGCTCCCAATCAGGAACAACATCATTGAAGCCACCTGCAACATGGTAGATGATACTGATCACCCCTACACCATGGAGGAACTTAACACGGCCCTCGCAAAAGGCAGGAAGGACACTGCCCATGGAGCCGACCTCATCACATACAGCATGCTAAGGAACATGGGAAACCACGCCAAATCGGTCTACTTGCATTTGATTAACAGGACATGCACGGAAAGTCTAGGTCCAACCACATGGAACCAGCAGGACACCAAACCAATTCCAAAACCCAAGGAGCCAAACACCTACCGACCAATAGCTTTGATAAGCTGCACAGAGAAAGTAGCTGAGAGAATGGTACTCAATAGACTGCAGTGGAAAATAGGCCAACTATATCATCGCCTATATGCCCAGAGAAGCGGCATAGGCACTCAAGAAAGCATTACAGATGTCCTCTCAACAATTAATGACAAAAAAAGCCTTTGTCATATTCCTCGATCTCGAGAAAGCCTTTGAGCTAGCCAGCTCACCAGCTATACTCTTCACACTTGTTGAAAAAAAGTGTGAAAGGACACTTACTGGCCTGGACTCGAAACTACACACTGAACCGAGAAGCCAGAGTCACTTTCCAAGGAAAAACCACTGATTTCATCCCCCTAGAAAACGGTGCACCACAAGGAGGCATACTAAGCCCCTACCTTTTCAATCTGCTAATGGAGAGCTTAGCCACTTTAAACCTCCCAAATAGGGTGGAAATTTTCATATATGCCGACGATATATGCATAGTAAGTCCACATAAAGCTCATGCAAGAAATGCCACCCAAAAAGCACTTGACATGATCCAAGCCAAATGCAATGAATTTGGCCTAAAGATCAACACCAACAAAACAAAAGCAATGGCTATAAGACACTCGCAAAACCTTCAGAACTTTACACTGAGGGGTGAAGACATTGAATGGGTGAGTCAATTCATGTACCTTGGGGTAATCATTAGCAAAACCCTATCACCAGCCAATGAAGTAACCTACCTCAGAGAAACGACAAAGATTTTTCTATCAGCCATGAAACGAATGACCTCCCAAAAACAAGGAGTATCAAATAATCTCCTAAGACTGTTTTATCTACAAGCAATTCGATCCCACATCGATTATGCAGCACCCACACTCACTGCATTGTCTGACACTCAAAAAGCATCATTAGAAGTAGTCTAAAACAATTTCATGAGACTCATTAGTGGCTCTCCAATGTGGACAAGACTCTGCTTACTTAGAGCAGAAACCAACCTAATTCCATGTCAGCTAGGATTGACATTAGGGATAGAAGCATTATATTCAAGTCAATCATCGCAGACAGAAAAAGCCCACTCAACAATAAAATAAAAAGGCTTCAACCTCTCGCTGAAGAACTGGATTCACCAAATTCCCATGCAAAGAAACTACTGGATACACTCAGAAGGATGCAGATGCAAAATGAGGCTCACAAAACCAAGGGACAACAAAAGCATGATGGATACAGCCCTCCTGCCCCTTGGGCTCAGGATCCTATCAAATACAACTTCACCATCCTACCAGCAGCAAGCAAGGCTCTCTGCACACCAGAGCAACTCACTGAAGCTGCAAAAAAATGCAATCAGGAATACACCTGCGCCTGACACCTACTAATACGGATGGATCAGTAGACCGTGCAATCCTTGCAGCTGCCGCTGCAGTTATCTCTACATCAGGATATAAAGAAAACTGGAGACTTTCCAACCATGCTTCCACACTGTAAACTGAACTAGTGTCATTGCAAAAGCTCTAGAACACTCTGCCAACCAACAAGATGGGAACACAACGATCCATACAGATTCCAGAGGAGCCATTCTGGCCCTCAGCAACAAGGAACCTACAGAGAATGTTTACCTCATCACTGCAATTCAATTCTTAGCCTTGTTCCACCAAAGCAACAACAGGCAAGTTACCTTGAATTAGATTCCAAGCTATACCGAGATCTCTGGCAATGACGAGGCCGATCACCTAGCCAAATCGGCCTTAATGTGCCAAACCATTAGCATTACTCTACAACTTTCATTAAAAACCATCAAGAATCAAATGGCTGCCTACTGCAACATCCAAAAGACTAGTGAAGTAAGGAGAGCCTTCCTAGATGGATCAAGATCTGCAAAGTGGTATATTGAAGCGACAAACATATTACCACACCAAACTGCAAGACAAACACCCCGCCAGGACGCAGTAATTATCTGCAGACTGCGACTGGGATATCTATGCAACTGGCAAATTATCTTAGATAACGACGAAGACCCTGCAGCACAGCATAGACCAATAGGACCATGCAAGTACTGTAATCAAGAAACAGAAGAACCTCTACAGCACAATCTACAGCAATGTCAGGAAACAAGCCTACTTCGGTAGGATCTTAATCCCAACAATCCTGCAACTGAAATTGTCAAACACATACAGTAATTGACAATCATAACACCCTCTCAGCCTTTCTTCGCAGCTACCCTCCACCAAGATAACGTTGCAACAACGCCAACCAGCAATCTAAGGGGCAATTGAAAAAGAGACCTTCTTATCCCCCCTGCAACTTCTATGTTGGCGGCTGAGGGCAACAACTCGTACTCCTTATAAGGAGACAGTTTTGTCTTCCTGTCCTGTTTTCAGCTTGAAAATGGGGTCGGAGTCGTTGGCGGTCTTTTTGATTTCCAACATATCTTTCTCTCCTCTCAGCTAATCTCCCTTGCTGGAATCAGAACGGGTGCTGGTGGCTGAAGGCAATAGCTCGTACTCCTTATAAGGAGAGAGTTTTCCCTTCCCGTCCTTTCTTCAACGTTGAAGAAGGGAACGGAGCCGTTGGCGGTCTTTTTAGTATCCAGCATCTTTTTCACCTTCAATCTCTCTTTTCCCAGGTCAGGCATCCCTCCCAACCACCTTTGAAAATCTCAATAAATCAAATCGTAAGTAACATTTAGTTTTACTTTTTTTCTTTTTAATAATCACAGGTACAGGAATTTTTTATTCCATCCTATCTCTACTACTAAAACTGCTACAATTCCCTCCTTTCAGCTCTCTCTCACTCAGCTGAAATCTCACACTATCCCTCCAGCTCACACCTTAAGCTTAAACCACTATGAATTTTTTTTTACTTCACCAGTGGGCTCTTGGGAAGGCACCCCCTTCCCACAGTCACCTACTTCCTTCTCAAAACAACCCATCATAACCCAAAACCTATCCCAATATCCTAAAACAAATGTTGCAGAATATCCCCCATCCCAACTACCTATCCCAATAAATCCTACTAAAACACCTACAGGCTGCAAGATTGCAAAAGCCCGTGTCTGGCCAAAAGGGCCAGGCAATCTTCAACAACAACAACAACCCTTGTACAAGCTTTTGCTAAGACCGAACCTATATTGAAAGAATAGAATTCCTTCAATACTCTGATTGGAAATCAGTTAATATTTACCCTACAATATTAAATAATTAGAAGGGTCAGTGGCAGTGTACACTTCTTCTATCCCTACGGGTTCAACCCTTCTCTTTCGAGTTGCCCTGATAAGGAAACTCTTTATCTTTAATATTGGGGGGAGGTTACAGCTATTGGCTGGGAGGGATACACAAGTATGTGTTTTTCCCTATTTCTTTCTAGCTCACTATCCTAAGCTATAATGATTAAAATATGAATAATTGCATATCTGTTTATCATGTGAGAAAAAACAATTGTATACCCATTTTGTTTTCCTTTCTTTACAGGAGGAACCCCAGATTACATGCAATGCGATCTTCTCCAATCTTAGCAGTAAGTACTTCTACGGTCATACAGCATGCAGGTCTCATGCCCCCTGCACCATTATTACCGAATCCCTGCAATATTGGGACCCCCAAGTCTGCAATAACTACCGGACCTTAGTGACCAAAGGTTTTGATGACCCCAAGTCAACGGAATCTAGGGATGCGGCACGTAAAAAGCTACGCATTTGGGTAAGAGGGTTCCAGAAGAACTCTCCGGGACCATACCTGCCTAACGATAGGATGCGTAGTTTACTGTTCCCGATAGCGGGTAGTGAAATGGTTGTGCCCCAAGCACGACTCGCACCTCACTGCTGCCAGATTGCCATCGAGACGGATGGCAGGGAGGCACCTCTGGGAGAAGATGATGATGTGTCGGAATTTCTTCCGTCTGTGCCGGCCCCAGAGCCGTTACCATCAACGTCTTCACCTTCTACCCCTCCACTGGACAACACGAGCCAGGGGCTAGCCCATCTTACGAATTTAATGGAGAGCATTCGCAAACGAGGCGAAGCAAGGGATGCAAAATTCAAGAGAGAGCTCAGTGAAGCTCCACTTATCGCCTCCCGAGGGTCATTCAAGCGACCCAGAGACCAAGACCTCCCGACCTGCTCCAAACCAATCCCTGGAGGTATACAGAGCTTATGCCGATTTTGAACGGCAAACTGTACATCTCGGAGAAGATAGGAGCTGTCCCCTTAGACGACATCCAGTTTTGGCCAAGCTTTAACACTTTCCCTGATTGCTTCATTCGACTGAAGCCTGAACCAATATCAAAAGAGGAGACAGAACCGGAGTAAGTCATGGTTTTCGACCACGATAAGGCTCAGGCTCTCTTGTCAAGTAGCCTGAGAAAGGCGGGGTTTTCAATATCGAAAGTATCTGCCTTGAGCAAGAAACACCCTACCTTTCTTGCTCCTGCTTCAATAGCATTCGCCTTTACGTGGAAGGCATTTAAATCTGTTGCCAAGGCAGTGGAGGCAGGCAAACCATGCCCTGCACTTGAGGAGTGCAGGCCTCTGTCACTAGCCTTACCCATGCAGGAGAAGGAATGGAAGGAATTCCACCTAACCTTCTCAGTAGGGAAACTGGACGTGGACATCGCTGGACGACAGTTTAGCGAGAATCTCCCTAAACTTTCAGAGTTTCTCTTGTGCAAGGAACAAGAGACAAAGGAGAGACTTGCGGCCTCTTTATCCCAACAAAACTGCATAGAGATGTGCGCAGGCCAACGAAGTACCCCAGACATGCTCATGGTCTTGGCCAAAATGCATATGGCCACCTTAGTAAAAGACCTATATGCTTTTATGAAGGCTAAGAGAGCCTGTAGAGAGTTCGTGCTTGCTGCTGCAACAGTGAAACGTAACCCAGGAAGCTGATATCTTCCAACATCTGGGGTAAAGACCTCTTTAGAAACAAGGTAATCAAAGAGATAGTCGAGAAAGCCATCACGAAGAATAGGAATCTTTTCCAGAAGTGGGGCATCTCTTCAAAGAGGAAGTCTTCCTCAGATGTGGGTCTCCAACCTAAAAGGAAGACGAAAAAGTCTATACTTTTCCCTCGGCCTGCTCAACAACATCCCACAGTTTCTGTGACCGCGGTGCCCCAGGTGGGCGGTTGAGGAGGTAAACCCTCCGATCAATCGAAGCAAGGAGACGCTTCTGGTAGGAAAGAGGCTCCAACAATTTCAGGATCGTTGGACCTTTGATCCTTGAGCCCAAAGTCTAATCAAGTTTGGACTAGGATGGAAACTAGACGTGTCTCCACCACCATTTCCTCAATTCTTCCAACACTTCAACCCCCTATTAGATGAGTATACCCTATAGCTCTTGAGCATACAGGTTGTAAGGAAAGCAAAGTTCATCAAATTCCAGGGAAGGCTGTTTTGTGTTCTCAAGAAGGACTCAAGAAAACTCAGAGTCATTCTGGACTAGTTGCCACTAAACAAGTTCATAAGAAACACCAAGTTCAGGATGTTAATCCTTCTACACATAAGGACCCTATTGAAAAAAGGGGCGATCACAGTCTCGATAGATCTGACAAATGCCTATTGGCATCTTCTAGTCCATGGCCCCTCTCCTCCTACCTAGGATTCAAGTTTCAGAAGATAAAGTATGTTCTAAGAGCCATACTCCTCAGACTAAACATAGTCCCAAGTATCTTCACGGAATTGACAGACGCAGTCATGCAACAACCATGCCTAGAAACTGTTCGGGTATCAAAGTACCAGGACGACTGGCTGGTGCGGACAGCACCGGAAGCGGCAGGTCTGCAAGCATCCAAGGAAGTAACCCAGTTCCTGGAACTTCTGGGATGCAAAATCAACTTCAAGAAGTCTCGACTCTCTCCAGCTCAAAGGTTTCAATGATTGAAAGTCCATTGGAACCTGAGGTCACACTGTCTCTCCTTTCTCTTAAGGAAGGAGGAGATCGCAGGGTCGGTCAAGAGACTACTGTAATCCAACAGGATTTCAAGATGCTAACAGGAAAGAGTACTGAACTCTCTTCAGTTCGCAGCAGTGACAGACTCAGTGCTAAGAGCACAGCTGAAAGATGCGTCAGAAGTCTGGAGAAGATACGAATAAAGCGCTTGAAGAGATCTAAAATGACCAATATCATCCTTACGTTGATCACTTCTCAACCCATAGTCAAAGGCCAAGAGCCTAATGAGGACCGTGCCCTTGCAACCACCTCTACCATCGATGATCATCCACATGGATGCCTCGACGGAAGAATGGGAATTTCACTCCCATCAAAAGAAAGTCCAAGGGACTTGGTCATTTCTGCTCAAGGCCCTTCTCACCAACATTTTGGAAGCCATGGCAGTCCTTGTGACACTGGGAAAACTCTCCCCACGCAGATCAGTCCTCATCAGGCTGATCTTGGACAGCAAAGTGATGGTGAGACATCTGGCCTGACAAGGCTTGAGATCGTCCCATACAATCTACATGATATAAGCCATCCCTTGCTTAAAGAAACGGCACCAATCAGCAGTTCACTGATATATGATCCGCAATGTGACAGCGGACGCTCTACTCAGGCTCAAGCCGATAGAGTCAGAACGGTCCACAGACGCAGACTCATTCTCTTCCACCTTGGAACAAGTCCTGGAACTGCAGAACAACCCCCCCCCCCCCCCTTCGTCACGAGCGTCATCAAGAAACTACCTCGATATGTAGCCCCATAAGAGGACCCTCTAGAGGAGATAACGGATGCCATGTCCCTAGTTTGGAACGGATGGACCCGGAATTTCCTGTTCCTTCCATCCAATCTACTGCTGAAGGTCCTCAACATGCTGAGATCCTTCTCTGGAGAGGCAGCTCTAGTGGCTCCCAAATAGCCCAAGAGCTACTGGTTCTCTCTAGTGAGGGAACTGAGACTGAGGCTGAGGCTGGCCCTTGTACCGAACCCAGCACTGTCTCAACGGGTTCAGAAGTTAACTGTCTTCGGTTCATCACAGAGAACACAAAACCTTCATTTCATGATTTCTCGCCCTAGCGGTTAAGAAAAGATGTGGGATCTCAAAAGGCAGTATAGACTTCTTAGAAGAATACAAGTCTAAGTCAACTAGAAGACAATATGAATCCTCTTGGAAAAAGTGGGTTGCTTTTGATAAAGCAAAAGGACAGAAATAAATCTCAATAGACTTCTGTCTGTCCTTCTTTATCCACCTTCATAATCAAGGTCTGGCAGCTAACACGATAACTACGTGCAAGTCAGCCTTGACTAGACCTCTTCTATATGCCTTTCAAGTGGATCTGACAAACAAAATCTTTAACAAGATCCCAAAAGCATGCGCTAGACTTAGGCCTGCAGCTCCTCCGAAGCCTATTTCATGGTCTTTTGACAAGGTCCTACATTATGCTTCATCTGTGAACAATGAAGATTGTTCTCTCAAGGATCTAACCCAGAAGGTTATTTTCCTGTTCGCTATAGCCTCAGTGGCTAGAGTTAGTGAAATAGTAGACCTATCAAGAAATGAGGGCCACATTCAGTTCACAGAAGTGGGAGAACTGAATCTCTTTCCTGATCCAGCTTTTCTTGCCAAAAACGAGCTACCCACTAAAAGATGGGGTCCCTGGATAATCTGCCCTCTGAAGGAAGATGTCTCTCTATGTCCGGTGGAGTGTCTAAAGGTCTATCTTCGTAGAACTTCAGACTTCAGGGGAGGACAGCTCTTCAAAGGAAAAACCTCAGGATAAAACTTATCCCTAAAACAACTGAGGGCGAAGCTCACCTACTTCATTTGCAGAGCGGATCCTGACAGTACACCCGCAGGTCATGATCCAAGGAAAATTCGCGAATGAAAAAGTTGACCACCAACAAAAGAGACTTGCTTCGGACTTTGCTACGCCCCAAATGATGATTGGTGAGGGGGGGAGTGTAGTCCTCACCAACGGCGGCAGCAGCTGTAAACGAGGCAAGGCCAGAATCAACAAGCAGAGCCGCAGGAGACTCCTCAGGGTCACGAAGATCTACGCTGAGTAAGGCAAATGGCTCTACCTCCGAGGAGGAAGAAAGTTACCTTTCAGCACCATGCTGAAGGAGCTGCAACAGAGCCTCCTATAAAGGAGGACCAGATAATCCAAGGAACAGCCACACCTGAAAAATATCAGTAAATATCACAGACTCCCCCGTGGGGGGAGGCAGGGCCACTTCGCTAAGTAAAGCAAACCCATCTCTTGAGAACCGAGGTTGCCCTGCGCTGTTATTCAACAGTTCCCTGGAAGAAACTGGCCGAACAGAACCTTCAGAGGAGGATCGAGGAGCGAAAGAAGCCGCTTTGGGTTTCCTCGACTTCAAGGAAGATCCCGAAGACGAAAAATCCCTTTTAGCCTTCTTCTTCAGTCTGTGATCAAACCTTTATCACTGGGAGGCACGCTCCTGACATTCAGCACGTGTTATCATTATCACACCATTGCACATTTACTGTAAAGAAAAAGCAAAGAATATTAATATTGGCTGTCAAAATTTGGTGAGGGGAAGAGCGGTAACAACTATTCTCCACCCAAGCCAAAAGCAAAGTGAGGATCACAGCCCAGGTGTGGGAGAGAGATGGGTAGGTACTACTTACCGGCACCCACTAACTAGCGGGCGGGTGGTTAAACCTCGCTAGAAATCCACTGGCTTGTCTTTCAGCTTCACCGAAAGTAATGCCCTAATAAATAGCATTGGTTTGTACATAGCGACGGAACAAATAAAATATTAATAGCCTGCATAAGTCCAAGCTTAGGCCAACAAGTGCGTGAGTGTGGAGATCATTCCACTTCTAAATTTGACAGATATGGCACACATCAAACAACCTCACTGAAAGTGACTTTATGAAACAGAAATTACTTACGTAAAATTCAGAGCTGAACTAAGGATGTTTATAATCTCTACATCAAGGCCTGACAAAAGCTCAACGCTCCCGTCCGGAAAATGTCTGCCAATATTCACTATTTGGAGGACTTCCTTGATGCTCACCCTAAATTTGCGACCACTCAGGTTGTAAAGATTCTGCTGTGGGTCTTTGGAAAATGTCTCCTTCAAGTCCTTAGAGCTTTCCCACTTGCCTTTATTCATGAATCTGTTAATGAAACCATTGTCACTATTTCTTTTGTATTCACTGATGGGTTTTGCTCTTTTTCTGTCGTGTTAGAAGTTTATTTCTATGCTTTAGTTCAACAATAGCAGAATATAGTATAGGCCCTCTACTATCTGGATCATTAAACCTTTCATTGCATCATAGATGTAGTCATTTGTTTATCAAGTGAAATATCTTGAAGGCGAGTCTAAGAAAATGTTATTTAAAGTCATCTTGTGTTGTTATAGCTAGAATAAATCATGTTCATATGTACTCATTACCTTTCAATTTATTATAAGCTGTTTAATAATCTAATTCATTACATTCCTGTTTTATATCTTATAATACAGTACTGTACTACTAAAATAAGGAAATGAACTGTTGAAAACGATAAAACAGAATAAAGTGTTCAAGTGATACACTACTATTATTATTATTATTATTATTATTATTATTATTATTATTATTATTATTATTACCTTCTAAGCTACAACCCTAGCTGGAAAAGCAGGATGCATAAGCCCAGTGGCCCCAACAGGGAATATCCCAGTGAGGAAAGGAAACAAGAAAAAATAAAATATTTTAAGAATAGTAACATTAAAATATTTCTTTTATACACTATAAAAATTTAATGTCATCAACGAGCTATGCTATATACATCACACTGCGTCAATTTTTTTTTTAAATACTTATAAGCATACTTCCAAAATTTTGCTAGTGCATATCTGCAATATTTACTCATTCACTTCCAGAATATTTACCAGCTCATTTTCTAAAGGCAACCAACTACAAACAATAGAATACTCTTATTACTTTGCTTTAATTGGTAAGATAAAATCACCCTTAAGTTAGCTAGCAAGGTCACTTACCAAGAGGGGAAAGATGTTATAGGGAATAAGCAGTCTATTCTGAACCTCTCAGACCCTTCCAGAACAAAATGTAGTCAATCTACAGAAAACCATTAGGAATGTGACTTTGTAGTTTATCATACTTACTGTGTAACACCATCTGGATTAACAGAAGGAAGAAAATAAACCATGTGTCCATCAAAGGTTTTTACAAAAGGAACTACTTGAGTTCCTTCGTTGACAAACTCTTGAAGTTTAATAACGCTATTATCGGCATCACTTCCTTCCATTAGCAAAAGCCATCTGGTCAGGTGTGTCTTCAGCAATGCCTTCCTCATCTGGAGATATTGTCAAGCTTTAAACAGTGCAACATGACCTGATGCTATGACAGGAATATAAATCATAATACTGTATGTAACATGATAAACTCTAAAGTAATTTGTATTTTTCCTAATTACAGTATACAAACCTTGACCTCTTTACTGTGGACATATATTTCAGTAAAAGCTGAAAACTAACCATAAAACTTTTTAGTAAGGTATAACTGCCCCCCGCTTGTTAGCAGAAGGGTAGCAGGAGTTAGATCAACCATTGCCATTGGTGAAATGGAGTCACTTTCTATTGCAGTCAGAACTTTCTGGGGATATATGATGGTGGTACAAGTATGATTAAAGAGATCAAAATTTGAATAATTAGGAAAAAAGGGATTTTGACGAAGGAAAAATCTATTTCTGGGGAGAGACCTGTGGCGCCTGGTGAAAAGGGGTCCTTCTAATACACTTTTCTGATAAAATCTTCCAATTATACCAGAGAAAGATAAAAGAATGGAATGCAGAGGTTACTACCCTCGCGCGAGCACCTTGTGGGTGTCGTGTATAAACCAAAGGCGCGTGAAAGCCATTATTAACAGGTTGTCTTCCATTTAGTTAATTCCTTCGTCAAAGGGATGGGCCGATACAGAGGCACCAGCCAAACTACCAGACCCACGCCACCCACGCCCCGACGCGAGCGCCATCTGAACAACATCCTTCTGTATTGGACATGATGGCTTGGAAAGGAAAGGGTGGGATCATGCAAAAGAATAAGGAAGGGTTTCACCGGGCACCACAGGTCTCTCCCCAGAAAAAGATTTTTCCTTCGTCAAAATCCCTTTTCTGGGTCGACCTGTGGAGGCCGGTGAAAATGTACCAGAGAATGCCTTCCAAGCCCAATAACAATTAGTAATGAGGGGAGAGAAAAAACACCATGTAAGGAGAACCATATATTATATTAAGGTAAGTAAGCAGGAATCATAAACTAGTCACAGGGCATAGTGAGCGTAAGGCTAAACAAACATGATAACAAGGAAACCTCCGAGTATCAGAAAACAACAAGCAAAAAAACTGACATGGCTAAGAATATCCCAACACTAAATTACGGTAAACACATTAAAAGTTACAATCATCTTAACTTAATATGTAATAAACTAGGGCTAACGAACCACCAAGGAAGCGGCGTCGTGGTGCGAGTGGCGGGTTGGAGGGAGAAGAAAAGAGATGGATGAAAGGAAGAACAAGAGATCACTGGGGAGAGATACGGCTCCCAGCTGCAACCGTTGGGTATTTAAGGGCCTGTAAGTTCTTTAGATAGTGGCGTTTGAAGACCATAGGAGATTTCCAACCTGTGTACTTTTTAAGGTCATCAAAATCCATATTTTGGAAATAATTGATGGAGGTAGCTACTGACCGGATATCATGAGCGTGGGGAAATGATCCCGGATTGGCTTGTTTAATGAAGTAAAGGATCTGTTGCCTATTACCCTGTATGGAAATGGTACCTCCTTGTTCGCTGATAAACAAGGGGCCAGACGATCGGGTAGCAGTCCTAGCTAAAAAGGCCCTGAGAGTAGTGACTGGACATAGAGAAGTATCTTGGAGAAGAGGAATAATCTTCCAAGGGGACCACCTATTTTGGGGGTCTTCATTCTTAGCTAGGAACGCCCTGTCTGGAGAAAGAAGTACTTCACCTGAAGGGAGGAAATCTATGTTTTCTGAGTTCCGTGAGAGAGCTGCTAGTTCTGAGATTCTAGCACCCGAGGCCAAAGCTGTTAGAAATAAAGTCTTCCTCAGAAGATTGATATAGGAGCAGGATTCGTTGTCTGTGTCGGAGGCAAGTTTGAGGACATCATTCAGAGACCAAGAGACCTTTTGTGGGCGAACCGAAGGTCGAAGCCTAGCACATGCTTTTGGAATAGATGAGAAATAAGAATCCGCCAGGTTAATGTTAAACCCAACCAGGAAGACCTTCTTCAAAGCTGACTTAATGGTGGTTATAGTGCTAGCTGCTAGGCCTTTGTCAATTATGGACCTAAAGAAGGAGATGGCTAAATAAGGAGTCATAACAGAATGGTCTGAATTCTTTAAGAAATCTGCTAGTTTCTTAACTGCCGAATCATATTGGCGAATCGTAGAGTCCCTTTTGTCTGATTCTATAAAGAGGACATTATCCGGGTCGATGTTTGCATCCTTACGTGCCGCAAACTTCATGAAATCCACAAAGTTAGGGTTTTGGCAATCCTTGAGGAATATGTCACTTAGTCCGAGTTTGGACCACTTGGGTCAGTTTGGGGAATGGGATCCGGAAGAGACGGAGTTTCAACTCGAGGAGGAGAGGAAACCAACTGCTCTTTGGCCAGTGAGGTGCCTCTAAAGCCACTGCCCCGTGGAAGGAGCGGAGTTTGTGTAAGACTTTCAGTAGAAGATTCACTGGAGAGAATAAGTAGATCATCTGCCAATGGTTCCAATCCAGGGTTAATGAATCCATGGCATAAGCCTGAGGGTCCAGGTTCGGGGTCACATAACATGGGAGTTTGTGATTGAGTTGGGTCGCAAATAGATCTACCTGGAGACCTGGAACCAGCCTGAGTATCCACCGGAAGGAATTTATGTCCAAGGACCATTCTGATTCCAGTGGTTTTGTCCTGGATAATGAGTCTGCTATCACATTCTGGACTCCTGCTAGGTGAGTTGCTGACAGGAACCAGTCTTTGTCGGCTGCCAAGGCGAAGATAGTGACCACGATCTGATTCAGGTTGGGTGATTTGGATCCTCCTCTGTTGAGGCAGTGGACTACTGCTGTGCTGTCTGAGACTACTCTGATGTGGGTCGACCTCGGAGGAGAGATTCTCTTCAGGGTCAAGAACACCGCCATGGCTTCGAGAACATTGATATGGAACTGGTTCATGGCAGGTGACCAAGAGCCCTGAAACATCTGATGTTGGGAGTAACCCCCCCATCCACTCAGAGATGCGTCGGTATGAATTGTCACTTGTGGAGAGGGGAACTGTAGAGGAACCGATTTGGAGAGGTTCTTCCGTTCAGACCATGGTTGTAGTCTCATTTTTAAGACAGAGGGGATCTTCGAGGTCTTGTCCCTTAAAGGTATTGTCGCTCTCTTTCTCCAAACTCGATTGATGTCTTTGAGTTTGGCTTTTAATAAGAGATCGGTTAGTGAGGCAAATTGGAGGTCGAGGATTCGTTCTAAAGATCTTCTGGACACTTGTTTGTGTTTGAGAAAGTTCCTGACCTTGGAAGCTATCTCCCTTACCTTCTTGGGAGGAAGGGAGAGCCTGTGCTTTGAAAGGTCCCAACGGATGCCTAACCATTCGAAGTGGCTTGATGGTTGTAGGCGAGACTTTTGGAGATTGACTTGGAAGCCCAGTTTGGCGAGAAAGTGGAGTACCTTTGACGTAGCTCTGTTGCATTCCTGGTTCGACTGGGCCCAATTGAGCCAATCGTCCAGATAGGCGATGATCTGTATCCCTTGGTTTCTGAGTTGTTCGAGCACCGTCTCCCCCAGTTTCGTGAATATCCTGGGGGCAATGCTGAGACCGAAGGGCATGACTTTGAATGCAAAGGCTTTCTTGCAGAGACGGAAGCCTAGGTAAGGAGAGAAGTTTCGAGCTACTGGGACATGATAATAGGCGTCGGTAAGATCGATAGAGGTGGTGACGGCCCCACGGGGAAGTAAGGTCTGTACCTGAGAGATAGTCAGCATACAGAACTTGTCGCAAAGGATGTAAGAGTTTAGTTTCGACAAGTCCAGAACTACTCTCAACGCCGACGAGTCTTTCTTTGGAACTTTAAACAGGCGGCCTTGGAATTTCAGGGATCGAACCCGTTTGATCGTTTTCTTCTTGAGTAACTCTGTGGTGTACTCTTCTAGGATGGGAGTGGGTCTCTGGAAGAAGGTCACTGGTGGAGGAGGGGATCCCTGTGACCATTTCCAACCCAAGCCCCTGGATATTATGCTGTGAGCCCATGGACTGAAGGTCCAATGGTCTCGGAAGTGATAAAGTCTCCCTCCTACCGGCATCACATCATTGGGAGGGAGTGAACCTAGGTCCCCTCCCTCCACGGGCACCCCTTGCTTTAGGTCCGCCGCATTGGCCGAACTGTCCTCTACCTCTGAAGCTTCCTCTCTGGTGTCCACGAAAGGAACCGGAGGATTCGTAGGCAGGGTTGTATGCAGGAGAGGACATCCAAGAGGGGTTGGGCTGTGTACCAGGGGGAGCAGTGAGGTAGACTACTTGCTGAGGGGGAGCCGGTTGTTGAAAAGTCGAGGCAGCGGAAGACTGTGGCGACGAGTTACCCCGGACCGTCTTGTAAGGACTAAACCTCTGCTTCTTCTTGAAGAACGTCTGTTTCTGGGATTCGAACTTCCTTTTGGCTGAGAGACCCCACCTTACTTGCAAATTTTGGTTTGCCCTCCCCGCGTCCTTAAGAACCTTCGTTCTGAGGGAAGAGGTTCTTACCCCAGCAGGAGGACGCTATCAGCCTGTTCGGTTCATGTCTGATGGAGGCCTCAGACAGAACGAACTTCTTGCAACTAACTCAAGCCGACCAGAAGTCATGGAGGTCTATTTGGTAGGACAGCAGCTGGTTCTTTGTGGCAACTCTGAACAGCGTTTCCTCTGGGTAAAGCAATGCTAGGGACTCCATGGAGGTGATGGAGTGGAGGGACCTAGCTAGTCTATTACAGGTCTCGAACTCAGTTTTGATTAGAATATCTAGTAATCTGGGGAGCTTCTCAGAGAAAAGAGTAGAGGCACAGTACGGGCCTAGCTTCCCCACTGTTAAGGTAGAAGATTCGTCATCCCAGGTTGCAGAGGTACCCGGAATAAGCAATGAGGTGGGGTCTGTCTCCTTGAGACCCGGCATGGAAGAGCCTTCCTTGATGGCCTGTATAGTCAGCTCTGTGATTTTGTCTATGAGCGTCAAAGAGATGGAGGCC
Organism: Palaemon carinicauda; assembly: GCF_036898095.1. Lineage (NCBI taxonomy): Eukaryota > Metazoa > Arthropoda > Malacostraca > Decapoda > Palaemonidae > Palaemon > Palaemon carinicauda. The sequence continues at coordinate 139,588,091 of NC_090735.1, read as the reverse complement.
GCTGTCGTAAAAATAGTGTAGGCCCCTTTGTGTGGGGTGAGCTTGGAGTTAATACACCCCCACTCTGATAGAGTTCTGGCCCAGATAGCCTGGGCCTGCTCTTTCGGAAATATCACTGTTTCCTTCGGTACCTTGTCCATACGGACCAATGCATGTTCCTTTAAACGTACGAAGCCATTGAATGGGAATTCTAGGCCTGGGGGGTAGAACTCCAGGTCCTCTAGAGATCGGGTGCCTATGCCCTCCAGAGTTAGGGAACCATCTAAGAATGGGGCATGCAAGGCAAACCGCCAAGGATTGTTTTTATCGAAGGGAGGTAGCTTCGATGCGTCCGGGGCGGAAGGAGGAGGAAGCTGAGTTCCGGAGCGGATCAGAGTAGCCACCATATACTTAATCTCTGTCATCGCCCCAGACTGATGTTGAATTTATTCTCTGACCATATCTCTGATCAGTTCGATGGGGAAGAGATCGCCCCAGGGTACCTGAAAGCCACCCGTTGGTGGTGTCTTGGATTTGGTAGACTTAGACTTCTTAGGAGTCGTGGTTTTACGAGGAGCAATATGAATATCAGGAGTTGTCGAGGGTCCGAGAACCGGTGATGTTGATACTGGCAAAGCTGAAGACTTATAAGTGCGAAGTGGCTTCACCTTGGGTCGTACGGGGACAGAGGGATCCCGAGGAGAAGCCTTAGGGTTATCAAAACCTAGAAAGGAAGAGGTAGAAGAGGGAGTAGGAGAGAAAATGGTTTCCACCAACTAGGCACCACTTACCTGCTCGTCCCTGGGTTCTACATCTATATCTAGATCTGCCACGTCCAGCGGTACGAGGGGTTCGTCCTCCGCGGAAATGGTTGCCCTGACTTCTTCAATTAAGGGGGCAGCAACTTCAGGAGAGACTGCTGCCGTAGTCAACCCTGGGAAGAGACGGGAGGCCATGTCTCCATCGAGGAGATAGGGTGCGCCAGACGGGGCATTCCTGCCGAAGCCCGACACCCAAGGACGAAGAGTAGCCCTTGCTGATTGAAGAGAGTCATCATCGGCCTGAAAGATTTGCAGTGATTAGTGATGCAGGAGGGGGTTTGCTCTCCAAAATATACTGTGTATATCATATCAATGGCTAAATTAGTGTCTGCCAAAGAGAAATAAGGAACAAAAGGAAAACCCACTTACATCATCGTTCAGTAGAATTGAGGACAGCTCGTAACAGAGCGAGCACAAATCCGGGAACCAGACCATATATTGGGCCTGTCCCGGTTCCCGGATAAAGGGGATGGCGCAGTGTGCGTGGGACCGACAGAGGTCATGCCCAACGGGGTCGTTGAACGAGGCAGGGCATCCTTGGGCAGTACAACGGACCTTCTGTAAAAGAAAGGAGACATGAGTCTTGGTGTTCCTTGAAACTCTGGTAAGGGGTTAAAAACCCTATTAACAGACATTAGTTAATTGCAATATTGGTGCTTAAGGGAATTCAGTGAGAGCCGGAGCTCTATATTAAAACAATTAAATATAAAAGCACCAGCAATGGTAATGGGGCTGTATCATCTTAAAAGTGATAAAAATGCCATAAGAATAAATAATCTAAAGCAATCTGCCGACCTCTGAGGGTCGGGGAAGCAGTGACAGGCCCGTAAAATAAATATAAAACACAAGCCGTAGCAAAAGGCAAGGCTAATATAAGAGTGAAGTGTATAGGCGATCTCCGGTGAAGCCGGAGGGCGATGAGAGGTCCTGAATAATTCAATTGTGGATAATAATTCAATTGTGAAATTTATAAAACACAAGCCGTAGCTAAAGGCTAAGGCTAAGATAATAGTTAAGCGTATTGACGATCTCCGGTGAAGCCGGAGGTCGATGAAAGGTCCTGAATAATTATATTGTGAATAATAACTCAATTGTAATAACAATGGCTATTGTGTGGATATGGCCGTGGCCTGAGACCGTAGTAAGGGCCACCGGAGGGTCGTATCTAAACAATATGAAGCCCGTCCCAGAGGGTTGTAAGTAAACAATATATATATATATATATATATATATATATATATATATATATATATATATATATATATATATATATATATATATATATATATATATGACAATAGTTCTAAAGTCATTGAGAATCCCTCATGGCGGAGTAGAACTCAAGGCAGAGTGGAAAAATGTTCAGAACTACTCCCAAGCCATAACGGGGAGAGGACGGAACTCGGACCTAATAAATAATGCTAACTATTGAAAAGTAACCAAAACTAAATAACTCGTAAGTTATCATACACCCGTAGGGAGAGATGTGAGGGAGGGAGAACCCGTTGAACGCACAAAACGGAAAACGGGAAATCCGCTCACCCAACTCAGATAAGAAAGAAAACGAGAGAAAGGGGTAACTCGTGACTGCGAACAGAAAACGGGAACCCCAATCTCTCGCTCCCTTGGACACAAAATCAGGACTAATAAGCACACAACACTATTATAAACATATAAAAATAAAATTGTAACACCAAGATAAAACTAAGAACGAAGAATAGCGTCTGCTAAAATCTAAATTAAATGGAAAAGTCGACTGGCGAACGTCCCTGTGGGGCGGGTACTAAACTATAATAAAGCTAGAACGCTAATCTTGTTCATAGACTGGACTTGCTAGCAAAAAGTACCATGGGAATAATAACGATAATAATAATGACGGTTCAAAAGGCATAAGGCCAGGGACTTAACCAAGAACCTAAGTGACAGAGTACCAAACGGGCAGACTAAGATGAACTCCCCAAGACAAGGGAACAAACAATGGCCGCCGCAGAAGGGCCAGACGGTAATGATAAAACAGACTATACTGGACATAAGACAAAAGCCCGGTACTACAAAAAGCTGTCAAAACAAACTATGGTACTTAACATTGGAATGGGTGAAGATGGAGCTTCGGTCATGACGAAATAAATCCACAAGTGTGAAAATACTCCGAGAGCACCACAAATTACACACAATTCTAGCACTCCAAAAAGAAGGATGTTGTTCAGATGGCGCTCGCGTCGGGGCATGGGTGGGGTGGCTCTGGTAGTTTGGCTGGTGCCTCTGTATTGGTCCATCCCTTTGACGAAGGAATTAACTAAATGGAAGACAACCTGTGAATAGTGGCTTTCACGCGCCTTTGCTTTAAACATGACACCCACAAGGTGCTCGCGCGAGGGTAGTAACCTCTGCATTCCATGCTTTTATCTTTCTCTGGTATAATTGGAAGATTTTATCAGAAAAGTGTATTAGAAGGACCCCTTTTCACCGGCCGCCACAGGTCGACCCAGAAATACAAATTACTTTCAAATTTGTCCCAACATAAAATACAAAAGCTTTCGCTCTTTACCGTGGAAACACCTCTCTCAAATATGTGCGAGAGCTAATGGCCTAGGCAATCTCATGTGATTTGTAAGAACTAAGCATTGTGACTGGACCAGGTAAGGATTCTTGGAGTACAGTAGTAGAATCCACTAACTTAAAGGTTTAAAGGGCACTAATAAATGGTAGAGGCAAGGGACAGTGACATTGCCCTAGCAAGTAGGACAATGCCCTAATGACTAATATATGCATATGATCAGCGCCCAAGACCCCTCTTCACCCAAGCTAGAACCAGGGAGGGATGCAATGGTTGCTAAGGACTCAGCAAGTAGACCTATAGGCTCCCCCATCCCCCCACCTAGCTCACAAGGATGACAAGGTTGCTGACACTATAAAAACTATCAAGTTTGAGCGAGACTGAAACTACAGTTTGGAGAGCGCCAGGGAGGGACACCTCCAATAGGCCAACACAAACCTTAACCTAGGCTTTTGCACGACTCCCTTTTGAAGGGAGGACTGGGAAGTTAATATATTTCATATTTCGGGTTAAACAATGAATATAGTTTTTACCTGCAGACGGCGCAGGTCAGCTAGCAAAGTTCCATTGGCGCTGTACCCCAAAATCAATGACCAGGCAAATCCGGAAGATATTGTATTCCTAGAGACTCTCCTCTTGACTCTGCCCATGCTAACAAATACAGTAGTAGTTGACGTGTAGGTGAGCTCCAGTGGAATTTCAAGATACAATAACTCCTCGGAGCCCTCACAAGGCATAGTAACTGTTGATCTGGGTCATTGTTTATAGAACAGAGACTCTCAATCTGGGAAGACACAAATCTAGGATCTTGCCGAGACTTAAAATGCGGCATTTTAAGTCTCGGCAATGAACTCAGGGTCAAAATTGAGAGTTACCTGCCCCCATCCCCTTGAATGGGCAATGTCGTTGTAGGGGTTTGAGGATTGAGGCCAAATGTAGCACGCAGACTGGCTAGTGTCCAAATACCGACCACACTCAAACGTTCAATACACAAAAAGGTAAAACGGTAGAATACCCAAAAATCTGGGTAACAGGTCAAGAGAACTGGGCACTGGGTACCACCCCTTGATTTTATACTGGGCAAGGGGAGCCAGCTAGGACTGTAATTGTTTAATATTATTCAGAGGTAAGTCATCTCACCTGTTACTGGTATGCATGGAATCTATTTTAAAAAGTGGCAGCTAAATTTCAGGTTATTCAAGCACTAAGAGAGGAAACAAAAAAAAGAAAAAACAACAACATTACTAAGGGGAAAAAAAGACTAAATTGTGGCTGAGAAGGGGACAATTGTGTTGTGGAATGAAATGCTGTTAATAAAAACGAAAAAAAAAAGAGTAGCTTATTCAACCAATTTAGAAGAAAAAAAATGAATACCAGGGTGATACAATATAAGTCTACAAAACCAGAAGAAGAGACATAAATCTCTTCACACAGAAGCTCCTAGAAATCAATATACATATCTAGGCTAAATTTAAATGTAATTTGAATGGTTGCTTCCGTTACGATCAAAGGGATTATAAGACAAGGTTACACATCTGACCTGTCTCTACAATCTAGTCTTTACATCAGAAAGACAAAAATATTGTAATAAAAAAACACCCACAGGGGACGGCTAAAGAGCCTATCAAATAAAGTATAGTAACTTCCTAAAGCCATACTACAAACCTCTACATATATAATACATTAATGAATGCCACAGTGTGTACATTGCTGTTGCCTAGGTGATCCAACTATCTCACCAAGCAACACTACCGCTACAATAAACTTCCAGACACAATATGTTTTCAGCAGCCAACCTTGGCAGCTACAATCATTGTCAAAGTTCCCAGCTGGCTACACAAGAAATCATCAAGCTTAATGGAGAACCCCACCACATTGCAGTTCACGATCGATACAGTGAGTGAACAGAGTCTAGACAAAAATCTCTGACTATCTATTCAACCCTAGGGTTTTCTTTCACTAATGAGTCCATTGTAATAATATCCTAAGAATCCCCTAAGTTAAAAAACTAAAAAATATCTAATCACAAGCTTGATATCTACATCAATTTCAAAAGCAGAGGGTAGGCCAAATCACTCTCGCTGCCTATCTTTAACAGGCTCTCCATATTTCATCAAGTCAGATAATTTATCCAAGTGAACCTGCTTTTGACACTCTTCACCACCTTACAAGAAATCCAAACACATGAACCGACATTGTGTTCATGACACCGCTACTCTTGAGCAGATTAGGGTTTAACCATATTACTTTGAAAAAGCCAGTTATAGTCTGACCAGCGATGTAAACAGGTGCATGATTATGAAATATTACTCCCGTATCCTAATTCTTGTGACAGCTATTATATAGTACCTCTACTTGACTCCCCACTGCGTGTAGGGTTTTACTGCCATTACCTGTTAAAAGAAACAATAACAGATTGAGTCATATTTGGGGGGGGCACTTGAGGGTTAACAAAAATATTATGATTTACAATGAATTGATATGACAGTTTATAAATGACATGTATTTTTCCGGAACACAAACCATAAAGCTTTTTTTTCACACAAACCATAATTCATTGTATTGTAGGATAGACCATGTAACTCGCTGACTCTCTTAACAGAAGCCAGTGAAAGAAGTAAGACCGTTTTGAGGGTCAATTTGCTGTTTCATGGCTGACACAATGTTCTGTAAGGTGCTCCTTTTAGGGATCGTAGTACACAAAATATATCCAAGGTGATGGTCTGACTTCCAGCTAAGAGCAGGTATGCTCAAAATTCCGTACAACCAATTCCGTAGAGGAGGAACCGTTACCTCAGTTCAGTGTAAAGGCGAGGCTCAAAGCGAAGCGGTAAACTTTCACCGCTGAGACCAAGCAGAGTTTTTCTTCCAAAGGTACAACAAGAACTCTGCTATCACTGGGATCAAGGAGGTTAAATGGGTGGAGGTGGCACAGGTAGTAAATGCTTATGGGAGACGGTAAAGCCAACTGTCATAGCCGACACGCCCTCTATCGTAGGCAGAAAGAACTTGGAAGGAGAGTAACCAGCAATCACTTTACCCTTTCCGTGTTACTCTGGAGTATTAGGATAATCCTAACAGTGATCAATCCTCGGACAGGGAAATGGAAGATTGACAAAGTGATAAAAAAGGGATTTTCGTGAAGGAAAAACCTATTTCTGGGGAGAGACCTGTGGCGCCCGGTGAAAAGGGTCCTTCTTTACACTTTTCTGATATAAACCTTCCAAATATACTAGAGAAAGATAAAAGCATGGAATGCAGAGGTTACTACCCTCGCGCGAGAACCTTGTGGGTGTCGTGTATAAAGCAGGGGCGCGTGAAAGCCACTATTCACAGGCTGTCTTCCATTTAGCTAATTCCTTCGTCAAAGGGATGGGTCGATACAGAGGCACCAGCTACGCTACCAGAACCACACCACCAACGCCCGACGCGAGCGCCATCTGAACAACATCCTTCTGTATTGAACATGATGGTTTGGAAAGGAAAGGGTGGGATCGTACAAAATAACAGGGAAGGGTTTCACCGGGCGCCACAGGTCTCTCCCCAGAAATAGATTTTTCCTTCGTCAAAATCCCTTTTCTGGGTCGGTGAAAATGTACCAGAGAATGCCTTCCAAGCCCAATAATAAATACTGTAGTAACCTAATGAGGGGAGAGATAAACACCATGTAAGGAAACAACATATTATATTAAGGTAAGTAAGTATAAATCATAACCTAGCCAAAGGACATAGTGAGCGTAAGGCTAAATAAACATGATAACAAGGAAGCCTCCGAGTATCAGAGCACAAAATGCAACAAAACTGACATGGTTAAGAATAACCTAACACTAAAGTTACGGTAAACACAATAATAGTTATAACTATAGGAACTAAACATGTAACAAACTTAGGGCTAACAAACCACCAAAGACAGTGGCGTCGTGGTGCGAGTGGCGGGTAGGAGGGAGAAGAAAAGAGATGGATGAAAGGAAGAACAAGAGATCAATGGGGAGAGATTAGGCTCCCAGCTGCAACCATTGGGTATTCAAGGGCCTGTAAGTTCTTTAGATAGTGGCGTTTGAAGACCATAGGAGATTTCCAACCTGTGTACTTTTTAAGGTCATCAAAATCCATATTTTGGAAATAATTGATGGAGGTAGCTACTGACCGGATATCATGAGCATGGGGAAATGATCCCGGATTAGCTTGTTTAATGAAGTATAGGATTTGTTGCCTAATGCCTTGAATGGAAATAGTATTTCCTTGTTCTCTGATAAACAAGGGGCCAGACGAGCGGGTGGCAGTTCTAGCCAAAAAGGCCCTGAGAGTAGTGACTGGACATAGAGAAGTATCTTGGAGAAGAGGAATAATCTTCCAAGGGGACCACCTATTTTGTGGGTCCTCATTTTTAGCTAGGAAAGCTCTGTCTGGAGAAAGAAGTACTTCACCTGAAGGGACGAAATCTATGTTTTCTGAGTTTCGTGAGAGAGCTGCTAGTTCTGAGATTCTAACACCCGAGGCCAAAGCCATTAGAAATAAAGTCTTCCTAAGAAGAGTGATATAGGAGCAGGATTCGTTGTCTGTGTCTGACGCAAGTTTGAGGACATCATTCAGAGACCAAGAGACCTTTTGTGGACGAACCGAAGGTCGAAGCCTAGCACATGCTTTGGGAATAGATGAGAAATAGGAATCTGCTAGGTTAATGTTAAACCCAACAAGGAAGACCTTCTTCAAAGCTGACTTAATGGTGGTTATAGTGCTAGCTGCTAGGCCTTTGTCAAATATGGACCTAAAGAAGGAGATGGCTAAATTAGGAGTCATAAAAGTATGGTCTGAATTCTTTAAGAAATCTGCTAGTTTCTTAACGGCCGAATCATATTGACAAATCGTAGAGTCCCTTTTGTCTGATTCTATAAAGAGGACATTTTCTGGGTCGATGTTTGCATCTTTACGAGCTGCAAACTTCATGAAGTCCACAAGGTTAGGGTTTTGGCTATCCTTGAGGAATCTGACACAGTCCGAATTTGGACCACTTGGGTCAGTTTGGGGAATGGGATCCGGAAGGGGCGGAGTTTCAACTCGAGGAGGAGAGGAAACCAACTGCTTTTTGGCCAGTGAGGTGCTACTAAAGTCACTGCCCCTTGGAAGGAGCGTAGTTTGTGTAAGACTTTCATTAGAAGATTCACTGGAGGGAATAGGTAGATCTTCTTCCAATGGTTCCAATCCAGGGTTAATGAATCCATGGCATAAGCCTGAGGGTCCAGGTTTGGGGTCACATAATAGGGAAGTTTGTGATTCAGTTGGGTCGCGAATAGATCTACCTGGAGGCCCGGAACCAGCCTGAGTATCCACCGGAAGGAATTTATGTCTAGGGACCATTCTGATTCCAGTGGTTTCGTCCTGGATAGTGAGTCCGCTATCACATTCTGAACTCCTGCTAGGCGAATTGCTGACAGGAACCAGTTCTTGTCTGCTGCCAAGGTGAATATAGTGACCAGGATCTGATTCAGGTTGGGTGACTTGGATCCTCTTCTGTTGATGCAGTGTACTACGGCTGTGCTGTTTGAGACTACTCTGATTGGGACGACCTCGGAGGAGAGATTCTCTTCAGGGTCAAGAACACTGCCATGGCTTCGAGAACATTGATATGGAACTGTTTCATGGTGGGTGACCAAGATCCCTGAAACATCTGATGTTGGGAGTAACCCCCCCCCCCCCCCAAGCCACTCAGAGACGCGTCTGTATGAAGCGTCACTTGTGGAGGGGGGAACTGCAGAGGAACCGATTTGGAGAGGTTCCTCGATTCGGACCATGGGCGTAGTCTCATTTTTAAGACAGAGGGGATCTTCGAGATCTTGTCTTTTAAAGGTATTGTCACTCTCTTTCTCCAAACTCGATTGATGTCTTTGAGTTTGGCTTTTAATAGGAGATCGGTTACTGAGGCAAATTGGAGAAGGCCGAGGATTCTTTTTAAAGCTCTTCTGGACACTTGTTTGTGTTTGAGAAAGTTCCTGATCTTGGAAGCTATCTCTCTTACCTTCTTGGGAGGAAGGGAGAGCCTGTGCTTTGAAAGGTCCCACCGGATGCCTAACCATTCGAAGTGGCTTGATGGTTGTAGGCGAGACTTTTGGAGATTGACTTGGAATCCCAGTTTGGCGAGAAATTGAATTACCGCTCTGTTGCATTCCTGGTTCGACCAAGCCCAAATGAGCCAATCGTCCAGATAGGCGATGATCTGTATCCCTTGGTTTCTGAGTTGTTCGAGCACTGTTTCTCCCAGTTTCGTGAATATCCTGGGGGCAATGCTGAGACCGAAGGGCATGACTTTGAACACAAAGGCTTTCTTGCCTAGACGGAAGCCTAGGTAAGGAGAGAAGTTTTGAGCTACTGGCACATGATAATAGGCGTCGGTAAGATCGATAGAGGTGGTGACGGCCCCACGGGGAAGTAAGGTCCGTACCTGAGAGATAGTCAGCATACGGAACTTGTTGCAGAGAATGTAAGAGTTTAGTTTTGACAAGTCCAGAACTACTCTCAACGCCGACGAGTCTTTCTTTGGAACTTTAAACAGGCGGCCTTGGAATTTCAGGGATCGAACCTGTTTGATCGCGTTCTTCTTGAGTAACTCTGTGGTGTACTCTTTCAGGATGGGAGTGGGTCTCTGGAAGAAGGTCACTGGTGGAGGTGGAGATCCCTGTGACCATTTCCAACCCAAGCCTTTGGATATTATGCTGTGAGCCCATGGACTGAAGGTCCAATGGTCTCGAAAGTGATAAAGTCTCCCCCCTACCGGGAACACATCATTGCGAGGGAGCGAATCTAGGTCCCTTCCCTCCACGAGCACCCCTTGCTCTAGGTCCGCCTCGCTGGCGGAACTCTCCTCTACCTCTGTAGCTTCCTCTCTGGTGTCCACGAAAGGAACCAGAGGATTCGTAGCTAGGGTTGTATGCAGGAGAGGATATCCAAATGGGGTTGGGCTGTGTACCTGGGGGAGCAGTGAGGTAGACCACCTGTTGAGGGGGAGCCGGTTGCTGAGAAGTTGAAGCAGAGGAAGACTGTGTTGACGTGTGGGGGACTGACGATTGGTGGTAGTGACCCCGGTTCGTCTTGTAAGGGGTAAATCTCTGCTTTTTCTTGAAGAAAGTTTGTTTGTGGGATTCGATCTTCCTTTTGGTCGTGAGGCCCCACCTTACTTGCAAATTTTGGTTTGCCCTCGCAGCGTCCTGGAGAACTTTATTAACTTCGTCCTGAGGGAATAGGTTCTTACCCCAGCAGGAGGACGCTATCAGCCTGTTCAGTTCATGTCTGATAGAAGCCTCAGACTGAACGAATTTCCTGCAGCTAACCCGAGCCAGCCAGAAGTCGTGGAGGTCAACTTGGTAGGACAGAAGCAGGTTCTTTGTGAAAAACCTGAACAAGGTTTCCGTAGGGTAAACAGAGGCTAGGGACTCTATGGAGGTGATGGAGTGGAGGGACCTAGCCAATCTATTACGTGCCTCGAACTCGGTCTTGGGAAGACTCTCTAGTAATCTGTGGAGCTTCTCAGAAAAAAGAGTAGAGGCGCAGTCTGGGTCTAGCTTCCCCACCGTGAAGGTAGAAGATGCGTCGTCCCAGGTGGCAGAGGTACTCGGAATGAGCAATGAAGTGGGGTCCGTCTCTTTGAGAGCCGGCATGGTAGAGCCTTCCTTGACGGCCTGTATTGTCAGCTCTGTCACTTTATCTATGAGTGGTAAGGTAATGGACGATGCTGTCGTAAAAATAGTGTAGGCACCTTTGTGTGGGGTGAGCTTGGAGTTATTACACCCCCATTCTGATAGAGTTCTGGCACAGACAGCTTAGGCCTGTTCTTTTGAAAATATCACTGTTTCCTTCGGTACCTTGTCCATTCTAACCAAGGTATGCTCCTTTAGGCGGACGAAGCCATTGAATGGGAATTCTAGCCCCGGGGGGTAGAATTCTAGGTCCTCTAGAGGGCGGGTGCCTATGCCATCTAGAGTTAGGGCACCATCTAAGTACGGAGCATGCAAGGCAAACCTCCAAGGGTTGTTTTTATCGAAGGGGGGTAACTTCGATGCGTCTGGGGCTGAAGGCGGAGAAATCTGAGTTCCGGAGCGGATCAGATTAGCCACCATATCTTTTAGCTCCGTCATAGCCCCAGAATGTTGCTGAATTTGCTCCTTGACTATATCCCTGATCAGGTCGACGGGGAAGGAGGGTACCGAGAGCCACCCGCCGACGAAGCCTTGGACTTGGCGGACTTCGACTTCTTAGAAGTCACGGTTTTATGGGAAGCAATAGGAACATCAGGAGCAGTCGAGGGTCCGGGGACCAGTGACGTAGATACTGGCAAAGCTGAAGACTTATAGGTACGTAGTGGCTTCACCTTGGGTCGTACGGGGACGGAGGGATCCCGAGGAGAAGCCGTAGGCTTATCAAAGCCGAGAAAGGAAGAGGTAGAAGAAGGAGTAGGAGATAAAAAGGTTTCCACCAACTCGACACCACTTACCTGCTCGTCCATGGGCTCGATGTCTAGATCCAGATCTGACACATCCACCGGTAAAAGAGATTCATCTTCCGTGGAAATGGTTGGTCTGACCTCTTCAATTAAAGGGGCAGCCACCTCCGGAGTGACTGCTGCAGTTGTAGAGCCTGGGAAGAGACGGGAGGCCATGTCTCCGTCGAGGAGATAGGGTGCGCCAGACGGAGCATTCCTGCTGAAGCCTGACACCCAAGGACGAAGAGCAGCCCTTGCCGACCGAAGAGATTCATCATCGGCCTGAAAGAGTTGAGGGGATTAGTGATGAAGGAGAAGGATCGTTCTCCGAAATACGCAATGTATATATAATTAAGGAACAAATTAAATCATCTCCAAAAGATAAAAAGGAACAAAACGAAAACCAATTTACGTCATCGTTCAGGAGTACGGAGTACAACTCGTAACAGAGCGTGCACGATTCCGGGAGCCACACCATATACGGGGCTTGTCCCGGCTCCCGAATAAAGGAGATAGCGCAATGTGCATGCGATCGACAGAGGTCATGTCCAACGGGATCGTTGAAAGAGGCGGGGCAGCCCTTGGCAGCACAGCGGACCTTCTGTAAAAGAAAGGAGACATAAGTCTGGATGTTCCTTGAGACTCTGGTAAGGGATTAAGATCTACTAACAGAGCCTAGATAGAATGAAGTATGTGTGCATAGGATAGTTCAGTGACTGAGAGCCGGAGCTCCATATTAAAATATTTTAAATATAAAATGTTTTCTGCACCGGAGTGTGCCGGAGCAATCGAAAATGGGTCCATATCACTATAAATATTATTAAAATAAGAATAAAATAAATTAATGTAATCTGCGGAACCTCCGACAAGGTCGAGGATCCAGTGACAGGCCCGTAATTAAATAAATTATAAAACACAAACAGTAGCTAAAACCTAAGGCTAACATCATTACTAAGCGTATTGGTGATCTCCGGTGAAAGGTCCTGAATAAATAAGTTGTGATTAATAATGAATATTTTGTGTGGATATGGCCGTGGCCGGAGACTGGGTGCAAGGGACCACCGGGGGGATGATGCCCTGCCAGAGGGGTGCACTCCAAATGATATATAACTATAATTCCAAGCTCAATGAGTATCCCTCATGGCGGAGTAGAACTCACGGCAGAGTAGAACTCACGGCGGAGTAGAACTCACGGCGGAGTAGAACTCACGGCGGAGTGGATGAATGTTCAGATCCTACTCCCAAGCCGTAACGGGTAGAGGACGGAACTATGAGGGGAACAGGGGTATCTTAAGGATGGCCCAAAACAATGACTCACACAGGAACAGGACCTATTAATAACGCTAGCTATATTAACAGTAACCGCAAAATAAAATAAATCGTAAGATATCATATACCCGTAGAGGGAGAGGGGGGAGGGAGAACCCGTGATCGTATGAAACGGAAAACGGGAAATCCACCTCTCATACTTGAGGTTAAGAAAGAAAACGAGAGAAAGGGTAACTCGTGACTGGGCGACAGAAAACGAGAACTCCATGCTCTCGCTCTCGTGGTTACACTATAAAGAACCTAATTAAGCACACTATAATATGATATAAGTATAACAATAAAATTGTAACGTCAAATACAAGACTACGAACGAAGAATAACGTCTGCTATAACAAAATTTAAAAGGATATAGTCCACTGGCGAACGCCTCTCAGGGCGTGTACTAAACTATAATAAAGCCAGAACGCTATTCTTGTTCGAGACTGGACTTGGTAGCAAAAAAGTACCATAGGAAATAATAATAATAATAATAATAATAATAATAATAATGGTTCAAAAAGGCTAAGGCCAGTGACTTAACCAAGTACCTAACTGACAGAGTACCAAAGGGGCAAGACTAACATGAATTCCCAGCGAGTCAAAACAAAACAACAATGGCTGCTGACAACGCGGAAGGCCAAGCCGGTCGAAATAAAAACAACACTATACTGGGAAGAGGACAACTGCCCGGTACTGCAAAAAGCTGTCAAAACAAACTATGGTACTTAACATTGGTATGGGTGAAGTTGGAGCTTCGGCCATGACGAAATTAATCCACGAAACGTAAAAACACCGAGAACACAAAAATCTAAGATCATGCTAGCAAGTCCAAAACAGAAGGATGTTGTTCAGATGGCGCTCGCGTCGGGCGTCGGTGGCGTGGTTCTGGTAGCGTAGCTGGTGCCTCTGTATCGGCCCATCCCTTTGACGAAGGAATTAGCTAAATGGAAGACAGCCTGTAAATAGTGGCTTTCACGCGCCCCCGCTTTATACACGACACCCACAAGGTGCTCGCGCGAGGGTAGTAACCTCTGCATTCCATGCTTTTATCTTTCTCTCGTATATTTGGAAGGTTTATATCAGAAAAGTGTAAAGAAGGACCCTTTCACCGGCCGCCACAGGTCGACCCAGAAATGTTATTTGTAAACGGATAATTCCTTCTAATGTTTTAATCAGGTAAAAGGATTAAAGGATTTATCCTTCCAGATCAGATACGCTACAGGTATCTAATGATGTAAAGAGAGGATAACGGCTTAGGAGAGTCATTAAATCTAGTCAGAGAACCATGAACCGTTCAAGATATTGTGACTTCTGGCCTTTAAAACGAAGTACTGTAGTTATTAAGAAGGTCAAAGGAAAAAATTTTATTTAATTATACGTTGACATACAATTCATTCAGGAAGTGAGTACTGGCTATTAAAGTGTATCAGTTTTGTATACATCCGACGACTTTTCATTTTATTTTTCGCTAGTAATTTTGCCAAGAACTTTTTAGGCACCATAAAAATATCTGATCTGCAAGTATTTTTCTGCCACAGCCTTAATAACTAAAAGAAATATAATTATTATTTGATTCAGCATCATACGTATGCTTACATGATTCAGAAAATATAATTATAAAAGTATAATAACCTAATACAGAGATTAAATTTTTTTGCATACACTTTTATCCAATTCCATATGCATATCACAGCCAATTGCTATCGAGTCTCTGAATTTCTTTTCACAGCACAGACATATTCATCACGTCATCAGATTGGTATATTAGAGTACCTTTATTTTTCAATCTAATTAAAGAATGCAAATAACTTATCAGTACCAGTAAAAGCATTAGTAGCTGATTGACACTTCAATGATTTATCCAGTTTAAAGACAACAAATCCCGCAATATAGGCAACAATGCTACTTGAACACAATGACAAAAGTTGACTACTTGGAAGATACATGTAATCCTCATCGTCATCATAATCAGGTGCTTATTTTATCTCAAAACGTTCGTCATTTAAAATTTTGTTCCTATCAGTTGAAGAATTTATGGCTCGAACAGAATAGTTCCATGAAAAATCAGTTCTTAACTCTGCTTGAAACTGTAAGAATACTTACGGATTCCAGTGGTACATAGTTCCTTTTGAGCACATCCTGCAAGTCGTTATGAACTAAAAAATTTTTGTAGGCGGCAGAAAACTGATGGGCAGTTGGGTTGTTATTACATCCTCCCAGAGATTTAACTTGGCCAAAAAAGAATTCTAGGTGATCTTGGCTCATCTTATATGTTAACAAAAATCTTAATTGGGTTCAGGACAACCTATTAAATTATCCTAGATTTTAATCAAACTCAGTTTACAAATTATGAATCCAAGAAAGCCAGTTTTGCGATTGGAATTCAACAAAGGTTTACCACATGGAAGTTTAGTTGTCTTAGATATAATTTAGCATGGCCCAAAAAATCTTCAAAGAATCTTTCAATATCCTTTTGCATTGGTCTTTTAAAATACCATCGGCACAAATTCCTTGAATTCATCACCTCAAAAAAATTATTTATAATGGTAATGAAATTGATTGTTGCTTCGCATCCCTTGAACTCTACGAAATTGTTATGAAGACAAAACTGCACTGACTTTGCAATGGACTCACTTAGTAATTGTTCTGCAAGTTTAACATTCACCTTTTTAATCCATGCCAGTTGTTGCGATCTTAATTTATTCCCCAAATGCAAACCCTCGCATTTGTGAAGCTCATGTAATTTTTCAATGAAATCCCACTAGAAAAAGTTACCCTTCCCATCACCACAAAATGTTTTTTTTTTTTCAAATGAATTTCCAATTAACTTTAGCATATAGCATGGGTAAAAAAAAAAAAAATATTTTCTTGCGTCACTGGATGAAGAAATGAAGTTTTTTATATTTTCAGAATCTAGACTGCAACCAAGATCTTTGACCATAGCAGCATTTGTTGATAGTCCATCAAAAGTTAAAGAGATAGTTTTGACCTCCACTGAATGCAGCTTAACCACACAGTGCCTTAACAAATTAACACACTCAACTCTTCCTTCTTGAGCTGAGCAGAAAATTATTCAAATTTGTTTGGGATCTATCAAAATCTTTATCCTTGAAGTACTTAGAGCATAATCGTGAACTAGTAATTGGAGCAAAATTTTCTCGTCGCGTAGCTTGAACCCATTCCCTTCTAAGGAGCTCATCTTTTGGAAAACTGTTAAACAAACGTACCAAAGATATTAAAGATGTAGAAAAAATGATAACGACAACGATAATGTTTAGTAATCATAATAAACAATGACAATATTGATAGTGCAGGTTTTGATAAAGTTAATGAATTCAACAGCAGAGCCAACATTCTTACTGCTGCTAGCATTCAGTACTTTTCTCTTTTTACAATTTCATTCAGCACTACATTGAAAACTGAGCACTTACCAATGTAATATAATAGTAGGATTTCAATTTTTGTCGAATCTTTGAGTACATCCATAACCATTATATGAGGTCGGCATTATTAACTGAAGAGCAGGAATAATTTGTAGTGTGTCGATGCAGATGATAGATGTATAATGAGCTCTTAGCCATCAGGTCGCAACCTTTTTGCCAACAATTGGCCGAGACAGCCGACTTCACTTATTCCGCTCAGGGCATCTCCAGCCATTTAACCTCCTTGATTGGGATAGTGTCGTTGAGATGAGCTTATCCCTTCCACGACACCAACCACAGAATTTTGCTCACTTTGCCTGATAAATGGATGACGACAACTTTCCAAGGTATCCAATCATTCTTTTTGCCCTGCTTGTGAAAAGCCTCTCAATGAGAGGAGTTGCTGGATAACCTGGGAGGAGTTGCTGGATAACCTCCAGGTATGAAGACATAGCAAAGCTACTGCCTTGTGGTAAATCTTTGCGTGCAGTTGTTTGAGTAGATTAGAAGTGGAGGGACCTCTTTCGACACTTCTGTGAGCAGATGTAGAAGGTCCAGAAACCATTCTTCATGTTGCCCCATTGTAGCTATAAGGGTCATCAAAAGATCTATGGATCGTTTGTTCATAAGTCTCCGTACTAGGCAGAAGGGGGAATGCACAGATATCTTGATTGTCCCATGGATGTTGAAAGGCCTCTTGCCACTTGCCAAAATGCCTGAGGATCTGGTACTGGCAAACAGTACACCAGAAGCTTCCTGATGAAGGACGTCGTGAACAGGTCTATTGTCAGCTAATCCCACAAAGTCAAGACTATGTTGGCTATCTCATGATTCAAAGAACATTGAGTTGACTATCCAAGTCATATGTAGAAGGTCCGGATATCATTCTTCATGTTGCCACATTGGAGCTATAAGGGTCAACAAAAGATCTATGGATTGTTTGTTCAGAAGTCTCCTTACTAGGCAGAAGGGGGAATGCACAGACGTATTGATTGTCCCATCGATGTTAAAAGGCATCTTGCCACTTGCCAAAATGCCTGAGGATCTGGTACTGGCAAACAGTACACCAGAAGCTTCCTGTTGAAGGACGTTGTGAACAGGTCTATTTTCAGCGAATCCCACAAAGTAAAAACTATGTTGGCTATCTCATAATTCAAAGAACGTTGAGTCGACTAACCAAGTCCTATTGTTGTTTGTCCACTTGAATGTTTTTCTTGCCCAGGATGAAATGGGCTGATAGAGCAACTGAGTTGTCTTATATCCCTGTTAAGATTTCTACAGCTAAAAGGCATAGTTGCTGTGTAAAGGTACCTCCTTGTTTGTTTATTAACGCAGGTGTATTGCTCATCATCACCACAGAGTGCCCTGAAAGGAGCTGTTGGAATTGCTTGAGTCAGAAAGGCTGCTCTCATTTCCACGAGGTTTGTGTGGTATTGTCACTCAAACTCGGACCACAGTCTAGATGCTGTGTGCTGCAACAGATGAGGCCCCCATCCTTCTTTTGATGCATCTGTGAAGAACATCAAATCCAGGGGAGGAAAGAAAAGGTCTACTCCTCTGAGGAAGTTGGTGTCCAACACCCACCACCCCAGGTCTCTCTTCTGCTCTGGCTCTATCAAAACCTGAAGGTTTGAAGGGTCGTGTGGTGAGACTAAAAGGTTTTCAGCTGCCAAAGGAGGAAACAAGAGTCACAGTCTCAAAATTCAGTTGACCCACAAGTAGACTACATTGTGGGTTTGCAATTCTACAGTTCTGGCCCACAGAAGCAAAAAGACAGACATAGCTTCTCTTATTTTCTCCGAGAAGAAGTCTTCATCTCTGAAGAGGAACCCTACCGAGTCCAACCAGTAGTTCAACCATGAAGCAGCTTGCATTGAACACTTTGCAACCCGTTCCATGTTTGCAGCATCCTCCGTTGAGAAGTTTACCTGTAACGCTACTAGTTTCTTGAGGGTCATATTCTGCATAAGCGCCAGAATAGCTGGGTCTAACAGCAGCGAAGGAAAATCGTTTATTATCTTGTAATACTTCCTCTGTCGCACATACGGCAGAGGGAGTAGACGAGATGAGTTTACTGCTCTGTGGAACTGGGACATTCCAACTACCTGAGCAAAGGCCTACTTCTGGCACCCTCAACCAGGGCAAGGCTACCCTAGTCTTGGTGTTCTGGGGGTAGCACAGAAGATGTCCAGAAGCGTCCTTTCCCTCAGGGGGAACCTGGGACGGTTCGTCTGAGGAGTTGATCTTCCCTATATGGTACAGGATAAGCCCTGTAAGAATACGTGATCTTACTCCTTTTGCTCCAAGGGCGAGATCTTGAGGCAGGCGGACACAACCCTGCAAACCTTCAGAATGGGTCTGAGCTGTAATTGAATGGATAATCCACTCCCAAGCTCACACCCATAGGAGCCTGGGGTGGGTCAAATTCATCGGGTAAATATCTAGCAGGGTCCTGAGATCTGGGAGTATACCTAGCTCCTCTGGTCTCATGGAGGCTTACACCGAATCAGGAATGCCCTTCTGTGGATCTGGGTCCTGGGGTTTTGAGGTTCAGTTCTTCGAAAGGGTCTTTGCATAATTCCTCTCTAGGGGCTAGACTGTAAAAGCTGCAAGGAGAGCAAAAAAATCGTTCCTCATACCCTCCTTAGGTCGCGAAACCTTTGGAGGTACGAGAGGAGGAACTGCTGCCTTCGAGGAAGGAGCGGAAGATTCGGGTTGGCTGCTCTTTATTGTCAAACGTCTATAGTTGTCAGTGACTGAGATCTTTCTCGGAGATCTTGAATGTCCTCAGGTGCAATGTGTCCACTAGGGGGAGGAGCTGGTTACCGTTGCCCTCTTCTCTCTTTTGGGGGTTTCATTGGGATGATGCCCAATCTCTCCTAATCAGGGTCTAAGCTGGTGTTAGAAGCCTTTGAGTCCATGGAAGACCACTGCCGAGGAGAGGAAGGGTGAGAAGCTTACCTCACGATAGTGCTACTTCGTCTAGGGTCTGAGGCTGGACTGCTCCTCCCTGAGGATTCTGATGTCTCGAGAGAAATACGAGGAGTACCTGCTGAGGGTACGATAAATGGTGTAGGGCAGGTCTAGAAACTGCCTGCTGCACTGCCTTGACTAAGTTCAGGAACCATGGAGCATTCTTTGAAAAAAGAGGAGCACCCGCTGGGGTGCTGCACGAGTTAGCATGCTTATGATCCCTTCTCAGCGTTACCAACAAAGGGCGAGAACAACCAGATGTTCTGTGGTGCTTGTTAGTGAGTGTTGACAGCTCTAAAGGCAAGCATGTCATTGAGTAATAGCAAACACGCATGCTATTGGGGACTACCAAGGTAGTAAAAGGATCAAGAAGGCGAGCCACCAAGGAGGTACGAATATTTTGATACAGGTTGGTGAGGATAGAATTCTTGAGTAACCAAAGCACACCTGTGACTGTAACTTTGCTGTCAAAGCATAGCATGATGTGGAGCAACCTGTGAGTGCTCTGGTACTCCAGACGTAAAGTGCGCTACTGAAATAGGACGTATTGGATACTCGCTAAGAGTTTGCGAGTGTGCGACCGAGATTGCACAAAGACCCTCGTCAGCAAAAGGGGCGCCCCCCCCCCCCCTCACTAGTGCCTGGTGGAAGGATACGCAAGATACTCTCAAAAGAAAAGGGTCTGTGTGTCCATGCTTCGAAGCAACATAAAACAAAAGACAATCACTTGCCAGCGCTACTGCAGGAGGATGGTGAGCAATATTGCACGCTCCTGAAGGAGGAGGCGTGCACTCTTATGGAAGAGAGAAAGGATGCTGTGGTATACCTTCAAATACAGCAGGTTCTTCCTTGGGAGAGAGAGAAGCTCAAGACGCAGGACCCGAAGGTCCTGGCCTCACATTGTGTCCTACGACGACAGCGAGGGGCGGGGACTGTGAACAGCTTCTGTACACCAGCATCGCCTTACTCCAAAGAACTGGAACGAGGCATGGACGAGTCCAGCACTTTTCCTACAGCCCAATGGTGGCGACCAATCAGGTAAGGAGGGCCTCGCTTGTGAACGAGACTGGCTATCAACCCCTGAAAGTAAAGCTTGGAGCCTCATGAGCTGTGGGATCTCAGCGCAGTGAGAAACCACTAGGAGGACCCCAAAGGAGAAGAATTCTTTTGAGACTACCACTTCCGTTGCCTACTGAACCCCACCCCCTGGGAGGATGGCTACTCAAGACACTCATTACAAGGAGACTCCTACAAACAAAGAGGGTCTCTTCACACAGGACAAGGACATTTGGATCAGTCTCCTGAGCCGACATGAAGGAGCCATACGGGTGCCCTTCCGCACTGGGACAAATCTGTATCATAAGGGACCCTCACGATATGCAAGAAAGCCTGAAAAGAGAATGCAAACCAGAATTACAGCCATTTTTTTCTCAAGGAATGATTAGGTTAACAGAAGAGATTAACTGTACGTATGCTCTCCACCAAGCCAAAATAAAAAGTGACATCATTACACCGGTGTACATGTGTGGCTAGTTTATTGCTAGTTTTCCAATTTTGCTAAAATATATCTCTACAGTAAAGAGCAAAGGGGTTTGTATTAGGTGTTGGAACAAACATGATATTAAGATTCTGTATTTTTTGTAACTAAAGGCTTAAGGACCTCTTCTTCCTCCACTTTAGGTAGTTTCAATCACACATTTGTACTGTGAAGATTAAAATTACTCATATTGCCTCCTTTATTTCTTTCAATACACCATCAGTCTATGAATTCATTAACTTTTTTCAGTTTCCCCAATTCTTGTCACGAGACATTAAGAGACAAATAAAATTATTTGCACTACATAATCATTAATCTATTAGAATAAAGCCCTATTCCATGGCCTTCCTTAGAACCTCACAACACTTCTCACCATCTGAAAAAGGCTGACAATATTCGCTGGTGTGTCCAAAAGCAGCAGAAAGTTGTTCCTCTCCGACAAAGACAAAATTTGACGAAAGGTCCCCATCTTTCCGTCATTCTTAAATTTCATTAAAACGATGAACTCCTCAGCTACAAGTATAGTTGACTTGTTTACTACTTCTGTAAAAAAAAGGATTTTTATCAAAAACTCCATAAGACTTTAGCACACAATTCGTGACTGCATTAATGACTCATTATGTGTATGTAAAAGAGGACGTTAAACAAGGCTCTTCTAGTAAACTAATTTTATGAAATCAAGGTTGTTCTAATTTCCATGAATGGCTGCAGTGTTAATTAACTTCATCTCCTTTAATTTCTGTAAATTAAAATATCAATTAACCTCTACTAACATAATTGTATAAAGATAAGATTCCTGTCTCTGAATAAAAGACACTGCCAATCTCTGTAGGACAGCATGTGCGTACTTTTGAACAGTTTGGGGAATGGGAGGATCTTCTGTCAGTTAGTCCTTATAAAACTGACTTAAACAAACTCTCTGTTAGCTTTACCTTATAATCCAAAGCTTATATACCAAGTGTAAACCAAGTAATCATTTAGCCGCATTTTGAGTCTTGTACATAGATTAAATTTATCTATATTATGTTACAGGACCTGTGAGAAATGTTTATTTCTTCATAAAAAATGTTAATGTTAAGATGAAAAAATTGTAATGATTTACAACTCAAAATATGTCATTGTATTCTAGAACCCAAGCTTCTGGCACTTTCTCGTAGTTTATTCTGCACTCCCAGACGTGTGTATTACGTGATGTAGTTTAGCCATGAATTTTCGAGAAAACGTCTGCGGTAGATTGAAGGGAGAGACTATTTTCAGCCATCGTTAGGTTAAGACTGCTTTTGTGGAGACATTTTTATGACAACTGTCGGACCCAGCATTTTAATTTCTTCTACAACACTGCTAGAATTTAGAAGACACGAAATTCTTGCAAGATCAATTATCATCAGATGCTGTGTTCCTGATTATCATCATTTACATTTGAATCGGAGTTCTAGAAAATTTATTATTGACCTCGTAAATCATTGTTCATAACTTCATCTGAGTCAAAATAAAAAAGATTTATAATACCACAGTCCTGTATTAAGCTCTATTTGTATAAATGATTATGGATATGTGAACTGGGTATCTTATGAATCTTGTAAAATAATGTAAATACTATCATTATTTGTAAATATAGTTAGTGTTAGGATTTCTGGATATTATTTTCTTTCACTGTTACTGTTATGCTATTTTCTCTGTTGAATCAATTATAAAGGCGATAACATATTGAAGTATATTTTACATAATCTACATTTTTTATATAGCCGACCATAACATTGAGTGAAATAGTGTTATTTTACCTTCATATTCCTGGCCATATGAAAGGGTCACACTTCCGTTGCTAGTCTTCACTACGGTCCTTATCAATAACATCACGTCGTTTAC
>NC_090735.1:139560155-139562655 GCF_036898095.1 Palaemon carinicauda | reverse complement strand
TTATAAATATATATACATTTATATATAAATATGTATATATATGTGCATATATATAAATGTATATATATATATATACATATATATATATATATATATATATCTGACGTAGGTACTGTTTGAAGAACACTAATGAAGATTTAGATTTCCATCTTGTGTAAGCCTGTATGCCTGCAAAGGACATAGATTGGAAAAAATTTAAGGAAGAGGCAACTTTTCTAAGGTCATTACCTGCTGGAATACTTTCCAGGTCAGCCTTTCTGATGAAGTAGGTGAGTTTTGACCCGAGCCGTTTTAGAGAAAGATTAGATCCTGTCGACTCCGAATTTTCTATGAGCCGTGAGGGCGAGAAAATCATGAGCTGAAGGGTTTCCGTTATCAAAGAGAAAGCGAAGACAGTCGTGTGTTGAACAACCTGGGACGGCACTGAAGATGGTAGAGGGATCTGGAGGGGTCTGAGTTCTAGAACAAGAGGGCCAATTGGGAGCTACCAGAGCTGCTGTTCCCCTAAAAGTCAGCAGTTTCTTCAGTACTGTATTAGACAATCCAAGGTGGTAAATTCAAATAACATCCTGACTAGGTCGGCAGCAGCTGCACCTGAGGCAGCAGCAGCCCATGCCTAGGGCAGTATTAATTCTAGCGACCAGGCTGTATGAACTGAACTTACATTATCTTTACGAATGTCGACACAATAAGACAGAGACATTGGCAAAGTAGGCTAAAGAGTGAACGATCCTCTAGGGAAACAGACCATGGGTAAAGGGGAAAGGTACAGGTTAGTAGAGGCCAGTAGATAAATGAATCAGCCAAAACTCCTTGTTGTTAACATCAAATCAAGAGAAGGGGGATTAGTCCTTTAAATAATGAGAGCCATATAACACGGCTAGGATACCATGATTCGTAAATTCAAGGGAAATGCTGACAACTAGGAGGTATTCAATCAACCAACTTTAGAGGAGAATGTTCCTCAGCTATGGAAGAGGAAATAGACACAGATGACTAGCCTAAGGCCTCTCATCTAATGAGAGGAGAGAGGGGTACCCACAACTTACTTACATCCTAAGCTAGAACAACTCAAGCCGGCAGGATCAGAAATATGGCTAAATGGTAAGTATGTCAGGCAGGGAGATTCCGTCCAGGCATAGGAGTCAAGACTCCACAGCAAGTGATACTTAGCTTAGGATGAGGAGCTGAAGTCATAGACCAGGCAACTGCTAAGGCAGCAAAGGAGAGCCCAAAAGGGATTCTAGTTTCCTTGCCTAGATAGGGTTAAGCCATAAAACAACCACTGTGCAGGCTAGTCTAGCTTATATAGCAGTTGAGGGATACTCGAAAACTAGGGAATGCAGACTAGATAAAGGAATCTAGATAAAGGAATTGTAGTTCCAAGGACAGTGAAAAATTTATGGCCTAACTAGGAGGAGAAGGGACAACTAAGAGAATTAATCCAGGTAATGATCAATAACTCGTCAACCCAGAGCCAGACTAGATGACCCACAAGTTATCCTGTCCATCTATAAAGCAATTGAGGATACCTCAAATGCCAGGGAAACCTAGACTGTAACGGAACTAGGTTCCACAGCAAGCAAGGCAAGACTAGCAGGGCAAGGAGGTGGAGGGAAGGGGAAGGAAGGGAGACTCGGAAATTGGTAAAGCAGCAGAATAGGAAGGCCTAACTGTAACATTAGAACTATTGAATGTCATTCCAAGGGATCTACAGTAAGTAGGCAGAGAGAACGAATCCTTACAACAGGCTGTCAGCATACCAAAACACTAAGAAAGCCTAGCAAATGGGCAGGTCCACACGAAAGGAAGGTCTACTGTCAATATTAAAACAAGATTGATTTTGTTCTATGGGATCAACAGAGTGTAGACACAGAGAACAAGTCCCCACAACCAGTGCTGCCTAGCCAGACACTAAGGCTAAGTAGATAAGTGAAATACTGTCACCCAAAGACAACTGTAAAACCCCATCCACTGCTCCCCAGAGAGTGCCTTCAGGGCTGCAGCTCCCTACTATGATGTATCAATAACAAAGGAGGGGTGGCGGCCTCAACAGAACCATGTGGTTACATTGTAGACGGTGAGGGTGCATTTGTACATATTAGCCAGTCTTGGCCAAGGGCTAAGTGTAGGGGTTAGCCCAAATCAAGACTGATAAGAAATCCAGACTGATAAAAGGCAAGCATGCAAAAATTGACAAAAGTCTAACCCATAATCATACCACAGTTGTAAAAGAATATATTTAACACACTTTTACAAGACTAGGTAAAAATTAATATGAAATTGTGAGCGATTTGGAGACATGAGCCGCTGGCTTTAGCCATGCTTCCGGCATGGACAATTAACGGACACGTAGCACAAAAACACAAGGGTGGAGATGCAAAATTTTCTATCCCAAAAGGAATTGGTACTCAACTTAAGAGATGAGGAAGAAGCAAAAGCATCCATGGTCTCAAAAACACTATGAAAAACTTGAAAACAAGCAGAAACTCAATTCTGT
>NC_090735.1:139552655-139555155 GCF_036898095.1 Palaemon carinicauda | reverse complement strand
CAGACGGTGTACAAGGTTCCCAGCAGTATGTGACACAGTCTCCAGCCTTCAACACTGTATATGAAAGCGCCACAACATTTCGCCCAGTCAGAGTTCAGGGGAAAAATCCTAGTGGCAGAGGAAGGTCTTGAAGGGGAGGTCATTCTAAAGGCCGAGAAGGCAGAGGCAAAACATTTAAAGAGGCAGGTCCTTTTAAACAACAATGAGGAGCTTACGGTAGGGGGGAAGACACTTTCATTTCAAGGGTCAGTGGATGTTCAATCCTTGGGCACACACCAGAGTCTATAAGGGACTAGGCTGGAAATGTAGACAGAATCCACCGCAGTTCAAGAGGTTCTTCCATCCCACAACCCCATTCTAGGAGGAATATGTAGAGGACTTTCTCTGAAAGGGAGTCATCTGTTGCACAAAATCCATGAACTTTTAAGGGAGGCTATTTTGCGTGCCAAAGAAAGATTCAAACACTCTTTGAACTATTCTGGACTTGTCCCCACTGAAATTCATTCTGAACGACAAGTTCCAGATGCTATCTTGCAAAAACGGACCCTACTACCCAAGAGGGCCTTCACCGTCTCCATAGATCTTACAGACGCCTATTGGCATCTTCTGATAGGTCAGCACTTCTCCCCATACCTTGGTTTCAGACTGGCAAGAAAGGCCTACATATTCAAAGATATGCCCTTCGGGCTCAGCACTGTAGAGCTCCAAGGATTTTCACAAAGCTAGACAAGGTCATTATCCAACGACTATAAAATAAAGGCCTTCAGGTGATGATAAACCTAGACAACTGGCTAGTTTGGGCTGCAACCAAGTCGGAATGTCTTCAACCAGCTCAAGAAGTCATGAAATTCCTACAGTCTCTGAGCTTTCAAATCAACCTCGAAAAGTCCAGACCTTCTCCAGTTCGAGAATTCCAGTTGCTAGGGCTTTGCTAGAATCTAGTCACACATCCTTTCTCTTTACGTATGATTACTGCAGTTCGCTGCTGTGATATACCCAATCCTAAAAGCAAGACTCAAGAACGCCAATAGAGTCTAGAGAAGAAAGGCATCAAATGCTCGGAAAGATCTTCACCACCAAACCCAGCTTTACTGTGTAATCAACTCAAGCTGTGGTCCGCTGCCAAGAGCTTGTCGACTCATGTCCCCTTCCATGACAATCTACACAGACGCCTCTGAACACGGTTGGTGGGGACAATTTTTTCCAAGATGATACAGGGGCAGTGGTCAGCAACATTTGAGAAGTTCCATATCAACATTCTGGAAGCCCTGGCAGTGTTTCTAACTCTGAAGAGACTGAACCCAAAGAAAAATTCACACATCAAATTAGTTCTTGACAGCAAGATGATAGTCCACTGTAACTGCAGACAGGGCCCAAGGTCTCCTCAGATCAACCATGTGATTTTAGCCATTCTCACTTTGGCAAAGCGGAGAACTTGACATCTCTCAGCAGTTCACTTAGAAGGGGTTCGCTATGTGATGGCGGACGCCATATCAAAATCCAAACCTCTGGAAACAGAATTGTCTCTAATTGCAAAATCATTTTGTTTTATCCTAGTGCAAGTCAAGAACTGCAAATAGATCTCTGCGACGAGCTTCAACAAGAAACTTCCCCGGTATGCAGCACCGAACTTGGATCCAGAAGCAACGAGAACGTATGCAATGTCACTGGATTGGAACCAGTGGTCTCATATTTACCTCTTTCGACCGTTGCACCTTCTAATGAAAGTCCTGAACAAATTGCAGACTTTCAATGGGACAGCAGCACTAGCGGCCCAAAATTGGCCAAAGAGCAATTGGTACCCTTATATTCTAAACCTCTCCAGATTACTTTACTGTCCCAATTGCTGTCCCAGGATGTTCAACAGAAAGACTGTCTTCACTTCCTCCTAGATAACGAAAAACCTTCAGCTCATGACTTTCTCACCCTAGCAATTCGGAGTTGCATAGGAGAGAATTGATATTTTAGAAGAATACAAGTCCGTTACTATGAAAGGGCAATACTTGTCTTTCTGGGAAAAAATGGGTAGATTTCGTTAAAGTACATCAGCCCCCTCTATTACTATGGACTTCTGCATTTCATTCTTTATCTAATTACACGAACAAGGTTTAGCCTCTAAAACTATTGCCTCATGTAAATCGGTACTAATTAGACCTATCGCTTATGCTTCTGAAATTTAACTAAATAGCAAGCTATTCAATTACATCCCAAAGGGTTGTGCTACATTGAAATCAAGTGCTCCTCCCAAGGCCATCTCATGGTCGTTGGATAAAGTTCTCTGTTGCAGTTTTCTTTGCGGGTATTCCTACCTGACTTTTAACCTTTCATGCGTTTTGAAGGAGTTCTTACACTTAGCCTACTCCATAGATAGACACACTTCCGATTTGAGGGATCTTACTCAAAAGTCCATCTTCTTACTTGCTTTGGCTTCTGGTTCTAAAGTAAGCGAGATTGTGGCCCTTTCAAATGATGATGCCCCAATTGAATTCTCGGAATCAGG
>NC_090735.1:139532655-139545155 GCF_036898095.1 Palaemon carinicauda | reverse complement strand
ATTATTTATCTCTGACTGAATCGGTGGATTCAGACCCGAAATAAACTATCCTTTCAAGGGAAGCTATCTTACGAGGCTGGTCTAGCATGAGAGTAAATATCTTATTCATGTATTTCACTTGTGTATTTGAGAGATGTAGAGCCAGCTCGTAAGGTGGGTCTCACTCATGTAGGATTAAGTAATGCATGTAAATTACATAAGACTATCATCATTCATTTAGTTAAATTTTCAATCAATTCAGTATAAGTAAATTTACGTTATTTTTACAAATCAACTTTTTATTTCACACAGTTTTGTTACGATTTCTTATGTTACGGTATGCTGTGTCACACACGAGGTAGCACGAGGGATTTCGTCATATTTTCCACGTGGATAGAAAACGCATGAAGATAAAAAGTTTCCTCTTTTTTGTAATGTTATGGGAGGTGGTGGATGGAGTTAGCTGAGTGTTGCCCTCGCCACGCTATGTTGGTACCCTGCTTAAAAAATTGACAAGTTGAACACCTGATGCGCAACTCTGGCACTGTCAAGCCCTTCCCCAAGCTTCTAGTATGATGTACTGGAAGGTTCAAGAGTAATTAGGTTGATATATATAGGGGTCTAGCATGATATATATAGGGGTCTAGCATGCATAACAAACAGAGAGATTCGGCCTACACTACGATAATTCTGTGTCCTCCTCACCAGCCTCTATCCAACCACATAGTGTTGCCTCTCATACATGAATTGTGATGCCTCTCAAAAGTGTACAGTGTACGTGAAACATTGAAATATATTTGTATCTGATTTGAAGTAAAGGGAAGTGAACATTACCAGTAAATTTTATATTGAAGATTATTTGTAACTGGCCCTGTGAAATTAGTTGAAGTGAAGCGCATTAAAATTTTTGCTCAACCATTCCGTAAAAGTAACAGTTATGTATGTGTAAGTGTCATTATTGTTTAATCACTAGAGTGTTAAGTGTAAACTTTTTTTTACATTCATTGTCAAAATTAAATATTTTCTTCAATTAATTTCCAGTGAAACAAAGGATTGTATTATTTTTGGAGTGTTTTGTCATAATTCTAAGGTCCAATTTAGATATAAATTTAGGGTTATTTATTTTTGGCGTTAATTCTTTCGAATTGTTTTTTTTCATAGAATATTTATTTTTGTAAAAATGTCTACTATTTCGATCATCAATACTTATTCCAGTACTTGGCTCACATTCCTGACTAAGATCCGAATCAAGAGGTTGGTTTTAGAATAGTTCACGTTAAGTAATCACACAGTTTTGTTTTGAGAGACATTTTAGATATTCAGTGTTCATATATATAATTGACTGGGAGTTGCATAAAAATCTCGGAGTTTTTCTATTGTGTTAAAAATTAAGTAATACAAGTAGGTGAGTTTTGGAGCTTTGAAATTCACGTAGTTTGCTAGTCATATATATATATATATATATATATATATATATATATATATATATATATATATATATATATATATATATATATATATATATATATATATATATAGAGTGTGGCATGGAAATACCATAAACAGACAGGAGTTAAGAGACATAACAGACGCCTTTACCCTACAGAAGACTAGCAATGGCTGATATATATATATATATATATATATATATATATATATATATATATATATATATATATATATATATATATATATATATATATATATAGTTTCACTTGAAAATACTAATACCCAAACTCTGAAGCAATTATATAACTCCCAGACAGCGATATATAAAACACTGGAAATACAAAGGTCTCTTAAGTACATTCAAAACTTAACTGGGTAATTATTCTTAAGAATTATTTAAAAACACCTCTTACTTGGATTCTCTAACAGGATACAAGCGAGCGTGAAATACACACTAGTGATTGGAATAATACTCTTTTTACAAAAATAAATATATTCTATATAAATTACAACACTTTGAAAGAATATACATAAAAACAGAAATAAATCACTCGAAATATTAAGTCTAAGTAAAATTTAGATTAAGACAAAAATGTTACGCTCTGAAAACCATATAATCACTTACCTTGAAATTGAATCTGAATACAACCTTAGACTAAAACAAAAGAAATAATTGCACTCTAAGAATTATGTAATCACTTGACTCAAAATATTAAATCTGGTTAAAACCTTAGACTAGGACAAAAGAAATTATACTTATGAAAATTATACAATCACTTGTTTCACTTGAAATTAAATTCTATTCAAATATTTACGCTTGATACTTAATGAAAATAGATAACCAAATAACTATACAAATACCTTTCCCGTTTCTACAGAGCCAGTTACGAAAACCAAGAGAATTTTTATAAATACTCACTAAGTTTACAAAAATCCGTCACACCAAAACTGTGAGATTTCACTGAACACTTTCAAAACAATACACTGGGCTAGTAAGAGAAGCCTGTGAGAGGAAGGTGGGGAGATGGCTATGACTTAAGGCTTGAATTCTCTATCTGATCTATGCATCCCTGTGGTTGCTTATTTGGGAAACTTAGCTACTTCCAGAAGATTCCAGGTCCGAGATCTGGAAGCTTGGGGGGTTGGCCTAAGGGCGTCAGAGTTATCAATTAGATAAAAATGTCAAAAGACGAACCGGGGTTTTCAGGCAACTCTCGCTCTCAGCTGCTCTAAACAAACCCACCATTCTCAAAAAAAAAAAAAAAAAAAAAAGTACAATTTAACACTAGGATTTTTTAGTTTCTTCCAAAGCACATGGCAGAATAAGAATTGCGTATACCGCATAAAAATATAAAAGAACATTACACAAGCCCTTGTTCATAACTTGTATGGTCATCTAGCACTCTTAAACAGTTTCGTAAGACTTTGCAACGAAAATACGTGAAAAAAAAGTTAATTCTTAGAAAAAACGTAAATTTTAATATATTGACTTGAATAAAGAAAATAATGAAATTAACAACGAAAGTCTTACGTAATTTACATAACAACCTTATACCTACATCCTCTCCTACAGGCTGGCTATTCCCCTCTTCAATCCACAAAAGAAATATATAAATAAAACATGAATAAACTCCTGTATTTACTCCACACTAGACCAGCTTTGTAAGAATATATATAAATAGATATACATACATTATATATATGTATATATATATATATATATATATATATATATATATATATATATATATATATATAAGATGGTCTCGTGTCTGGTAACCAAACATATAATATAATATATTACAACTGGCAAGCATACAGCCTCTCGAATTCCAAACACACCTATTTGCTTTTACCTTAAATCTGTTACACTTGGAAATATTAAAAACCGAACTCTTAGGCAGTTAAAAAACTCCCAGAGAGCAATATATAAAAATAACACTGAATATCCAAAGGTCTCTTAAGTACACTCAAAACAACACTGGGTAATTATTATTAAGACTTATTCAATTATGAATTAAACATAGGTGACTGAAATAATTAACTTTTTACAAAAATAAATATATTCTATATAAATTATAACACTTTACCTGAATTTACATAAAAACAAATAAATCACTCGAAATATTAAGTCTGAACACGACTTAGATTAAGACAAAAATGTTACGATCTCAAAACTATATAATGATTTGACTTGAAATATTAGATCTGAATACAACCATAGACTAAGACAAAAGAAATAATAAAATGAAAATTATATAATTACTGATTTCCCTTGAAATTAAAACTGAATACAAATACTGTATTTAAATTTGATAATGAAAATAGATAACCAGGTCACGATATAATTATCTTTCATGTTATTTCAGGGCCATTTACAAAAACTTTACACAATGCCAACACTCACCACAACATCATGAATTTAAAATCACCTACCAAATTTACAGCAGCGTTTTAACACACTACACACGATATATGTAGGCGCACAAAAATACTTTGGAGAGGACACACTATAAGTACTGAACACTTTTAAAATAATACTCTGAGTTGAGAGAGTGGTAGGAAGATGGCTATGACTTATGGCTGGGATTCTCTATCTGATCTATGCAACCCTGGGGTCCCTTTTATACAAAACTTCGCTACTTCCATAACTTTCCAGGTCCGAAATCTGGTAGCGTGGAGGGTTAGCCTAAAGGCATCAGAGTTATCAACTATCACTTTTCGAACAGGACCAACACCATTGTACGGCAGCTCACTTTCAGCCAGCTCCTCCCACCTTTTGTTCTCGAAATAAAAAAAAAAATCTACCAATAATTTTTTCAGGAAATTTCCAAAGCACAGGGCACATACAGTATAAGAAGAATTGCATATTTTCTCTCAAACATGATGCAATACCTCATAAAAGTATAAAAAAACATTACATAAGCCCTTGTTCATACTTCGTATTGTCACATAACATTCTCAAACAGTTACTCAAGACTTCGTAACAAATATATTTGAAATAAAAAGTTAATTCTTAAAAATAATGTAAATTTACATATAGGCTACAAACTTGGATAAAGAATACAATGAAATTAACGACAAAAGTCTTACATAATTTACATAGTAAACTTACGTCTACACGAGAGGAACTCATTTTATGGGCTGGCTATTCATCTCTTCAATGCATATATAAAAATATAAAATAAAATACATCAATAAACTACTGTATTTATTCTAGACTAGACCAGCTTCGTAAGAATATATAGATAATAATATATTACGACTAGCAAATTACCAAAATTCCCGAGACCCCAAACTCACATGGTTTATATTACATAATCTGATACACAAGAGAATACCTCCGAGCTCTGAGAACAGTACGCAACGCCCAGACGTTAATATATATATATATATATATATATATATATATATATATATATATATATATATATATATATATATATATGAACACTGAATATTTAAAGGTCTCTTTACTTTACACTCAAAACAAAATCTGGGTGATTACTTTTAATGGGTACTATTCTTAAATCAACCTCTTACTTCGGTTCTTAGTCAGGGGATACAAGCAAGTTACTGGGTTAACTGTTGGTGATCAAAATAATACCGACTTTACAAAATGAAATATATTCTATAAAAATAACAGTTCAACATTAATACCAATAATATATCACTCAAAATTTAAATTTGAACTACACCTTAAACGTTGACAAATGGCACTTCAAAAAATTATACAATCACTTGTTTCAACAGAGATTAATTTATGAAAATTTCTAATTTTGACAATGAAAAATTTTTTCCCTGTAACACTGTAGGAAATAAATCAAAATTACACTTACATATACGAAACTGTTACTCTTACTTCCTTGGGACTCACAGAAGGTTAACGAATGGTGAAGCAAGAATAAATGCACTTCACTTTTTAACCACATCTCCCAGGGCTAGTCATAAAAATACACCATATAAAATACACTTACATTAACACACTTCACTTTTAAATTAAAATTTCCATTTTAACACTGTAGGAAATAAATCAAATTTACACTTACATATACGATACTGTGACTCTTGCATCCTTAGGGCTCCCAGAGAGTTACCGAATGGTTAAGCAAGAATAAATGCACTTCACTTTTTAACCAAATCTCCCAGGGCTAGCCACAAAAAATATACCATATAAAATACACTTACATTAACACACTTCAATTTTAAATTAAACACACAACAATATCACCATTGTTTGAAACACTATACATGGTATATATTAGAGAGAAATCACTATTCATATTTGAGAGGAAATACCTACTGGCCGGATAGATTCTGGTGAAAGGGCTGGCAGAAGCACAGAACTTGAGGGATGTCAGGATGGATCTATCTGCCTCCTAAGCCCTTATATGCATCCTAATTCATACTAGAAACTTCCAGTTCATCATTCTCAAAGTGTGGGGGCGTGGTTCTAGTGGCGTCAAGGTTGGAAACTTGGTAGTTTTGAAGTATGGTTTTATCGTTGCCCGATGAGGCAATCCTCTCAGCTAACTCTGCCCACCTCCTCTCATAACATTAAAAAAAAAGAATAATTTTTAATCTAGAACCCTCATGCAACTTCCAACCACGTGAAAACATAATGCAATCCCTGGCATGCGTGTCATACATACCTTGAAACGACATCACATACGACTTTGTAACGAAACTATGTGATATACAAAATTTAATTCTTTAAAATAACGTAAATCTACGTTTATGGAACTGAATGAAATACAACTAAATGAATGACGACAGTCTCATGAAATTTACTTACATTTACTTAATCCTTCATGAGTGGAACTCACCTTACGAGCTGGCTAGAAATCTCTTAAATATACATATAAAATACACGAATAAAATAATTAACTTCTGTTAGACCAGCATCGTGTATATATATATATATATATATATATATATATATATATATATATACACACACACACATATATATATATATATATATATATATATATATATATATACACATATATATATATATATATACACACACATATATATATATATAGATAGATAGATAGATAGATAGATAGATATACAGACACATTACATGTTTGAAAATAAAAAATAAATAACAAATGTAGCTATATCTAGTCCACTGCAGGTCAAAGGGCTCGAACAAGTCCTTAATCTTGTCTGGGGTTTGGCGGATTCGTGATGGTGGGTGACTTAAAACTAACCACCCACAGCAAACCACCCTAGTATGGGTGGCCCAGACTAGTACAGCTGTGCAGCCCATGGCGATACACAAACCCTTTCAACCACGTTAAGGTGTCCCCAATTGTAAGGTTTCCGCTGATAATATTGGCTTTAATGATGAAGACAGCAAGAAGACCTGGAATCATCTCCAATCCTTAAATTACACACACCAACGTTTCAGGAATCCATTCCCATCACCAGGATTGCATAAAGACATAATTTATTTACACGAGAAATCAACTCAATCTTATAATTATATATCGCTTATTACTATAAAAATAAATTATTATAAAAGTCAATAGCTATGTAATAAAATGTGACTAACTGCGCCTTATACAATTATCATACTTATAAAAGTACTTTTGATAGAAGTAGAAATGGCTTTAATAAATCATAATGAGTGGTCTGACTTTTTTTTTCATTAGGTGTAGCCGAAAACTGCAAGACGTTAAAAAAAAAAAAAAAAAAAAAAAAAAAAAAAAAAAAAAAAAAAAATGTCTATAAGCCCCATAAGAGATTAATAGATCAATAAGGGAGGCAGAGGCGTTAGTAGTAGACAGTTAGGCAATGTTTAATGGCGTGGGGTTGGTTTGATTGCTTAAGGAAGGCAACGGTTTCTGGCTGTAAAGAGATTTTAAGAGAAAGAGCGAAGGGCAGACGGATGATTGGCAAGGAGTATTTCGAAATGGTTGTACTGGATATGGGTTTTACATGAATTTGAATGATTTGTTATGAATGAAAATTCTTTGAATTTAGGTAAGGAACCAATACAATGTCTGACGCCCTTATGGGAATCGATGTGGACCTTCAGCAAACTATATAATTCCCAAAATTATACTCTGGACAAGTATACTCATTAACAAGGAAAGGGCCCCATTAACTACAGTATGGTGTCCTTAAACCAGAAGTGTGCCAATATAACGGTAAGCTCTCATCTGAAAAAAAAAATAATTTCTACAAATCATTATTATTACTAGCTAAGCTACAACCATACCAAGAAAAGCAGGATGCTAAAAACCCAAGGGTTCCAACAGGGAAAATAGCCCAGTGAGGAAAGGAAATAAACTAGGATTAAAATCACGAATAATTAAAATAAAACATTTAAGAACAGTAACATTAAAATAGATCTTTCATATACAAACTATGGCACTAGAAAAAAAAGAAAAAAAAAGAGTTAGAGATATAAGATTAAATAGGGTGCACGAGTGTACAGTACTCTCAAGCACTAGACTTCTGCCCCAAGATGGATGACCATGGTAAAGAGGCTATGAGACTACCTAAGACTAGAGAACAAAGTCTTTTCTACCCTTAGCAAGAGGAAAGTAGCCACTGAATAATTACAGTGCTGTAGTTAACCCATTGATCAGAGAATTGTTCGGTTACCTAGGTGTTGTCAGGTGTAAGAGGACAGAGGAAAATGTGGGAAGAATAGGCCAGACTAATCTATGTATGTATAGGTAAAGGAAAAATAATCTAGAGAGTTGTGGGGTCCTTTGACTGGCCAGACAGTACTACACGGAATCCTTCTCTCTGGTTATTGTTAACTTTACATTTGCCTACACATACACCGAATAGTCTCGCATATTCTTTACAGATTCTCCTGTCCTCATACACATGCCAACACAGACTACCTAACAATTCTAATTAACTCGTGGTTCAGTGGGTACTTTACTATTGGCAAATGTAGAAGAAACTCTTTAGCTATGGTAAGCAGCTCTTCCAGGACACTCCAAATCAAACCATTGTTCTCTTGGGTATTTTGGACGACCGGTTCTGATAACTTGGTGGGTTGTTGTACATGTTTTGAATTCAATTCTCGCTTTAATCGGCAGCCAATGTGGTCAATTAGTATAGGGGGTGACCCTTTCTTTATGTGGGACACCTTTTATCAGCTGTTTATTAGAGTTGCCATTTCAGCGCCTTTCGCGCTAGATCTTGCGCGTTTCTGGAGAATTTAGCGCGTTTCTTGTCATTGGTGTCTACCATATGGCACAGTTTCGCTATTTTACGCCAGTACGAAATATCGCGCTTTCCCCATTGATAGTGTATATGATAAACTGGTTGCCTTCCAAAGTCTCTCTCCCTAATTTGACATATAGAAACAATTTCTGTTTTATCATTGTTATATCCCATAAAAACATTTAACACTTTTCTGGCGCGTTTTGGAAGTTCATGTAGCGCATATTCAACATCTAAAATGGCAACTGCTGTTTATTATGTTTTGTAATTTCTTAAGTTGTACTTTTGGTAGATTGTAGTTGATGGAGTTACAGTAGTCAATTCTGGTAATCACACAATTTATCACAAGTTTCTTTACGGAATATTTATCGTGGTACTCTTCTATAAAAGCTAAATTTCTTAGATGATAACCAACAGTTTTTACTACATTATTTATTTGGGCACCATGGCCTATGATTCGTTTCCCTAAGTATATACTACGTTTTACGTTACAGCAGTATGTCTTGAGTGAGGGCACACTATTCAATCCAATTTCTCTTCCTCTTGCTTAGTTAAAGTTTTTATAGGTTATATAATTATTCATTTTAATGTTACTGTTTTTTTAAACATTCTATTTTTCCGTGTTTCCTATCCTCACTGAGCTATTTTCCTTGTTGTGGCCCCTTGGCTTATAGCATCCTGCTTTTCCAACAAGGGTTGTAGCTTAGCAAATAATAATAATAATAATAATAATAATAATAATAATAATAATAATAATAATAATAATAATAATAATAATAATAATATACAGTATGTTTCAGATACGTTCGTGGTTCCTAACGGCTGACTCCGCAAAAAAAGTTTGCGAGTACTCTATTGTATTAAAACTAGTGGCAAAGTTTCTAAGCTTATTCTTATTATTGTAATCGAGCTTATTTCACCCGTACCATAACAGAATTAATCATGAAGTTCTTATTTTAATTTTATCCCATTCTACCTTGAAACCAGTCGGGATAACACTTTGCTATCATGTTTTTTTTTTCTTTTTTTAGCAACCTATTGTGGTCAGTTTGCCCTACTTATATGCAACCAGATTCCTGGTCTAATTTTGCAACATACCTACGTTTATATCTTGTTTCATCAACTGTCCTAATTTTTGGCATGAAAATAAATGTTCTGTATCTTCATCTATGCATAGGTCAAACACATCATTTGTGTATTTTCCCCTGAAATTTGCATTTAATTTTAACATATTCAATTTTGCAAATTTTGCCTTCTCAGATTGTGGCCCATATCCTTCTATGATATTACGGGCTGCCCAGCGGCAAGAGCCCGTGTCTTACATATGGTAAGGCAATCTACACACACACACACTTCTATGAATCAGTGAATACAGCCGTTTCTCCGACAAGGCACAAAAAATAAGTTCCTCTAAATTAGCTCGATGCAATAGATTTACTATTACACGTTACAAGTGTCAAATGAACAGGAAGTCAGGAGAATATTGGACTTACAGCTAACACTTAAAAGACGTTGAAATAAAGTTTTGCCGGCTCTTAAGAATACCAATACTTCAATTCATTTATTTGCTTCTGGAAACGAAAAAGGGTTTGCTCAACACCAATACTAACCTTCAAAGAGAAATTATTTGGTGCTACTATAGCGTGAGGTCTACCACACTATAGCGTGAGATCTACCTCCCGTTAGTACTATAGTGTGAGGTCTACTGCTGAATTATTCGTCCCTCATAGATAAAACACATTTCATACATTTGTTTAAGCAATAAAAACTTAATTTAAACATATCTTTGAAATGACTTAAATAGATCATTGGATTTATAATTACATTAAAAAACAGGAATAAAGGTAAAAATAAACTTATCATATATTTCCATACATTTATTCTAGCGATACACTCTTCATACATTAAACATGTTATCATATATTTCCATACTTTTATTCCAGCGATACACTCTTCGTGCATCAAACAGGTTATCATATTTCCATACATTTATTCTAGCGATACACTCTTCATATTTTAAACATGTTATCATATATTTCCATACTTTTATTCTAGCGATACACTCTTCGTGCATCAAACAGGTTATCATATATTTCCATACATTTATTCTAGCGATACACTCTTCATACATCAAACAGGTTATCATATATTTCCATACATTTATTCTAGCGATACACACTTCGTACATCTTCTAAGAATGACACAAATAGATCTGCTTCTTGAATTGTATCCAAGAGATTGTGCTCTCTTAAAAAGGCGAGTGCTGCTTCTTCTGTCAGAATGACTCTTCTATAAAACTCCTTCAGCAACATTTTTAGTAGCCTCAATCGATGATATCTCTTTAGGCCGAGGGAAAAACTGATTTAGGAGCTGTGGGACGCTGATCACGCGGTAGACCTCACCCTCAACCTGGGTAGGCGACATATGGTGGTAGAACTCACACTATAGTAGCACCAATTATTTCACCATGAGAGAGATTGGCAGTTTCCCTCCGATATGTTTTACCACTCAGTATATGCTATGAAAATAACTAATTATTAAACAATTTGTTGCACATAATAATAATAATAATAATAATAATAATAATAATAATAATAATAATAATAATAATAATAATAATAATAATAATAATAATAATAATGTTTTTGTCCCCAAATACATGACTGAAATTGATAAGGTTCTCTGTTCACGCTAATCTGTGAGAATAATAAGGATGAATCCGTTCTTCAAGTTTCGTTCGGCAGGGATTTCTTCTAACCGTAAGAAAACCAAACAATATTCGAACAGTTAAGTGTGAACAGCTCCACCATTTCATATAAAACAACGATTTACGTAAGAGAGCCGTAGGAAGGCGAAACATTAAACGAACTGTAGTGTGAATCGGCTCTAAACTAAATCAGACTTCACATAGCCTAAACAGTGTCTGGACATAAATGCAGAACATTTTGTTAAATCTATTCTATAACTTGGCTTGCATTAAGCCAATAAAATTAGCATGGCGCTGTCAACTTTAAGAGACTACGTGAGCAATATTCAGAAAAATTAAACCAGAACTCCAGTAAATTGCCCTGATTCAGAGCAAAGACAAGTTACCTGAATAAGGTTAGGCCTAGCCTAGGTGGGTTAAAATTCATCTTCATCCTCATCTCCTCCTACGCCTTTAGATGAAAAGGGTTTAAATTCAACTACTATATTATAACGATCAAGCTGAGGCTTACCTGGCGAGTGTCAGGATAACTTTGGTCAGGTTTACCAGGACAATGCAAAATCAATCACAATAAGAGCCCATGAACATCTAAGAGACGTTAACTCAGAAGTGAGACGTTGACTGCGAGTCAACTGGAGTGGTGCAGTTCACTTTGAGCATTGTCATTTATTTTGGTTGGTCGTATATTTCACGCATGCGCTGTTGCGCCAGTTCTTATTTTCCTACAGTTAAAAATAGTTTGCTGTTATTTTTATTGACTGGTTTTAATATTTTATACTTGGGTTAGTTATTCAATTGTTCGTAGATTTACTTCTTCTCTGTTACTTTACTGAGTCTTTAAATGATATTGTACTTTCATGTAAACTTGTGTTGGATGTTCAGTTTCATATATATATATATATATATATATATATATATATATATATATATATATATATATATATATATATATATATATATATATATATATATATATATATATATATATATATAATGTATTTTAAAGCTGTTACTGATTTTAGAATAATCAATTTTAGTCCTTACTTCTCATAAATAGTTTATTTCCCGTTTCTTCACTGTGATGCATTCACTGTTGGAGCTCTGGGACTTGCAGCATCCTGCTTTTCCGACTAGGGCTGTAGCTTGGCTAGTATATATATATATATAT
>NC_090735.1:139485155-139530155 GCF_036898095.1 Palaemon carinicauda | reverse complement strand
TTTCATTGTCATACCATGACTCATTTCCATAGAGTAACACCGATATCACTAAACTGATATATAGTCTGATTTTTATATGTAATTTCAGGCGATTTGATTTCCAAATTTTACTCAACCTAGCCATTGCCTGATTTGATTTTTTCAATCTTTCACTAAACTCTAATTCTAAAGACCCTGTATTGGAGATTATAGTTCTTAAATACTTGAATGATTCTCTTTCCAATGTTATTTCATCTTCCATTGCATGCATATATATATATATATATATATATATATATATATATATATATATATATATATATATATATATATATATATATATATATATATATATATATAAATATATATATATGTATATATATGTATATATATATATATATTCTATATAATAAAGAGCAAGTGACTGGCTATATATATATATATATATATATATATATATATATATATATATATATATATATATATATATATATATATATATATATATATATATATAACTTTCGACGCTGAGCAGCAATCACTAGGAAAGCACAATCTCCCACAAATTTTCTAAAATGCCATGTGGTAATTAAGAAAGGCAGGGAGTGGGAAACGTTGAATCAGTGTGCATATCAAAATATCTATCCGCCATTTTGACGGGTCGTGTACACTAACATATATACATTTATATATATATATATATATATATATATATATATATATATATATACATATATATATATATGTATATATATATATGTATATATATATATATATATATATATATATATATATATATATATATATATATATGAATATCAAAGAACTGTAAGAGAAGAGGAAACTATTTTTATCACTATCATCCTTTGAGGTAATAATTTATATAACTTCAGTTAAAAGTACACTATGATTAGTAACGCCAGAAAACATACAGTCTTTGCGAATGATAATAATCATAGCAATAATATCAACATCAGTTTAAAGGTTTAAAGGTCGTTCATGAATGGCAGATGCAAGAGGCAGTGACATTGCCCTATTAAGCAGGACTATGCCATTGAGACTGACCATATATTCATATGATCAGCCCCCAAGCCCCTTCTCCATCCAAGCTAGGACCAAGGAGGGCCAGTCAATGGCTGCTGATGACTTAGCAGATAGACCTATAGGCTCCCCCAAAGCCCCAGTCCTTAGCTCACAAGGATGGTGAGTTTGCAACGACTAAAGAAACGATCAAGTTTGAGCGAAACTCGAACCTCAGTCGGGCGTTCACCAGTCAGGGACATTACCACATCGGCCACCACAACCTATCAATGACAGTAGAGCCAATTGTAGTCGGATTAACACAAGTGCAAATGACAGAAGCCATATTGCAAATGTTTCTTAAGCTTTTTCCAAAGGACTAAACTTATTAGAAAATCGAAAGATATTTGGAAAGTTTTTCTCACTACTTCAAATGTTCCTGAGAAAAATATGAGTTTGTAAAATGATAAGCAACTCGGTCAAATATCGAGCCAGCAGACGCTCATTTAAGGTCATGCATGTTTTAGAAAGGTCAATGATTAGGCTTTAAAAAGAAAACGTCGATTCTGTTTCCTTGACGGACAGGCGATGGCGATTTCATGGGAGACAGACAGGGACCCGATTAATTCAGAGCGTTCTGCAAAGGCGAGAAAAGAGGCAAAGTGGCAATGTGGGACAATAAACTCGAGAAGAATAAGTGACAAATGGAATAAATGTAACGAAAAGTTACCTCAACTCAGAACTAATGTCTAGGTGAATGATGGGAAATGGAATTACATACAGTAGTTTGGCACTCAAAAAATGGGTGTTTTTTTTTTTTTTCTTTTTTTTTCTATCATAAAACATTTCTTCTCCTACTTGACCTCTTTTTTGTGCATACTCGTATAAACTACCTTTTTTTCTTTTATCTATTCCTTTCATTTCTTACTATCAACTTTTTTTTTTAATTTTCCTTTATCTCTTCCTTCCATTTATTACTATCTACTTTTCTAAACTTTTTTTTTCTTTTATTTCTTCCGCCCATTTCTTACGTTCTACTTTTCTAGTCTTGGCCTTGATCTCTTCCTTTCCCATAAGTTCTATATCTTTCATCCATTTCCAGTCTTTTCCATCCTTCTATTAGTTTTATCCTCTTTCCAACTATTTTTTTCAACATGAGAGCAGCCTCAGGAGTTCTTTGTGACAAAAGAATACCACTGAGGTTAAAAGGAAAATTTCATAAGACAGTGTTAAGAACAGCAAAGCTGTATGGAACGGAAACAGCAAGCATGAGGAAGACAGAGGAGAAGAAGATGGATGTGGCAGAAATGAGAATGCTTAGGTGGATGTCTGGGGTGACAAGAGAGGATCGGATAAGAAATGACTACATAAGGGGGTCGACTAAGGTGGTGGAAATATCAAAGAAAGTGCAGGAAGGGAGGCTGAGATGGTATGGACACCTGATGAGGAGAGATGAGGACCACTTGGGGAGACATACTATGGAGATGGAGGTTCAAGGAAGAAGAAGAAGAGGGAGACCAAGAAAGAGATGGAGGGACTGTGTGAGAGACTTACGGGAGAATGGGATTGATGAGGCAGAAGCGCAGAATAGAAAAAGATGGAAACGGCTCATCCGCAACGGCGACCTCATATAAAAATGGGAACCAGCTGGGAAGAAGATCATTTCTTCCCTCTTCTATCCCATTCACGAACCTTAGCCTTGCTCTTGCTATTCTAGGTTTCATTTCCGACATTACTATCTCTCCCGCTACTGCTGTGTATATGGTGATGCCCCTCAAACTTTTCTGCCCACTCCATTTTCTGTTTGTTGAAGTTTTTATATTTCATTGTCTTTGATATTCATTACTGTTGTCCCATACAGCATTCATGATGGAGTGTTTAATTTACAAGTTTTTCAGATTTTTTTTTCTTTCTTTTTTTTTTGTCATAATTTTCCTCTTTTGTTTCTATCTTTATTCTTAGGTATTTTATGTTTTTTGTTATGTCTATAGTCTATTTTTTCTTTTATTTGACTCTTATTTTCGTTTATTTCTAACCCACAGTCCTTGCATCCTTTTATCAATATTTTTATGTTTCTTTTCGACTCATATTTTTTTTTTTTTTTCAGACCATCGTCTGCAAAGATACTGCTTAAATCTTTATTATTTTGTTTTCAAAACCCTTTCCCTTTCTTTATAATTTGTTTATTATTCGGCATGAGATTAATTTGAATAAAGTAGTAGACACTGCGCATCCTTGCTTAATGTCGCTTATTACGTCTAAATCCTTTTCTAGTTAACCATATCCTACGTTGATTTTCGTTTTGTCCTCTTCGTGGATTTCTTCCATTATATTTATTGCATTTAAGTGTACTCTATATTGTCATAAATCTCTATTATTTTTCCTCCCTAATTAAATCATATACCCTTTTCAAGTGTATCTAAATAACTAAAAAGCTTTCCTTGCCTTTGTAAATTTCTTCAAAATATTAATATTGTTAGATGAATATGTTATTTTCTTCTTTTCGTCTTTTTTTGTAAATCCGGCTTGTGTTCATTTCATCCTTCATAACAGCCGTAAATATTTTACCTAATATAATATAATATAATATAATATAATATAATATAATATTATATAATATAATATAATATAATACAATATAATATAACACAATATAATATACAATATAATATAATATAATATAATATGGAGATCGTTTGGGCATGCTCTTCGCACTCCCTAATAAAGATTAGTTCACCAAACGTTTAACTGGGCTCCACAAGGCACTGG
Source organism: Palaemon carinicauda (assembly GCF_036898095.1). NCBI lineage: Eukaryota > Metazoa > Arthropoda > Malacostraca > Decapoda > Palaemonidae > Palaemon > Palaemon carinicauda. Next base: position 139,526,387 of record NC_090735.1, on the reverse strand, counting down.
AAGAATTGGAGGACCCAGGCCTACATAGCCTAGGACTAAAACGCACGTAGTAGGAGTTGATGAGATTGGCAAAATCTAACCGAGGCCCTTTGCGTCAATAGACGTAGGAGGAGGTGATGATGATGAAAATATAATATAATATATTTGTAAAGGTCAAAAATCTTAAAAGTGGCCATCGTTCCTTTATTTCTTTATCATTTTCTTATCTGTTTTGGACTTTTCTGGGCTTGTTCTTCTCTTTTGTAGGCATTTGGTAATTATTTCTAAACATTCATTTTCTTGTATTAATGTTTTATATAGTTCAGATTTTAGTCCATCGGGTCCTGCTGCCCTTTTATTTTATTTATTTATTTTTTTTTTTCTTCGAAATCTTTTTACTTTTTCCTCAGTTGTTTTGTTTTTCCATTGTTATTTCTTTATTAGAACCATAATATCCATGTGCTCTCTTATTTCTCCAGAGAATGTCTGTTCTAATGCATTTTTTTTTTCTTCAATACCTCTGTATTTCAATCTTTCTTCATAATTCCATTCTTTTTTTTTTCCTTTTATTTAATTTCATCTCATTTAATTTTTCTTTAGCGGCTTCTTTTGACATTTTTCCCATTTTCATCATATAATTGCATTTCTTCATTTTTCTGTTTCCCCTTTAGTTTATCAGTATTCTTTTAACATTTTGTTCCTATCCTTACTCACTTCATTAGCTTCTGTTTATATATTTGGAAAATTCTTTTCCTTTTATTTCCCTAACAGGTATCGCATTTATCTGTTAAGTTTTCCCTTTTTATATTTTTTCTTGGTTCTATCTTCGTCTTTCCTTCTTTAGCTGTTGTCTGTACTTCGGTTGCAACTTCATTTTTGCTGCTTCTTCCACTACCTCATCAAATAGTTTCATCCTTATCACATCTCCATTTTCTATATTTCTCTATCTCTTCCAAATATTCTTTGAGATTTTATTTTCAGTCTATTTTATAATATATACTTTCTTCCCAAACTCTTTTTCCATATAAATTTCTGTCTTTGTTTTATACTTACCTCTACTTGAAAAAAATTGTGATTTGATATATCTACTTTCTTTCTCTTTGCGTTTCCATTTCTTTGAAGTTTCTATACAAATAATAATAATAATAATAATAATAATAATAATAATAATAATAATAATAATAATAATAATAGAAAATTCAAACTTCATTCATCGTCACTAGGTCTATTGGCGCTCTTTTGTTTTCCTTCCCCCAGGCTTGCATTCCTTTACATTATTTCATCGTAATTCAACGGTATTAGATGTTTACTATTCACTAACACCAGTATTTATTTTCCATTCTAACTTTCCAGTTAATATCCAAGGAATCCCAAGTGACCATTAAAATTTATTATTATCAAGGCTTTTACATCCTACTTTTCTTTTAATGTTTTTTTTCTCCAATTCTATTCGCATCGCCATGTTTCTTCTCCACTTTCCCTGTCCCCTAAGTAATCTTTATATATTTCTTCTTTTTAAGATATTACCTCTGTATATCGATTCTTCGTCTGTATCTTTTTCCATCGCTATTTCTGTGGTGGCCTAAGCCCTTAAGATAAATAGCACCCAAGGCTAGACTACATAGATCCTGCATAGGTTAAATAACTAGACTGCTGCTAATATCAAAACAACACCCAGACATTTGATAATTATAACTCAAGCACTAACGTATAACATAGGATAACAGATTAGGAACCAATATGTGGTCCCTATCAGACACATTGAACAATATCTCATAGCTTACCTGTATCTCATAGTAGCACTTTAGTAGCAACGAGACACTGGGAAGGGAAGGATTATGTTAGTCAGTGTTGCCAGGTCGGTCTTTTTCGGGCAAAAAAAAAAAACTCCAACTTTGGCCTTTTTTTTTGTGCTAGATACCTAAATTTGGCCTTTTTTAAATTGGTTAGCCTTAAATGCTATATTTTCGGCCTTTTTCTATTATTAGGTTGACCATTTAAAGCTGCAGTTGATCAGACGTTGGCCTTTTCTCATTTGGAAAACCTGGTAATCCTGATGTTAGTTGGGAATAAGAAAAGTCTGTCTGTCTGTCTGTAAAGATTGCCTTGCCTTATGCAGGACATGGGCTCTTGCGTTGGCAGCTCTTAAGTGAATGTAATTGTAATTTACTTTAATTTACTTTGAAAGAGGGAATTAAGATAAGGTTATAAGACAGGAATATATGAAACGGCCATCACTAAACCCACTCGTTATCACTGTTCACATTATTGCTTGCAACACCGACAACAGCCATAAGCCTAACTGTCACCAAACAAAGACTCCACAACAAAGAGAAAATAGCTTATAAACTAAAAATAGTAGTATTGTTTCTCAATAATAGAATTCAACTGAGAAACTTCTTAGTAATAAAATATACATAAATATACAAGTACTACAATACAATTTCCTTGCTGTCTTTGTATAGCATCATTAAACTTCCTCCCTCTTTATATTTAAACTCCCACAAATCATGTGATATCCGGTGTTCCACAGGGTAGTGTTCTTGGCCCATTACTTTTCATACTATATACACATGACATGTGGTTTGGCCTAGAAAACAAGCTTGTTGCATATGCAGATGATGCTACTCTTTTTGCATCAATTCCATCCCCTGAATGTAGATCTAGTGTTGGTGAATCCCTTAATAGAGATTTAGCTAGAATTAGTGCATGGTGCAAATTATGGGGTATGAAGTTGAATCCTAACAAAACTCAAAGTATGATTGTAAGTAGGTCAAGGACGGTGGCTCCTCAACATCCGGATCTCAGTATTGATAATGTTTCTTTAAATATGTATGACTCTTAAAATTTCAGGTGTGATTCTCGACAGTAAATTTACTTTTGAGAAACATATAAGGTCTGTGTCTTCTTCAATTGCACAAAAAATAGGCTTATTGAGAAAGTCTTTCAAGATTTTCGGTGATCAATCTATTCTGAAGAAGTGTTTTAATTCTTTCATTCTACCTTGTTTTGAGTATTGTTCTCCTGTCTGGTCTTCAGCTGCTGATTCTCATCTTAATTTGTTGGACAGAAACTTACGGTCTATTAAATTTCTTATTCCTGATCTAGATATTAATCTCTGATACCGTCGTTCAATTAGTTCATTATGCATGTTGCATAAGATTTTTCATAACTCTGACCATCCTTTACATTCAGATCTCCCAGGACAATTCTATCCTGTTCGTAATGCTAGGCAGGCAGTTAACTCTAATAGACAGGCCTTCTCCATCATGAGGCTCAATACTACGCAGTACTCTAGAAGTTTTATTCCAGCTGTTACCAAGTTGTGGAATGATCTTCCTAATCGGGTGGTTGAATCAGTAGAACTTCAAAAGTTCAAAGTTGGAGCAAATGCTTTTTTGTTGACCAGGCGGACATGAGTCTTTTTATAGTTTATTTATGACATATTTGTTTTTGATGTTGTTAATAGTTTATATATGACATGTCTGTTTTGACGTTGTTACTTATTTTAGAATGATTTATTGTTAATTTGTTCTCTTCATTTATTTATTTCCTTATTTCCTTTCCTCACTGGGCTATTTTTCCCTGCTGGAGCCCCTGGGCTTATAGAATCTTGCTTTTCCAACTAGGGTTGTAGCTTGGCTAATAATAATAATAATAATAATAATAATAATAATAATAATAATAATAACCATTCCGTCACATATTATCGATTATTTGTTGTGTTTCAGTTAATGCTATTATGTTAATATCGGAATTTTCGTTAAGTAGACTCTCCATCTCGGAGTATTTTTGCTTTGTTAAGCCTTCCGTAGTTTGCATTTTGAAACTGATAGTCTTATTTCGGTGCCGGATTAGTATGTGGCCTACCTTTCGAATATGGCCTACGAAATTCTATCTGTTTGAGTATGTGGCCTAACCTAACCTAACCTAACAAGGCAGGTAGGCCGCATACTAAAACAGAATAGAAAAAGGTAGGCCACATACTAAACCGGCACCGTTATTTCTTTACCATTGTTCTTTCTCTCGTGCCGTTCCGTGTTCCATGTCCAACGCTCAATTTTTTGTTTTATTTTGCTTATCTCTCAGCCCTAAGTTCTCTCACTTAGCCTTGTTTTCCGAGATGTTTCCTGTATTTATTTTATCATTTATCCTCTATCACTTTTACTTTATTTTTCTTCGAGCTCTTCCATAAGTCTTGGAATTATCTCTTCTCTCTCTCTCTCTCTCTCTCTCTCTCTCTCTCTCTCTCTCTCTCTCTCTCTCTCCCCTTGCCATTTCTGTCCTCTCATTGGCTACAGCATCTTGTGACGTGATTGGTGGTGGCCCTTGTTTGATAACTGGCTACGTCATACATTCGGTTTTTATGAATAAATGTATTTGCAGTAGTATATTTTATACTTCTTTTTAGTAAATGATAAATAAGATAAAATCAGGTAAGGGTATCTCTTAACAAGAACAGTTTTGAATCTTGATATATTTTATAAACTTTTGATTTCTCATTTACAATTTATTTATTACTTCTCTATGTCCTTTCTGCATTGGAACGTTTTTCTGATTTTGATTGGAGCCATTATGGCATTCTGCTTTTCCAGTTAGGGTTGTAGCTTGGCTACTAATACATATAATGTAACACAATTCAACGAATTCATAACGTTCGGCGTCAATGACCTTAGGTGTCAGGATGCCAGATAAGTCATAATCAATCAATCAGGGACAATTGCTGTGGTAAGCAGCTCTTCTAGGAGGACACTCCAAAATCAAACCATTGTTCTCTAGTCTTGGGTAGTGCCATAGCCTATGCACCATGGTCTTCCACTGTCTTGGGTTGGAGTTCTCTTGCTTGAGGGCACACTATTCTATCTAATTTCTCTTCCTCTTGTTTTGTTGAAGTTTTTATAGTTTATATTATATAGGAAGTATTTATTTCAATGTTACTGTTCTTAAAATATTTTATTTTTCCTTGTTTCCTTTCCTCACTGGGCTATTTTCCCTGTTCGGGCCCCTGAGCTTATAGCATCCTGCTTTTCCAACTAAAGGCTTAAATTTTATGACGTTACCAAACCGAGTTGTAAACATGCACAACCACCAATCATAACTCAAAATAATGTTGCCAATGAGAGGACAGGGAACTCCCGCCTCAGGGGTTTCCTTATGGCTTTGGATTGCAATTGGAAGAATCAGCCCAAATTGTCATATCTTTAATTACTTGGAAGCTAAATATTTGTGAAGCAAAGTATCTTTCATATTACATTTTATACTAGTAAATAATGAGCCACTATACTCAACGCAGCGAAAAATGGACGATGCTGGAGGGTAAACTGGTTTTAAAAGGATTCCCCCATTGGAACTACGTTTCCACAATTCACCGCCCCACTTTTCAGCCCATCCCCCTCAATCTTTATCTCTCTCTTATTCTTCTTCTCCAATTTATCACTAATTATCTCTACTTATCGCATATGATAATCGCTCATTCATATATCCAAATTACTGTTCTATAACTGTTATCCAATTTCTATCATCATTATGCTTTTTATTCATGATGTCAACCCAGATGTTCCATTCCCCTTCCCCTCCCTCACCCTCACCCACTTCATATCATCCACCTTAACCTTCGTTCACTCAACTCCAAGCGACCAACACATAGCTCACTTTTTCCTTTTATCATTCGTATTTCATCCCTTCACAACAGCCTTGGGCTTTGGCCTCCATTACTGCTCTTCTCTTAACCTTTTGTTTACCCAGACAACGTGAGCTGTTGCTCACCATATTTGACCCCAGAGCACACAAACCCCATCACCTCCACATCTATAACAGACCATCACACACTATACACTTTTGCATAATGAAAATTTCCAACATGAATTTGTAAACATTTAAACAGGAAAAAGGACCTTCTTAGGGACAAGGAACATGAAAAGTTTCTTATGAAGTTTATTTACAGTTTGTATAATTTCATGGAATTAAAGCGGCTTTACAATATATGGGGCTCTTCATTTGACATAAAAATCTATTCGAAAATATGCCTAAGCCAGTAAGATATAGTTTTATTGGCAATGCCATCCTTCTCACTAATAAATTATGTTAAAATTCAGTGACTGAAATGCAATATATAAAAATAGCCTATTTTCAATTGCTAACATTGACAAGCATACTGTCCACGTACAAGCAAGAGGCCAATGACACATAAAAGACAAGGATGAAAGTTATACATATTTTCAAGTATTTCACCCCGATTTATAAATTAGGTATAAAACACACTAACTAGTGATATGTACATAACCTCCATTTTCAGCCTGGTAAAACCTGATAGAATATCCAAGCCAGTGAATCTTGAACCTAACCTCAATTATGGGTTAGCCAAGTTTACGTAAGCCTAGGTTTACTATTTCGGTTTGGTGGGTTAGAGTCTGCTTCCAATAGACCTAAGTGTTGCTAATAATGGGTAAAAATTTACTACAGCATACTGTCTTGCGTCTTTGCCATCATCGTGAATATTGTATACTAAAGAAGCATTTCCACCTTTTCTAATAGTCATATTCACGCTGCCTCAGACTCTGGGTAGGTAAAGTTGTCATGGAAAGTTGAACTATAATGGGACTCCTTTGCAAGTTTTGAGCAAAGGGTACACAGTTCCTATTGTTGTTCTTCTTCAGTGTGATGGAAACTTAGAGACTCTCAGAGGTTATCGACTCATCCATCACAAATTCACGAGATTAAAAAGAATTTCATAATGCACAAACCATTCTTGAATCATCTCATGTTTCAACATTCAAAGCTACCAGATATGGAATGGTAAATGGTAATCTGGTAAATTTACAGAACGAAATGGAAAATATTTCTATGTATTGGGAGCCTCAGCTGTGGATTAGCATTAGCAAACTTCCAGATATACAGACCACTCAAGAGGCTATCAGTTGGTATCCCCTGTAGATACGTCAGTTTTTCTGAGAATTTATTTTTCTCTTCACTCAACACATCAACTTTGTCTCTAGTCACCTATGATGTGCATTGCACACTCAAATTTTTAAAGTTTTGCTACTTTCTTTTTCTTTAATCACCCGTTAGAACTTGGTTTAGCTGACAAAAACACTAGTACTAAGGAGCTTGAAACTTTCTTTTCCATGTGTCCTACCTAAAAGGACATTCTTATGTGATCTGGTGTTTTAAAGAAATCTTTCTTTATTCCCAGTGGGTAAAAACCTTTCCTGAAGAGGTTTCTTACTGTGGTCTTGAAATTCAAGACCTTCAGAGATGGAACTTCAAAGATGAGTAGTGGTCTTTGCGACAAATGCCCAATTTTCTAAAAATAAGACTCGATGAAGTAGATATGATCTTACAACCATATTACTTTGATATAAAGCAACTAGTGCGAGAATTTCAAAGAATATGATGTCTTATTTTTGCAGAGCCTATTTTCTGGCAAGCTACAATTAAATGGTTCTTTGCTGAAAGAAGACTTGTACTTTGAATTATATTCTTGTTCTTCATATCTTTATTGATACCACGAAATATGCATGTAAAAGTTTAACTCTTTCGAAACAAATGCCTTTTTCATTGCATTCTAATCGGTCAAAGGGAAACTTTATACAAAAAGCAAATCTCAGTCTTGTATAAATGGTGGTAAGATTACTTCATCCTCAAGCTCTCAACTTTACTTCTTGAACAAATCTGTTAGAACATAATGTTTTAGGTCCTAATATATTCTAATGATTGCACTAGCCTCAAGACACTTTTAGGATCCTTTAGAGGCTTTTTAACCATTGACCTGGTGAACCACAGCCAAGTTAATCCAAAGACGTGACCAAGAAGGGTTGATAAGAAAAGTATTAGTGGAAGATGATATCTTGTTACCCATACTGGGCTAGGTGTTCTTGGATCAGTAGCATACTGCCATATTGCCCATGCTATGTAAACAAAACTTTCACTAAACTGGATTACTGGGTCGAGTATTGGTTTGTAGTTGTACCTGTCTATTTCATCTCTGTAAAGCTCTATATTTTTAAATTTTTTTGAGTATGCAATATAGGCTGTAAGAACAATCGTGCTTACAACTTTAACAGATATATAGCATGCTGCTCCCAGTGGTAGGTTGCTTGCACCTATTCCAGTAACCAATAATGCCCTCGGTACTGTAAAAAGAAAGAAAAATAAACATATTAGTTTCATGACTTGTGTAATCTTCGGTATATTTATTATTGTATAAAAAACAGACATTATTATAAAATGCTAAGCTGGTGTATATCAGAAGAGGTCTACTTATGTAACAAACAAATGGTAGCCTTTATAATGAATAAACACAATAATCAGCAATGTAAATGAAATTGCTTTAAAGTGAAACATGACGAAAGGTGAATTATTTCACATGCCTGCAAATGTAAAAATTTTATATACATAACAACATATACATTACATATGATTTAAACAGCTGGCAAAGAAGGGCATCTTGAATTCATAATCATCAGATGGCTACTATAGCAGGAATAAGAGATGAATTGAGAGTGCCACTTCACATAGCTGTGACAAAGGTAAAAAGCTCTGACTAGATACAAACAAGCCTTAATGCGGTGATGACAATGAACCTAATGTGATGTACCTCCTTCATCGAATATGGCTGCTGAGAATGAAGTCTGGGGTAAAGTGGTAACAATGTTTGAAGCTTGTGATTATACAATCTTAAGAAGAGAGAGAGAGAGAGAGAGAGAGAGAGAGAGAGAGAGAGAGAGAGAGAGAGAGAGAGAGAGAGAGAGAGAGAGAGTCTATTAGTATAAGTAATTTTTAAACGCTAGATGGAGTCCTGCGTTCACATGACACTTTTCACTGATTTTTCATTAACCTCATGTTGATTTATTAAAGATGGTTTATTTTTTTTATATAAATACTTATTCCATCAATCTCTATGAGTCTACAGTAGCTTATCTTTCTGTCAAAGCAATCCTTAGATGATCTTCAAGATGACTCCTAATTGGCCACATAAGCATCAAGGTCCAACAGCATCTCCAATGACACTACTATCATTCCTTTGTGTGTCTGTTTGCCATACAAATTTAGTGATCTTGGTATTCAAACTGTTCTGTTGTTTTTCGTGTAGTCTCCTCTTACCTATGGACTTCACTAAACACTTTTGACCAACTGATAACAACAAAACAAAGTATGTTCAGAAATTCACTTATACATTATACGCGAAGCACTTGGCAAAAATTTCAAAGAGTGGGCCACTCATGCACTACCCTGCTCAACACCCAGCCAAAGGAGTCCCTGGTTTATGAATGCACATGTCAAATCATCTGTTTTTCTTTATCGAAGACACCCTGGGTCAATCATACCACAATCTTTGTACTGCACTTCCTCTCATATTCTGAGTGGTGTCCGTGATAATGTTATTCCTGTATAACAAAGGGAGTTGACCAAATAAGTGCACACTTTAACCATGGCTTCTAGACATATTTCGAGCGAAGGGCATGTTGGTCTAAAGACTAAATGGGTTTGTCAGGTTCTGCTCCTTATAGAGAAGAGGTAAATTCTTGATTTAATTGAAAGACAAATCTTTTCCTGTAATTGCACACAAATATGGGAAGAAAGAGTTTTCCATTTGGGAAATATCTAAGAGGAGAAAGGATATGAACGATGAAGTATCACCATAGCCCCAATCACTGTAAAAGTCAACACAGTCATAAGTCACATAGTGTTAGTGAAAATGGAGGCCTTGAAATTGGGGTTAGAGGACACGATAAAGAGGAGAATATTCAGCGATTCCCATAGGCCTACACGGAGATTTTTCCAGCAACATTCCTGATCAATTCAAGAGGAGACACTCGCACAACTTGAGAAATGTAAAAAATTACATTAGAATCGGCACCTTCAGATAAGGAGGAGTCTTCAGCACAACTAAAAGAAATGATTAGACAAGAAGGCTGACATTTTCTGAAAAAAAAATCTCAGTAAGACCTACATTCACAAAAGCGAGAGGAAGGCACCCAGGCTGAAAGGGGGTGAGTTGAATTTAGTTCAGTGTGGCAATACGGCAAGCCACATGATAAAACCATGTACTGCTTATTGCTCTATGAACATGTTCAACTGGAAAGACAACAACAAGCGAATGTTTCCTGTTTCAAGAAGTTGCCCAATAAATGTTTGCCTAACAAAGTGAAAGTGTACCTAAAGGAAGAAAATTTGCCATTCAAGCCACTGCTCCCAGACATGGAGGGCAAACAAATATACGTAAATTTCTGCCATCCATTGTGATCTCAATGCCACAACCTTTAGATCAAGGTATTAAGAAGAGAGTAAAAACCTCCTACCCCTGACAGGTAAGGACATCTCATAACTTTTAGATGCAAATCATGATGTACATAACCTTATGCAAAGATTCTTAATGAAATATTAGATATTTCATAAATGCATATATCAATAGTTACCTCAGCCAAAGAAGTTTCGCTGCTGATTGTCTGTTTGTTTGTTTGTTTGTGAACAACTTCCTGGCTACAGCTATAATTTTACTCATAGAGTCGTAAAACTTTCAGGGATTAATTATTGCTGTTGAGACGTGGAAGTGATTCAATTCTGAAAGTCCTACGTCAATGGTCGAGGTCAAGGTCGAGCAAAAGGTCGACCAAATTAACCCTAACCTTTATCCCAACTTAACACGCGGTTGTCACACAGACTTAAAATACGCCTACGGTCTAAATTAATTCTGGAAAAGACAGGCTGATTTTGAGAAATAAGCTGCCGTGGCGGAGGTCTGCACTCTTAGAGTGTTTTTCTAGTTTTACATGTATTGAACATGTTTACACAGTAAGCTAATGCAATATGAGCTACATTCGACAGGTCTTTGATATAGGGTTAGCTATTGATTAAATACCCAGACATGGATGTAGTAGACTGTTTAAAGGTTTAAAGGCAACTCATGAATGGCAAAGGCAAGGGACAGTGACATCGCCCATTCGAGCAGGACAATGCCCTAGAGACTGACCATATATACATATGATCAGCGCCCAAGCCCCTTCGCTAGGACCAAGAAGGGCCAGGCAACGGCTGCTGAAGACTCAGTAGATAGACCTATAAGCTCCCCCATCCATAGCTCACAAGGATGGTGAGGTTACAGCGGCCAAAGAAACTAACGAATCAGAGCGGGACTCGAACCGTTAGGGACATTACCACATCGGCCACTACAACCCTATCGAAGGTGTTCACAGTTACCGATGACATTAATTGTTATTATTGTTGTTGTTATTATTATTATTATTATTATTATTATTATTACTTCCTAAGCTACAACCCTAGTTGGAAAAGCAGAATGCTATAAGCCCAGGGGCTCCAACAGGGAAAATAGCCTAGTGAGGAAAGAAAACAAGGAAAAACAAAATATTTTAAGAACAGCAACTATACTGTATTAAAATGAATATTTCCTGATAAACTATAAAAACTTTAACAAAAACAAGAGGAAGAGAAATAAGATAGAATAGTGTGATTAAATCAAATACACAATTCTGAAAGATTTTTTTTTTTTTAACGTAAAAAGAACTATCATAATGACCTTACCAGACAAATTCAGCCGTAATGGGATCATTAGAAATACATTTTTCCATGGTTCTGACACTCCTTTTTGCGTGAATAGCCAAGTTACCACACTAATGAGGGGACTGATAAGCATGAATGCGTAACCACCTGTGGAAGAAAGGAGAAATATTTATGAAATAAGGTAAGGAAATACATCTATACATTTTGAAGAAAGAATGCAAAACTTAACCTAGAAAGTTAAATCACCTGAATTATACAAATTCTTATATCATGCATGGAGTAGTTTAAACATTATTCAACGTAACAATTAATCTTTTTTTCACATGAATTGTCTGTCATCCAGTGACATCAACTTACTATTAATAAGGAACCAACCAAATGCAATAATATTTTTGTTATTAAGGACCAAGAGATGACTCCTCATGTCGAAGCAAAGTAAAAACATAACAGCACAAAATAACAGTAGAAGGGGGAATAAAGATAAGATGTTTATCTCAATAGGCAAACGGGGAATAACGTAAATGAAGGTAAAGTACGAAGGATATCTTGAGTGTTTCTGAAGATAGTGTACAAATGATTAGCAAGTCTCAAACCAGTTAGAAGTCAAGCAATTGATTTAAGGAAAATGTGTAATTTACACATGCTTTACACATTCATAAAAAAACGACCAAAATTTTGTTATGGCACACACCATCCTATAAAGCCGGAATTTGAGTCTTAAAAAATTCCTAGTTATAAATTGAATAAGTAAGTATTTCTCTTTAAAGGTTTAAAGGCCGCTCATGAATGGCAGAGGCAAGGGACAGTGACATTGCCCTATCAAGCATGACAATGCCCTAGAGACTGACCATATATACATATATTCAGCACCCAAGCCTCCCCCCCCCCCACCCTCCACCCAAGCTAGGACCAAGGAAGGCCAGGGAATGGCTGCTGATGACTCAGCAGATTGACCTATAGGCTCCCACAAGCTAGGACCAAGGAGGGCTAGGCAATGGCTGCTGATGACTCAGCAGATAGACCACAGCGACCAATGACATAACGAGTTTAAGCGGAACTCGAACCCCAGTCTGGCGTTCACCAGTCAGGGACGTTACCACATCGGCCACCACGTCCCTAAATTTATTTCTTATTGCAAATGCCTGGTATTTGTTATTAGGAATAATGATGATTGAAAAAAAAAATTACCGTAAATATTTGAAATTTGGAAAATTAAAATTCTGAAGGTGGATTCCATCAGTATTATTACCATCAATATAATCATATTCAATACTTCAATTCAATACTCATCTGTCTATCAAATAGAAAATAACAAAATTCATAATTATTAAATACTGTCAATTTACACTAATCTTTACTAAAGACACTGTTACTGTAACTCTCCTTTATGTGGTAACCTTAATAAACAAAATCAAAATGAAATTCTAAAATCATTAAAATCAATTATCTTTTTTTCTTTAAACGGGCAATATAATTTCTCCTTCTTTATTTTTGCTAACCATTTTAACAAGAAACTCTTACATGATGCAGCTACTGCAAAAATAAATAACACCTGAAAAGTAAATTATAAGTTGAATTACTCAGAATCTTACCTGGTTGACTCACAATAATGGTCATGATCAAATACAACTTGATTACAGCTGACGGCCAAACGATACTCCACAGCAGTTTAGAAATATCTGCATCCACTATGAATTTATTCTCATCGAACGTTCGCTTGGTAACGGCGAAGATCTCATACTCCAATCCCTTGGCCAGATTAACAGCATAGTGAATATCATTGCACAAAGCTGAAGAATGCCCGGAGATAGTCCTTGGAGGAAGCTCTTTAATGTGACGATCTGATTTTGTGATGTAGAGGATCTTATTGTTGGGATCTGTTACTATGTGGTACGAGAGCTTATTTTCCTTCACAAACAGATGCTGTAGAGTCTTCAAGAGGAACTTTATTAGGCTGGGCTCTCCGACGTACAGTTCCTGGGGCGAACTGAAGTTCAGTTCGACGTTGTAAGTGCCTTCGGCGTACTTTGTCGTACCCATTGGGATGATCTGCTGGGATTCCTCTTCGTTCGTGAAGAACTTATCTATCATGGCGTCATTGTTCTCGACATCGTTGCACGAGTCTGAAACTGTGGGGATATGATGTGGATTTGCAATCATTTCGGGAGGTAAGCAACTTCTCATCTCAATCGTGTTTCCCTCAGTTGGAAACTTTTTGGAAGAATACCAAGTCTCGATACACAATGAGTATTTAGCTATTAATAATTTTCGCTTCTTTGTTCTGTCATCCTTTGTACAATAAGGGACCAATGATCGCCAAGTTCTTCTGCATATCCTGCGAATAGAAAGCACAAAAGAAAATTCAAATGATGAATTTGGACAGTCGACCAAAATCTAACAGGAAGTTTGGACAATTAAGATATCCAAAATCTCAAAAGGCTAGAAGGAGTGTGAAAAAGACTTATTATTCTTGATTTGAGTACAATAGAACCCAAAGATCATGTTTAATTTGTTTAAGGTTACTCGCACACTATTTGCTCAAACACTGAATTAATTTCCCTTGTAAGAGTTTAAGTAAATGGGATTATTTTATCCAAGACCCCAAACATCAAGGATTATAACGAATATATCCATGGAGTTTCTGGTTCTTTCTCAAAAAATCTCTACATAAAAAAAAAACAAGAAAAAATACAGTAAATCAATTAAATGTGAACTTAGGTGAGTTGAAAGACTAAGGTGGAATATAGTGAGGAATGTAAAAATGACTTTGCAATAATCTATGCCTTTTTTTTTTCTTGATTCATCATGGTTGTCATTACAGTTTTAAAGATTTGTCGTAAAAAAGGTAAAAATTCTGGCATAAATGTTGCCAGACATTTACCGTTTTAAAAACGGATATATTGACGTAGAAGAGTTATATTATGATCACCAACCCTTAAACGTTGATAACTAAGTTTAGTAAAATTACGGTCGTCTATATTCTACTGAAATACGGCTGACAACAGTATAATTTTACGGAGAATTTCAGATAAAAATTACGATTTTATTTAACAATGTACTTTTGATTTTTGGCTTATCTTTTTCTCTTTTGGTTATCACTATCACTAACTTCTTTTACGCCCTATTGTATATGTGTAGTTACCCATCAAGCATAGAAAAAAATAAGCAAATATAATGTTTGGAACATAATGGGTTTTAAATAAACCATATCAGCTACAAATTGTAGCAAGTCAGGAACACCATTTGATCTTAGAAAAAATAAAAATCGATTTCCATGACAATAAACATTCGAAAATTACGATTTGTCTGAGTTCAGATGTGTCCAATCCAAGACCTTTAAAAATAAAAAGTTACAAAATAAAATTGACGTCTTAAACAATGGTCTTCATTGTATTTTTCCTAACATGCTTACCGAGAACTACTTTCTTAGGAGTTACCTGGAACCTCCTCTCAACCGACCAGAGTTTTGTGTAGTTTACCCTACTCCCGTTTTCTGTAATGGTAGGCCTAGGCGGAAGGATACGTGCCCTAAGGGCAATCCCGAGGCAGACCACATGTGAGCTTGGGTCTCGTAGTGTGTTTAAAGGCTTAAAGGCCGCTCATGAATAGTAAATGGGACAGTGGCAATACCCTAGCTAGCAGGACAATGCCCTAGAAACTGATCAGCACCCAAGCGCCCTCTCCAACAAAGATGGTACCAGGGAGAGCCAGGCAATGGCTGCTGATGGCTCAGCGGGTAGGCCCATAGGCTTCCCCAGACCACCACCCTTAGCGGTAAGGTTACCGACACTACAAGAAACAATCGAGTTTGAGCGTGACTCGATCTCCCGTCCAACAGAACGCCAGTCAGGAACGCTTCCAATATATTTCTAGAGGTGATTTGGGCATTACAACAAAACAGTTTAAAATTTTCCTAGGGAGAGAAATTATACCTCAGCAAAAATTATAATAACAGAACTTACATATGGATCTTTGAGCATAAAAAATAAATATAATTACTTTATTAGGAAATGTGATATTTGGTAATGGATTTAATATATACACACACACACACACACACACACACACACACACACATATATATATATATATATATATATATATATATATATATATATATATATATATATATATATATGTGTGTGTGTGTGTGTGTGTGTGTATAATATATATACATATATATACACACACACACACACACACACATATATATATATATATATATATATATATATATATATATATATATATATATATATATATATCGACAGCATACTGAAACAATTAAGAAAATACCGTTAAACATTTACGAACACAAAGATCTGGCCACATCAAAGAGAAATAGGGATAATATAAAGTATAAAAATCTTATAGGGGAATGCACATAAAGGTTAATGTCTCAAACCATAGTGTGTTCTTATATGATGCTATTAACAGATATAAACAGAGATTGCTTTTGTCCTTAGAAAAGAATCCTGTTGCCCCCATGTCTACAAGTATCTTACTTTATAACTCGTAAATCAATAAATGGGTAGTTTGAAGTTTTTTCAACATTTTTGCTGAATATGTTCTCATATTGTGAATATAATTTCATTTGTGAATGAAATTAGAAATCACAATCATAAATGAGAGTTTATGCCTCAACTGAAAAGGAGTACAATTTAACCATAAAAGAAACCCTTTCTGGTACAACTAAGGAACATAAATGGTGGTCTACCCTTAAATCTGCACTCTTTGGTGTAGATGCAACAGTTCCATCATTTACTTAAACCAGATGGCTCAGTCACTCACTGTCCAAAGGAAAAGGCAACCCTTTTGGCTGATGTTTTTGACAGTAAACAGAGTTATGAAAAACTTGAATTTCCTCATTCATGTTTTCCCGAGGCTAAACTAACTAGTTTAGCTTTTCGATCTCGTGAAATTAAAGCTCTATTGATGGACCTTGATGCTTATGGAGGTGTAGACCCAAATGGTATTTTTCCATTGTTTTTAATAAAGACAGCAGATTTCTTAGCTCCAAAGTTATCTGTTATTTTGCGCAAGTTAGCAAGAAGTGGAGCTTTTAGCACTTGTTGGAGGATTGGTAATCTTACTCCTCTATGTAAATGTGTTTGTGGTAGCTCAAGTCCCATTGATTGCCGCCCAATTTTAATAACTCCAATATTATCTAGTTTTTGAGCGTCTTCTGGAAAAACGTTTTAATAGGTTTACTAAAGGTAATCATCTATTCCCTAGTTTGCAATTTGGTTTTCGTAAAGGCCTTGGAGCATGTGATGCCCTTCTTACAATCTCCAATGCCATACATAAATACCTTGAAAGTGGTCAGGAAGTGCGTATGATTGGCCTTGATTTTAGTGCTGCCTTTGACCGTGTTAATCATGAGGCCCTTATTTTCAAACTCAAACAGTTGGGAAGGGATGGGTCGTTTCTTAGCATTATTATTGATTTTTTAAGTAATAGATCTCAAAGAGTTGTTGTTGATGGGCACCATAGTGAGTATAGGAATGTGGTATCCGGTGTTTCACAGGGTAGTGTTCTCAGCCCATTACTTTTCATACTATATATACACATGACATGTGGTTTGGCCTAGAAAACAAGCTTGTTGCATATGCATATGATGCTACTCTCTTTGCATCAATTCCATCCCCTGAATGTATATCTGAGGTTGGTGAATCCCTTAATAGAGATTTAGCTAAAATTAGTGCATGGTGCAAATTATGGGGAATGAAGTTGAATCCTAACAAAACTCAAATTATGATTGAAAGTAGGTCAAGGACGGTGGCTCCTCAACATCCGGATCTCAATATTGATAATGTTTCTTTAAATTTGTATGACTTTTAAAATTTTAGGTGTGATTCTTGACAGCAAATTTACTTTTGAGAAACACATTAGGTCTGTGTCTTCTTCAATTGCACAAAAAAATTGGCTTATTGAGAAAGTCTTTCAAGATTTTCGGTGATCAATCCATTCTGAAGAAGTATTAATTCTTTCATTCTACCTTATTTTGAGTATTGTTCTCCTGTCTGGTGTTCAGGTGCTGATTCTCATCTTAACTTGTTGGACAGAAACTTACGGTCTATTAAATTTCTTATTCCTGATCTAGATATTAATCTTTGGCACTGTCGTTCAATTAGTTCATTATGCATGTTGCATAAGAGTTTTTATAACTCTGACCATCCTTTACATTCAGATCTCCCTGGACAATTCTATCTTGTTCGTAATACTAGGCAGGCCTTCTCCATCATGAGGCTCAATACTACACAGTATTCTAGAAATTTTATTCCAGCTGTTACCAAGTTGTGAAATGATCTTCCTAATCGGGTAGTTGAATCAGTAGAACTTCAAAAGTTCAAAGTTGGAGCAAATGTTTTTATGTTGACCAGGCTGACATGAGTCTTTTTATAGTTTATATATGACATATCTGTTTTTGACGTTGTTAATAGTTTATATAGGACATATCTGTTTTGACGCTGTTACTGTTTTTAGAATGATATATCTTTAATTTATTCTCATCATTTATCTATTTCCTTATTTCCTTTCTTCACTGGGCTATTTTTCCCTGTTGGAGCCCTTGGGCTTATAGCATCTTGCTTTTCCAACTAGGGTTGTAGCTTGGCTGGTAACAATAATAATAATAATAATAATAATAATAATAATAATGATAATAATAATAATAATAATAATAATGATAAATGTTTCGGAAGATCCTATGACTTTTCTTGTTACCTTTGACAAGCGATATGCAGATGGGTGAAATCCTATTATTATTATTATTATTATTATTATTATTATTATTATTATTATTATTATTATTATTATTATTATCAGCTAAGCTACAACAGAAAAGCCTGATGCTATAAGCCAAATGGCCCCATCAGAGAAAAATAGCCCAGCGAGGAGGGGAAACAAGGAAATAAATAAACTTACAAGTGAAGTAATGAACAATCAGAATTAAATGCTAAAGAACAGTAACAACATTAAAATGTTTATTTCATACATGAACTATAACAACTTGAAACAAAACGGAAGATAAATAAGATAGTTAAACTTTAAAGGATTTGTATCTTAATCTACCTATCGGATAAGGCCCAACACCCAAATTGACTCATTGATTAGCTTGTGGTTACTGAGAACAAAAGTCTGTAGGGAAATTAAAGAAAAAAGCATTATACTTACATGTAAAACGCTGCTGTCTGCGTGAGGAACAATGCCGATATTGCAATTTTGTTCATCTTCTTCCATTGACTTTGTAAAAGAAAAGAGACGTTTTTGAGAGAATTTAAAAAAAAAAAAAAGGACGATAAAAATTTTGAGAGAATTAAAGAACAGAAAAAGAAAAGAAAGGGTTTTGAGAAAATAAAAAAAAAAGAATAGAAAAGTTTTGAGAGAATTAAAAAAAAGAAGAGAAAAATTCTGAGAAAATTAAAAAACAGAAAAAGAAAAGAAAGGGTTTTGAGAGAATTTAAAAAAAAAAAAATATTTAATGAATGCTGATAAATTTTGCATGACGAACTATGCTCACTTTGTTCCGTTAAAGATCAAGTTAACTATTCTCATCTTTTATCTATATTCAATTTCAAATAAGTTAGACCTATATTTGACATTACTAATGTTACAGTATTAAACATTTGCATAAGAACGATGCTTTTACCAGAAACCAAATATTTTCTAGAATTTAATATACTTTAGGATTTTATGGTATTTTCCTACATTTAGTACAAAATTAATATCTAACAGAACAATATTCTATATTTCTCTAATTAATACATTCAAACAGATCTATTTCAACTAGACTTTTAAGTATCTGTTTCTATTTACAGGTTTCAAATTTAGTAACATTTCAATATGCCCCAGTACTTGATCTATTTCCTTCAAAATTGGGATTTATTGCAATTAAAAAATACGTAAATATTGCAGAAGAGAAAAAGGTCAATCAGCAAGCAAGTCTGACATTGATTCTTCAACAGGAGCTGCTGTATTCTTAGATATCAAAATATATACATTTAAAGGTTTAAAGGCCACTCATGAATGGTAGAGGCAAGGGATAGTGACATCGCCCATTCGAGCAGGACAATGCCCTAGAGACTGACCATGTATACATATGATCAGCGCCCGAGCTCTCTCTCCACCCAAGCTAGGACCAAGAAGGGCCAGGCAATGGCTGCTGATAACTCAGCAGATTGACCTATATAGGCTCCCCCAAACCCCTAATCCTTAGCTCACAAGGAGGGTGAGGTTGCAGCTACCAAAGGAACAAACGAGTTTAAGCGGGACTGGAACCCCAGTCTAGCGTTCACCAGTCAGGGACGTTATCACATCGGCCACCACAATCTAACTGCAACAAATCGTGCCTTTGAAGAAAATGTAGCAAGTGTTGTGATGTATCGAAATGTTACTGAATTTGAAACGAAGAAATAGAAACAGATACGTATAGTCTAGTTCAGTGTTTCCCAACCCTGGGGTAAATTACCCCAGTGGGGTAATGGACCCGTATTTTTGGAGTAACCGAGCCCAGAATAGAGAAAATTGCACAGGCAAAACAAGCTCAACCCTCACACTGAAAAACCAGAGCAAGCATAAAGTGATTACTAAATAATATCTATTAATATTGAATATTCTGCACTGATGATGGTTCATTTTGATATCCATTAAAATGGAAAAGTTTGCATTTGTTTTGGATCCTTAACTATAAGCAGCCAATAGCGGGCTACATGATCCATACAGTTCATCAGGTGGCTGCAAAAAAAAAAAAAAAAAAAAAAAAAAAAAACATACGATGTTACCGGGTATATGTTCAATGGGGTCATTGATTAGTTGGAAATAAAATTTTGGGGTAATCATTTAAAAAAGGTTGGGAAACACTGGTCTAGTTGAATGAGATCTGTCTGAACTTATTAAACTCTGAGAAAGGAGTCTGGAAAGTGTACATTCTACTTACAATCGGAGTATCCAGCAATTGAGCAGGAAATGCAGGATTCCAAGCACTCCTAACATGATCCAGCCTCCGTGGACATGAAAGATCAATAGAAATAAACACGCAAATGAATCTGAAAAGATGTTGAGAGTCCACAGGAACAGCATGACTATACTTTCTAGCGTTATCTGCCATGGCCGCATAGCTTCTGTCTGAAAACAAGGGATAACAAATACGAGTTATTACAGACAAAAAAATAGATTGATATTTTTCATTTTTTTTTTTTTTAATACAATTGAGGCGTACATAGACTAAGGGTAACCAGGGGCCACGCCGGAAAAAATCTAAATCACGAGAAAATGCGTTATGGAATCACACTAGGCTTTATGGAAAGTATGATAACTTGTTGCTCGAGATATTGGCCTCCCAACTGGACGGGAAACAGCGAGCACAAACTGCGAGCATGACGCCGGATGTAAACACACAAGATGGCGGCTGTAAATAGAACGTGCTTGGCAATTTTGGGTCCAACAAGCCTAAAGAGATAATAATAATCTGCTTTGTTCATCCTGTAGTAGTTGTAGAATTCTTCATTTCACGTAATATACCGATAATACATATTACTGCAACAGTTAGAAATTTTCTCGGCGCCATGATGATATCAGCTGATCGGTTTCGTTTAACTGATCCCTATATGCTCCTTGAACTGCGAGATGAAGGTCTATAGACTTTGTGTGAGATCGTTGTGTGACACTA
The DNA here is from genome assembly GCF_036898095.1 of Palaemon carinicauda. Taxonomy (NCBI): domain Eukaryota; kingdom Metazoa; phylum Arthropoda; class Malacostraca; order Decapoda; family Palaemonidae; genus Palaemon; species Palaemon carinicauda. The sequence goes on along the minus strand of NC_090735.1, from coordinate 139,505,218 downwards.
CAACACTTTTGCTCACTATCATCGGCTGAAGGTTGGTGAAAACCTGGAGCAAGAAATGACTAGTGTAATTACATAATTTTTTATATTGGCAATTTTCAAACACTCATATCTCAGCGTTATATAAACATAAATCAAAACGTTTTGGAGTCTGTATCCAAGTACCCTTTATAAAGAGAAAAGAAATATTTTATTATTATTATTATTATTAATATTATAACTTGGTAAGCTACAGCCCTAGTTGAAAAGAAGGACCATATAAGCCCAAGGGCTCCAACAGGGAAAATTACTAAGCGACTAAAGGAAATAAGGAAATAGATAAACTACAAGAGAAGCAATAAACAATAAAATTATTAAAAAAAAAGTAACAACATTAATATAAATCTTTCATCCATAAACTATAAAAACTTCAATAAAACATCAGGAAGAAAAATAAAATAGAAGACATTAAAGCAGTTAAAAACAATAGTAATTTGAGCTCTAAAGAGAGAGAGAGAGAGAGAGAGAGAGAGAGAGAGAGAGAGAGAGAGAGAGATTTGAGTATCTTATCTTTTATTTGGTATTAGGAGAGAGAGAGAGAGAGAGAGAGAGAGAGAGAGAGAGAGAGAGAGAGAGAGAGAGAGAGAGAGATGTATTGTGAACGCCTCAATTAGCAGCAGGTGTAAGAGATGCAAGATTAATTGTTAGATTAGGTTATGTGTAACTCAAAAGTAGCTGAAGGAGCGTCTTAGCAATGACTCAGGAACGAAACCTCCCTATAGAAGGAACCCTAGGATATAGGACCTCTCTAAACTATATTTTGATTGAAACAAACAACGGGATTTCATATTTGTGTGATTTGTTTATTCCCCTTTGGAATTTAGTTTCTTTCAACTTTCTTTTAGTTTGTTTTTACTGAGCCACTTTCACTATCAGTTTCTCAACTGTTGAAACCACGAGAGAGAGAGAGAGAGAGAGAGAGAGAGAGAGAGAGAGAGAGAGAGAGAGAGAGATATTTGAGTATCTTTTCTTTTATTTGGTATCAGGAGAGAGAGAGAAAGATTTGAGTATCTTTTCTTTTATTTAGTATCAGGAGAGAGAGAGAGAGAGAGAGAGAGAGAGATTTGAGTATCTTTTCTTTTATTTGGTATTAGGAGAGAGAGAGAGAGAGAGAGAGAGAGAGAGAGAGAGAGAGAGAGAGAGAGATTTGAGTATCTTCTTTTATTTAGTATCAGGAGAGAGAGAGAGAGAGAGAGAGAGAGAGAGAGAGAGAGAGAGAGATTTGAGTATCTTTCCTTTTATTTGGTATTAGGAGAGAGAGAGAGAGAGAGAGAGAGAGAGAGAGAGAGAGAGAGAGAGAGATTTGAGTATCTTTTCTTTTACTTAGTATCAGGAGAGAGAGAGAGAGAGAGAGAGAGGAGAGAGAGAGAGAGAGATTTGAGTATATTTTCTTTTATTTGGTATTAGTTGAGAGAGAGAGAGAGAGAGAGAGAGAGAGAGAGAGAGAGAGAGAGAGAGAGAGAGAGAGAGAGAAGACTTGAATATCTTTCGTGTTATGTGGTATTAGGCAACAAACAAAAATACTGGTGAGAGAGAGAGAGAGAGAGAGAGAGAGAGAGAGAGAGAGAGAGAGAGAGAGATTTGAGTACAGAGAGAGAGAGATTTGAGTACAGAGAGAGAGAGAAAGAGAGAGAGAGAGAGACTTGAGTATCTTTCCTGTGATGTGGTATTAAGCAACAAACAAAAATACTGGAGAGAGAGAGAGAGAGAGAGAGAGAGAGAGAGAGAGAGAGAGAGACTTGAATATCTTTCCTTTGATGTAGTATTAGGCAACAAACAAATATACTGGAGAGAGAGAGAGAGAGAGAGAGAGAGAGAGAGAGAGAGAGAGAGAGAGAGATTAGTTCCATATCACCAGTATTGTTCAGAAACTATGTGAACTATAGTTTCTTTCTGGAACAAATGGAAGCCTTATAAATACTACTGTTCGCGGAAGCTTACATAGATATGATAGTTTGTACGACAACACGGTCCTTCTAGCTCAAGTTATCTGTTGTTCAAGATATCACCCTCTGTTCCTCAACTTGCTATTTATTTTTTGTTCACATCAGTCGCATTATTAGGCTAAATATTTCTTCCACCATACTTCCTTTTCGGTATCTTTATTTGCCTTTCCTCATCAACCATCGAGCAACTTTCAATATCCCTTCACTGCACAACCTTACTTTCTGCACTTTTTTTACCAATCACCTTCATCACTTCATTTACTAATAAAAAAACACAGGTAGCCTACACGAAAAGGACTAAATAAATAGCATACCATCACAGAGAGTTCTGTTCATCAATATGCATTCGCAAAATTCTATGTACATACGCATGTAAATTCGCCTTCACAGCTTGACGAGAAACAGGAAATGGCTACGCTAAAAAGAAAAAAAATAACAGTAAATATACCTCAGCATACAATGTCACCAGATGACAATACCTTACACCGGAAACAAGTCTCTCTCTCTCTCTCTCTCTCTCTCTCTCTCTCTCTCTCTCTCTCTCTCTCTCCATTGATTTATTGACTTATTAATTAGGAGAAAAACGCAGATACTGAACATGAAATAAGACGGACCCAATATGAGGCAAATCCATAATTTCATAATCTTCCGCTTTAATGCAGAATTGAATAAAGCCTGAAAAGCAACATGGACTACAGTGTTTTGATCGAAGGCAGAGAGAGAGAGAGAGAGAGAGAGAGAGAGAGAGAGAGAGAGAGAGAGAGAGAGAGAGAGAGACTATTTAGTGTATTGTAGGTATTCGTTCGTGTCCAAGTGAACAAGAATATTATAAGATTTGACAAGCATGGTAAATGCTTCTTTCATGGTATATGCTATAATCACTCGATGCATGCTATAGTCTCATGGTACACGTTGAAGTTTACAGTACATATTAGTCTCATGGTACGGGTTATTTAGACTCTTGACTGCTTGAGCTGACTAGACGAACATCGACCGGCTGACTGACTGCCTGCGTGATGTTTGCAGACAAGCAACCCTCGGGCTTTAGTGCTCGATACAAAGGATTTGCCAGTCACTCGAAAGGATAATGCCTGCAAGCGGCCAAATTGCAAACGACAAAAATAACAACAATAATGATAATCTTAACAAAAATGCTTACTGCGTCACTTTTCCTTCTGTGGATCTGAGCATGTCCCAGCTACTAGAGTACCTCTAAGCTAGCATTTCTTAAAATAAATTAACGGAATTATACTTTTTTTCTTCTTTTTGTTTGCAAGAGCTTGCGTCTGATACAAGAGTTGAAAGGTTCTAACTTCTGGTACGCTGTCGAGTTTTGTCATGGAAACATTATATACATTCAGTCATATCCAGATAATCCAGTGAACACTTGATTATTCTCTCTGTTTCTGTGTTCTTTCTGCTATGCCTATTTGCTCGAGTTGTGCGCATTCATACACATACACATACATACACACATACATATATATATATATATATATATATATATATATATATATATATATATATATATATATGTGTGTGTGTGTGTGTGTGTGTGTGTGTGTGTGTGTGTGTGTGTGTGTGCATTTTAAATTTTGCATAGATATTCACATTCGTGATAGGGAGTGTCACACGAGAAACATGTTAAACCACAAATATATAGAGGCAATGCAGTGTGTCTTCTCAAGTATTTCAAGAAGGGTAGTCAACGGTTCACCTGTTGCTCATTTTGGTGGAACCCAAAGATTTCGTACGAGACACGACTGAATAAGAAGCTACCCTGATATATTGACATATTCTAATGATTCGGGCTCTGTGGCCGTGTATGAATGTTATAATCATTATGAAGAGGACAATTGTTCGGAATCTTTTGTAGATTTTAAAATGTGGTTCAAAATCAGAATAGCGAACGCACAAGAGAATGTAGATTCACTGGTAAAATCAACCATTGAAATAAGCAAATCAATTAAACCTAATGATCTTCGAGATGACAACGTCTCTCGTCTCCCTTGTAGCAAATAGAGTAAAGGTCGTAGCATTAAATGAGAGAGAGAGAGAGAGAGTTGTTGCTCTTTCGTATTGGAAGGGTCTGATTATTATTATTATTATTATTACTATCCAAGCTACAACCCTAATTGGAAAAGCAAGATGCTATAAGCCCAGGGGCTCCAATAGGGAAAAATAGCCCAGTGAGGAAAGGAAATAAGGAAATAAATAACTGAAGAAAACAAATTAACAATAAATCATTCTAAAAAAAGTAATGTCAAAAGAGATATATCATATATAAACTATTAACAACGTCAACAACAAAAATGTCATATATAAACTATAAAAAGACTCATGTCCGTCTGGTCAACAAAAAAGCATTTGCTCCAACTTTGAACTTTTGAAGTTCTACTGATTCAACAACCCGATTAGGAAGATCATTCCACAACTTGGTAACAGCTGGAATAAAACTTCTAGAGTACTGCGTAGTATTGAGTCTTATGATGGAGAAGGCCTGGCTATTAGAATTAACTGCCTGCCTAGTATTACGAACAGGATAGAATTGTCCAGGGAGATCTGAATGTAAAGGATGGTCAGAGTTATGAAAAATCTTATGCAACATGCATAATGAACTAATTGATCGACGGTGCAAGAGATTAATATCTAGATCAGGAATAAGAAATTTAATAGACCGTAAGTTTCTGTCCAACAAATTAAGATGAGAATCAGCAGCTGAAGACCAGACTGGAGAACAATACTCAAAACAAGGTAGAATAAAAGAATTAAAACACTTCTTCAGAATAGATTGATCACCGAATATCTTAAAAGACTTTCTCAATAAGCCAATTTTTTGTGCAATTGAAGAAGACACAGACCTTATATGTTTCTCAAAAGTAAATCTGCTGTCAAGAATCACGCCTAAAATTTTGAAAGAGTCATACAAATTTAAAGAAACATTATCAATACTGAGATCCGGATGTTGAGGAGCCACCGTCCTTGACCTACTTACAATCATACTTTGAGTTTTGTTAGGATTCAACTTCATACCCCATAATTTGCACCATGCACTAATTTTAGCTAAATCTCTATTAAGGGATTCACCAACCCCAGATCTACATTCAGGGGATGGAATTGATGCAAAGAGAGTAGCATCATCTGCATATGCAACAAGCTTATTTTCTAGGCCAAACCACATGTCATGTGTATATAGTATGAAAAGTAATGGGCCAAGAACACTACCCTGTGGAACACCGGATATCACATTCCTATACTCACTATGGTGCCCATCAACAACAACTCTTTGAGATCTACTACTTAAAAAATCAATAATAATGCTAAGAAACGACCCACCCACTCCCAACTGTTTCAGTTTGAAAACAAGGGCCTCATGATTAACACGGTCAAAGGCAGCACTAAAATCAAGGCCAATCATACGAACTTCCCGACCACAATCAAGGGATTTCTGTACTGCATTGGAGATTGTAAGAAGGGCATCACATGCTCCAAGGCCTTTCCGAAAACCAAATTGCAAACTAGGGAATAGATGATTACCTTCAGCAAACCTATTAAGACGTTTTGCCAGAAGACGTTCAAAAACTTTAGATAATATGGGAGTTATGGAAATTGGGCGGTAATCAGTGGGACTTGAGCTACCACAAACACATTTACATAGAGGAGTAACATTACCAATTCTCCAACAAGTGCTAAAAGCTCCTCTTCTTGCTAACTTGCGTAAAATAACAGATAACTTTGGAGCTAAGAAATCTGCTGTCTTTATAAAAAACAAAGGAAAAATACCATTAGGGTCTACACCTCCATAAGCATCAAGGTCCAACAACAGAGCTTTAATCTCACGAGATCGAAAAGCTAAACTAGTTATTTTAGCCTCAGGAAAACAGGAATGAGGAAGTTCAAGTTTTTCATTACTCTGTTTACTGTCAAAAACATCAGCCAAAAGGGTTGCCTTTTCCTTTGGACAGTGAGTGACTGAGCCATCTGGTTTAAGTAAAGGAGGAACTGTTGCATCTACACCAAAGAGTGCAGATTTAAGGGTAGACCACCATTTATGTTCCTGAGTTGTACCAGAGAGGGTTTCTTTTATAATTAAATTGTACTCCTTTTCAGTTGAGGCATAAACTCTCTGAGCAAAAGCTCGAAGCTGAGTATAGTTGTTCCAGGTCAAATCTGATCTGTTACCCTTCCAAAGGTGATAGGCCTCCTGCTTCTCCAAATAAGCACGTCTACAATCATCATTGAACCACGGTTTGTCCTTCATTCGGTACCTTAGCACACGAGAAGGGATACGCCTATCAATTATGTTGACTAGATTCTCATTCAAAGGGACAACAGGATCTACACTATTATATAATTGTGACCAATTCAAGCACAAAAGATCATGCAAAATCCCATTCCAGTCTGCTTGGGATTTCATATAAATTTTACAAGAATATGATATATCAGGGACAGGCTGCTCAGTCTTCACTAATAATGAAATCAAGGCATGATCAGAAGTCCCGACTGGAGAACCAACCTTACTAGTTATAACGCCAGGGGAGTCAGTGTATACGAGGTCCAAGCAATTACCAGACCTGTGAGTAGCTTCATTTATGATTTGCTCACAGCCTGATTCTGAGGCAAAGTCTAAAGCTCTTAAGCCATGGCGATCGGTAGGAGAGATAGAACTCAACCACTCCCTATGGTGAGCATTAAAATCACCAACAAAGACAAACGAAGCCTTTCTATCATCTTCTTGTATCTTAGCCATAATGGTAAGAAGACAATCAAAGATAGAATCATCCATGTCTGGATTCCGGTAGATTGAACACAAATAAAAGTTGTTATGCCTGCCACAAACTTTTATTACCTGAATCTCATGAAATCATAATTCAATATACTTCAATATATGATGATCTATGAATAAAATTGTTCGGGTATGTGTGCCCACGCGAATGTCCGAGTGTTTATATAATCAGCAAAAATTAAAACTAGTATTAACCTATTCGATGAAAACGATGCATTATCTCCAAGTTTGTTTCGTAAAAAAACAATATTCAAAAGAAAATCAGCATTATATTAAATTTCATAATGTGTAAGGAGAATCCCTATTTAAGTGGCCCTAATTATGCTCTTATGACATCCATAATCCTCCCTTCGAGAGATTATTCCTAATAATATTATATTTTATAAAACTGATAAATGTAAGTTACCTTACATGATTCTGCACTAATAGCTTGTATTCTCGTCTGCCGTGAAATTGTCTTTTAAGAAATGGACCAAGCGAGTAATAGTTCCGCTGTTATTGGTATGTACCGCCTTTCTCTGTTTAAGAGTCCTTGGCTGGGCATGGTGAAGCTTTCTCAGGCTGCATTGCCGTTACCCCTCTTAGTTGGGTGGCTGGTGGTAACTGGTGCTCAAGAGGACTCGAGTTTTGTGTTATTTGTAAGTGATGAAACTGCATTCGTTTGATTTCTAGTTTTGTAAATTTCGAATACAGTGTCATGTGGTGTTGATTGGAGGTTGTTGACATGTCATATATCTACACCTTGAGTATTTTAAACACTCTTAACATACCTGTTTATAAGTCGTTCTCCGTAGGCCTATACTTTATTAAACACCAATGTTTTGACTTCGTATTATTTGTACTTTCAGGAATGTAAAGTCTTTGATCCCTTGATTACCTGTGCGTTTCAAGCTTGTATTCTGGATGGTTACCTCTTATCAGAGCTTATTTGTATTATCCTTGCGTATAGACGCACATGTCTCCTGAATACTGAATGATGACAACGCTGGAATCAGGTTAAGTATTTTTCAGTCTGGACTAAAATGTAAGTATGATTATATACTTTCATTCTTTGAATCTAATCCCAAGCAAGCCAGTCCTCCCCGGTTGGGGGCGGCGCTCCCAATTGTGGGAGGACGTTCCCTATAGCGCACGGTAGACCTTAAATTGAAGGTCTACCGTGTGCTACAGGGAGGCTTGCTTTTAACCCCTTACGGCAAGTTGTTTTAACTTTTCTGTACTTTATTTAGGTTCTGCGGTTCATCTAAAGCCTATATACCTCAAAATTTTTAGGTTTTCCTAGACTTTTGTTGTTTCTTTTAAATTCTCTATTCCATAATCTAAGATTATACTACTTCGTCTTAACAAGTTTATGGCTGTATGCATTGTTGTCCGAAATTTTTAACTGTTTCTATTTGTTTAATATTAAGGCTTTAGATACCGGTTATTTAAGTAGGGATACCAAACTCAATAAGTGAAGTTTCTGATACTAGACTCTTTTCAGATGGATGGCGAGACTTCCGGATTAAATTGTCTAAGGACCAAATTCCAAGAATATTAACTTAATTTCTACCTACGACGGGTTCGTTTGGTTGGAGATGGGTTACTTGAAACCTGTAAGATCTTTTAGAAATAACTCGGAGGTTGTTACTGGAATGTGCGCTTAACTTGGATAGAGGTACATTGGGATTTAAATTCCGGCTTGTACTGGTAGATTTAGTAACCTAAAATTTGTGGAATTACGGCAAATAGGTTACTGGTAAGTTGTAACAAAGAATGTAATTAGCTTATTTTATGGCCTGAATTCCTAGAGATTTTTTTTAAACTGATTAAGCTTACTGAAAAGGACTTTTTTTTATTTCATTTATTTTTTTTTATTCTGGCTTATAAAATCCTTTAAAGTTAGGTATTGAGGAAGTTTAATTTTTTTGGTGTATTTGGTAAATCTCTCTTAGTTATTAAACAATCAATAGATTAAATAACTGTTCATATTAAATTAATGGTCGTTTGAACCCATCGTTGCCTTTAATTCTATATCCTGAAATAAATTTCTTACTACGTGGTTGTCATATTTGCTTTATCTTCTAAGTCATTACTGTAATATAAGTGTTGTAAAGGGATTGGTAATGTTTTTTTTTTTTTTTCCTAAGTAGATTTTAACAGTGAATTTTACCCATTGTTCTTCAAATTTCAAACTTCCTGTTATAAAATACAGACTTTGCTTTATAATAGTGAAACCGCATGGTGACTTCTCCTAACGGGTATTTGAAAAGTTTTATGAAAACTCAAACTAGGCAATTACATTTAGACTTCCCTTATGATTTCGTACGGAACCTTTATTCTTGTTAAAAAAAATTAACTGGTTAACTGATTGAGAAACTTGTGTCAAACAGCTGAACTATGGAACCTGTTACGTTTTATTCAACAAATATTTTAGCGTAGCTTTAATATACGAAATATACGAATTGGAAGACCTATCTTTTAACATGCTGATGTACTCTTGGGGTTACTAAATAAGGATTGATGGTTGAGATTTTGAACGAATCTTTAATGATATAGAAATGTTAATGTTCAGATGCTCCACAGAAGTTCAAAAATAGTCCGTACCGTATGGACTGGCATCTTTTGGAGTTTGCAGTTGGCCATAGAATTTTTGAGCAGATCGCAAGTCCGAAGGAAGTGGAACTACCAAATTATTAATGGGGCACTAATACATTTATAGCCATATTCATCTCGTTTTTTTTTTCTTTTTTTTTATATCTGCCTCTGTCGCTTAATAAAGTTTCAATTATACAAAGATGGGTGTAAAAGTATAAGGATTTCTGAATAAATTTGACTATTTTAAAGAAAAAAAGCTAGTCTATATACTGTGCACAGCAGTCGATACAAGACACTTTAGCTTAAAGGTCCTGTATTGTTAGTCTTAATAAATTCCCCAATTTTACAAATTTCGCAGAATAAGCATTTACTTGTGAGAACCAGAAATCGTGCAATCTGTGTTTTATAAGGTCGGCACCATCTCATAAATTATTCGATAACAATTATTCGAAAAAAAAAAAAAACTTCGAATGAAAACTTTTGAGAAAGTTCTTCGAATTACAAGTATTCAAGATATGCTATTGTGGTCCAAAAGTGACATAAGATAATCTCAATTTTACTTTCAAGAATTCTAATGCTGCTGCCCAAGCCTTCGTCACAGTAGATAAAGTTACCGAATAATTTAGTGTTTGAATTCAAATATGTATTCTTCCATTGTAAATCCTGCTTTAGAATTACTTTGAAGATTCATGGATTGGTCGTCCTTCAAGACATCGACGTAGTCCTATGTTTGAAATAAATATGTGATCTTGTCTTGTTTTGAGAGATTAATTGATTTGAGGTTTTGTGGCATCCTGACATCTATAGTCATTGACGCAGATATCATTTATAAAAATTTAAATACTCTATTAAAATCATAAAAGCGTAGGTATAAAAAAAAGCTTTAAGACCACCTTCTTCTGAAATTAAGCTAAAAATACAGCTAGCATGGTAGGATACATCATGTCCAAAAATCTTGGCAGTGATGAACTATTTTGACTGGATGAACCTGCCATCCTCGCCTCGAGCCTCGAACAAATATCTATTTCTTTCACTACTATATGTGGGGGCATTCGGTTAACAAATGCCTCGCTCGTTAGTACCACTTGGTCTTCGCATTATGGCTGGTGTTGGCCAGTATGCAGATGCTCATGTGTCCGCCAAGTGTGACCAACGCGGAGACGACAAGCGTAGTCTTCCTGCTCGCAATGAAAAGAGCAGGATTTGCAAGACATTCATATTGCTAAAAAATAAGAGCAGGACGCACAAATATGTTGATTCCACAAAATACTGCGATTTAAATAGAAGGCTACAAAAATTAATGGCAACTTTTGACAAGATTCAGTAATTGAGTATTTTCGCATTGTAGCGTTTGTAAGTTCGGAGTTGCGAAGGAGAGGATTGATTTTATAGAATAATACAAGTCCGCTACTAAGAAACGGCAATACTTGTCTTCCTGGGAAAATGGGTGGAATTCGTCAAGTACATTAGCTCTCTTCCATTATTATGGACTAATGTATTTCATTATCTCATCACATGAACAAGGTTTAGCCTCTACAACTATCCCCTCATATGAATCGGCTCTATCTAGACCTACTGCTTATGCTTCTGATATTGAACTCAATAGCGAACTATTCATTAAGATCCTGAAGGCTTGTGCTGAAATTAAACCAAATGCTCCTCCCAGGGCCATCTCATGGTCGTTGGATAAAGTCTTGCACTTAGCCTCATCAATAGATAACGACTCTACCTCTTTAAGGGATTATTATTATTATTACTAGCCAAGCTACAACCCTAGTTGGAAAAGCAAGATGGCCAAGGGCTCCAACAGGGAAAAATAGCCTAGTGAGGAAAGGAAATAAGGAAATAAATAAATGAGAATAAATTAACAATATATCATTCTAAAAACAGTAACAGCGTCAAAAGATATGACCAATATAAACTATTAACAACGTCAAAAACAGATATGTCATTTATAAAATATAAAAAGACTCATGTCAGCCTGGTCAACATAAAAGCATTTGCTCCAACTTTGAACTTTTGAAGTTCAAACATTACTTGTGTCAATTGGAAGAGATTAAACACTGTGGTGTTGTGGCCGCTGGTAGTGTGATTAAACTAACTTCTTAGTATTGTGCATGGAAAATTATGGACTGTATAATTGGGACTTTTCCAGTCTACATAGTGCAAGTGCAATACTATTCTTATTTGCAGTGTGTTAAACTATATATATATATATATATATATATATATATATATATATATATATATATATATATATATATATATATATATATATAGTTAACTCTATTCAGAGAAGGATAGCCGTAGCTTGTTTTAAACACGTCCCGGTTTCATATACGATATCTCTCTGGATATTCGCTCCAGGAATAGTAAAAAGCTATCTTCGAGGAACTTCCATCAGGACAACATAGCTATCTCACCTAAAAATAGATTTTTCCTATGTCAAAATCCGTTATAAAGGCCATGTCAACATTTTATATAAACTGTAGCGTGGCTCCCCTAAACACCAATTCACAAAAGCTTGATCAAAACAGCCAAATCGTCGGACGCTCGAGAAATGTCAGTCTACTCAATTATTATTATTATTATTATTATTATTATTATTATTATTATTATTATTATTATTATTACTTGCTAAGCTACACCCGTAGTTTGAAAAGTAGGATGCTGTAAGGCCAGGGGCTCCAGCATGGAAAACAGCCCAGAAAGGAAAGGAAATAAGGAAAAATTAAATATTTTGAAAATAGTAACATTAAAATAAATATTTCCTATATTAACTATAAATACTTTAACAAAACAAGAGGAAGAGAAATTGGATAGGAAAGTGTTCCCGAGTGTACCCTCAAGCAAGAGAATTATAACCCAAGATAGTGGAAGACCATGGTACAGAGGCTATGGCACTACCCAAGACTAGAGAGCAATGGTTTGATTTTGGAGTGACCTTCTCCTAGTAGAGCTGCTTACCATAGGTAAAGAGTCTCTTCTACCCTTACCAAGAGGAAAGTAGCCACTGAATAATTGCAGTGCATTAGTTAACCCTGTAGGTGAAGAAGAATTATTTGGTAATCTCAGTGTTGTCAAGTGTATGAGGACAGAGGCGAATATGTAACCAGAGAGAAGGATCCCATGTAGTACTGCCCGGCCAGTCAAAGGACCCCATGACTCTAGCGGTGCCCTGGCCAACCTACTACCGGAAAATCCCTACACCACTCTTGAAAATTGTCAGATTAGACTGAAATACCATAGTTTGAGCTTTTGATTTCATCTGGTGGACATGACATTCATCACTTTAGCTTGTTGATATTATACAATGAAAATATCAGAGAAGAAACTTGACTAATTCTCAACTTTTCTTTCTTAAATGAAGCCATAACTCGCAAATTCGGTCCTTGACAGAATGCTGACGTCACAGAATAACGGTACATAAAGTTGGGACCAATGCTTCGAGTGACTACAGCAATGAAAAACAAACAGTTATGAAAAGCTGGGAGGTAGCCACAGCCACAATGAGAGAGGACTACGCTGGGGGTATACTGCAGTTAAATGTCTTTGAATCACCTTCGAGAGAGAGAGAGAGAGAGAGAGAGAGAGAGAGAGAGAGAGAGAGAGAGAGAGAGAGAGATTTTCAAGTAACACGTAATTTAGTGGAATATTTGTAATTTGTTGATGTTGACGTGCTTATAACATCTATGATATATCTACGTATGCTAGCCAATAAATGTATGATTTTAAAAGTATAAATATTACTTTATATAAATTAGCTACACTGAAAGCAGCAACGAAACAAATTCATTAACCGGCAACTCTGCCGAGAGAATTATGCGACGGACTCGAACAAAAAGTATCAAGTATTGCTTACAAAATATTTAAAAATGAAAATAAAATTACGAACCTCTGTTGCGATAGACGTAAGATATATAAAGGATCGATCTTTTCACTTCTATCGCACGATTATTATTCACCGAATTGAGGTAAAAACTTTCTTTGAATCTTCCGGACATACTTGTGGTAACGAAGAGGAGCAGGAGGGGATGGTGGGTTGGGGGTGGGATGACGAACAGGAAACCGTTCATGAGAGATTTTTCTATTTTCTCTCTGCGTGGTGCACTTTTTCTCTCCCCCAGATTTCAGGCGGAACGAGAAAGCTGTTGTCTAGTTTTTTTTTTCTTTTTTTTTTTTTTTTGTTCACTGACATGTAAGGGTCGATAACTAGAGCATGCATAGAGGTATGAATATCTATAATTCACAAGTAGCCTACACATCTCGATCTACTACTGTATAGACTAATTGGTTTAATTTCTTCTTTTTCTTCTTCTTCTTCTTCTTATTATTATTATTATTTTTATTATTATAAGTTAAGCCGCAACCCTATTTACCCTAAAAGTAACGTTATCTCTAGGGAAAAAATAAAGTTTGACTTAGTAACGCTAGACCTATTATCATTGTGGTGCATCTGACCGTGTTAATATGCATGTGATTTGGACTAGAAGATTATCTTGTTGCTTATGCAGATAATGTTAGTCTAATAATCTATTTGCACAGAACAAATCTGTGGTCGTTAATTATTCTTTAAACGGAGATTTAGATAAAATTAGTGCATGGTGCAATTGGGGCGTGAGGTTGAACCCAAACAAAACTCAATGCACAAATATCTGCAGTTCTGTGACAGTGGATCCATACCTCAAAGCTCTTCAATATTTCTGTAACTTTACAGTTCTTTTGAAATATTGAATTTTAACCTTGAAAGCAAAATATCATAGAATAAACGTGTAAGGTTCACCCCACTTCGTCAATCGGAGCAATGAATCTTAAAGTAGTTTTTTGGAGATTGTCTATCACGAAAAAAAATTGTTTTATTTTTCTATTCACTTATCTTTTGAATTAATTATTCCAGATCTTAAATCTTATAGCTGATCCTGTCGCTCAATTTTATCATCGTAAATGTTAAATGGAAAATATAAATAAAAATCACTATATTGTTACTCTTCTTACAATATTTTATTTTCCGTCTTTCCTTTCCTTATTGGGCTATTTTCCCTGTTTGGGCCCCTGGGCTTATAGCATTCTGCTTTTCCAACTAGGGTTGTAGCTTAGCAAGTAATAATAATAATAATAATAATATCCTTTGCATTCACATCTAACAGCACTACCAACCACCGAATACTAGACATATAGTTAATACTCAGTCATGCCTTTTCTTTAGTAAAGTTCAATGCAATACAGTGTCAGTAACTTTCGTCTGAACTATAGAATTATCTAATTTGTCATATGGATGAATTCGTGAGGGAACCTCGGGAGTTTAAACTGGTTGCAGGTGTTAGTCTTGATGAACAGACTCAGGAAAGTCTCATCTTATCATTTAATGGTTTCCAACTAGTCTAGCAGTCTGTTACTTTATTATGCACTTTATTTTATTTATACATTTCTTTCTTTTGCACTAGGCTACTTTTATCATTAGTATTATTATAAGTGAAAGATACAGAGAAAAAAAGAAAGACATAACAAACACAAGGACAAGAAAACAACTAATAAACAAATAACGTTAATTTCTCCACTCTTAGGAAGTATATGGTTCTCAAAAGTCTTTTGGGATGAAACTGCAAGCCCGTATCCTATCCCATTATGGCAGAAAATGGCAATATAACGACAATGAAGTCTTAATGCAACAAGCCTAAATAGTTCCCTTGTGTGTGTGTGTGTGTGTGTGTCCACAACCAGGCTACTGAATACACCACCAACAACAAATGCAGCCGTTTCTAGTCGACTGTATGACAAAGGCTCAGACATTATCTACGGTTTGGCCAGTTTTTATCACCAGGCTAGCCACTGCGGATTAGTGATGGTGGGAGACTTTTGTCTGAACACTCTCATCAAACCAACCTAGTATGGGTATCCCTGATTAGTACAGCTTTGTTAATCATGGCGGTGCACAAACCATTTCTCCACGATAAGGTATCACCACCTTATCACAAATAACATTAGAATAAAACTTTCAAATGATTCAAACATAAGTCCAAACTGAGTGAATGAAATGAAGAAATGGTCTCGCATTCCTCCTTGCATTGCAACGGGAGACGCCATGAACCCGCGTCACGATGCACTTAACGGGAGATTATCCTCGTGAGGATTAATGGTTGCTTAAATGGCCGTAATTCAAGGCTGGAAACAAGTGTCGCTGCACTGCTGTACACTTGCTGAAGGCTTTTGTGCTTGCGCGCAGGAACCAGGAATAGAGAGAACAACAGAATATAGATTTATGTAGCGCAATTGAATAATAGCGTGTGGGTAGTTCTGCATGGTGCATGCGATAGGACCTTGACAATTACTCAGAAAGCATGAATGATGAGAGAAGTTTGTGTACATATGGTTTACACTGTTGAGAGAGAGAGAGAGAGAGAGAGAGAGAGAGAGAGAGAGAGAGAGAGAGAGAGAGAGAGAGAGAGAGATTTATACCAAAAAGTATCAGATCCAGATAATAACAATGGTATAATACGAAGTTTAATGTTACCACAACAACATGAACCATGATAATTATCATGGCATATATGGTGTTCATGGCAGGAAAAATACAAACATGCAACTATCAGGATAAAATAGAAGTTATAAAAATTCTATAATCAAACAAAAAGATTCTGGAGCGGGCTTCCTGTTAATTGAATAACTAATTTAGGGATATACTCTCGGTTTTCTAAAGCCCTAGTCTCCAAATCTATTCAGTTCAACGTTGAAACATAGGAACGAAACTGCAGTTAACTTTACCTTCTCCAACACTTTCGATAATCAGTCACCTCAACTGTAGGCAGTTTCAGTATATGGATAAAAGGGCTTATAAGTGCATTGGTTAATGGAAGTACTTTAAATCTTTTTTTTTTTCACCGTGAATTTAATGTGAATTTCTGTTGTTGATGAGTTTTAAGAAACATTGATAAATCATTCACACATATACACAACATACAGTACACATGCACACACACACGGTAATATTGCGGTAGTCTCCCACCCAGCCTACCCTCCTTTTTTTTCCGTGGGGAAAAAAATCCGTTAGTTTTCATGTTTATAATATGATACCTCTACGAATTCACCAAAGTCCTTTCGCAAGTGACTGACTGTTAGGATCAAGGTACGGTTTAATTCACAGTTCTTGCATATTACTTTTTATAAATGTAAATAAAAACTCATAAGTCTAGTCATACCACTTACCAATGATGTCTATAATCCAAAAACAGGAGAATGTAAAATCCTTATCCACTTGTTAGGAAACACTTACATATACACGGGTGCACTTCAGTTTTCTTTAACTTAGCACTGAGAATAAGCTCGCCGATCGTACCTGCGAGTTGCAACAGTCATGTACACATACTTGGAGAGAGCAGTAGGATGACGTCTGGGCTGAGCCTTCGTTCCCGGGTTAAGCAAGTCCTTGAACTCGAGAGAGCGGTAACATTGCCAGCCGTATGGTGCTCCAATCTACGTATGGTGCTCTAGTTTACCGTTAATTCATTTGTAAGTTTAAGTTAGAAGAGGGAAAGTTTGTTTTGCTAGATAATTTAAGTTACACATGTTTTCTGAATTGCTTCATTTGCACAATTTACGATGCAAGACCAGGGATAATCGCAATATATTTGTTTGCCTTCAGGCGCCTACTTGGCATTAGCCGTTTGAAACTCAATGGCGTGTTTCCAAGAAATGCAACAAATATGTATTCGGAAATAGTTTAAAAGGAACACTAAAATCAACAACAATACTGAAAAACTAATCATTATTACTAGCTAAACTAAACCCTAGTTAGAAGAGCATGATGCTCTAAGCCCAAGGGGTTCAACAGGGAATAATAGCCCGGTGAGGAAAGGAAATAAGGAAAAAAATGACCTACAAGAGAAATAATGAACAATTAAATATAAAACATTTTAAGAACGGTAACTTCATTAGAATAAACCTTTCGTATATAAACTATAACAACTTAAAAAAACAAGAGGAAGAGAAATAAGGTTCTTAGTGAGCCTTTACCAAGAGGAAAGTAGCCACTGAACAATTACATGCCCTGGGTCTCAATAAGAGTTTTATCAACTTTTTATCAGATACTACTACTTTGTTGATTTAGGTCGCACACATGAGTTGCTGGAAATAAAATGATTCATTATTTGGCCGATATCAAGTATGGTAGTGGGTTGGCCAGGGCACCAGCTACCCGTTGAGATACTACCCCTAGAGAGTTACGGGGTCCTTTGACTGGCCGGACAATGCTACTACATTGGACCCTTCTCTCTGGTTACGGTTCACTTTCCCTTTGCATAAACATACACCGAATACTCTGGTCTATTCTTTACAGATTCTCCTCTGTCCTCATACACCTGACAACACAGATTACCAAGTAACTCTTCTTTACTCAAGGGGTTAACTACTGCAATGTAATTGTTCAGTGGATACTTTCCTCTTGGTAAGGATAGAAAGATACTCTTTAGCTATAGTAAGCAGCTTTTCTAGGAGAAAAACACCCCAAAATCAAATAATTATTCTCTAGTCTTGGGTAGTGCCATAGTGTCTCTACCATGGTCGTCTACTGTCTTGGGTTAGAGTTCTCTTGTTTGAGGGTACACTTGGGCACACTATTCTATCTAATTTCTCTTCCTCTTGTTGTGTTAAAGTTTTTATATGTTATATAGGAAATATCTATTTTAATGCTGTTACTGTTCTTAAAACATTTTATTTTTCCTTGTTTCATTTCCTCACTGGGCTTTTTTCCCTGTTGGAGCCCCTGTGCTTATAGATCCATGCTTTTCTAACTAGGATTGTAGCTTAGCAAGTAGTAATAATAATAATAATAATAATAATAATAATAATAATAATAATAATAATAATAATAATAATAATAATAGCGGCGTAAAAAATCAAATCCAGAAAGAATGTCTTTTCCAAATAAGAAGTTTTCTTATTATCAAGAGAAGAACGTTAAAGATTTGGCAGTATGTCTGAAAGCTGACACTGGGCAGTTAGTTAAATGTGACTGCTCTTAATGACATTGACCAATTTTTCATTGATCATCTATCTTCGTAGATGGTGCATTAATTCAGAACTAAACCAATGCTAATTCATTTGCTGTGCAATTATTATGCCAACTTCGTCTGAAGTGTAATTGAGCAGCAAATATTGCTGCTCAAATCCATTAAAATCGTGTATGGTTTGTAAAACAACAACAACATTATGTTCAGGTTTGACCTATTTACGTACACACATCCACACACACACACACACACACACACAACCGGAGGAAAGCTTGACTGAATCAATCTGATTTTTGTAGGCTACTCTAGGATTCACAATCTCACTGAGAATAGCATTTGTTAGAGATATGGCAATTTCGGTCTCAGTTCCGTGTAACTTTAGGTGCAAATATTTAGGTCCAAAAAGAACCCATTCCGCAAAAGAAAATAATGGCACGCGTGTCAGACTTGGCACTCGGGGTGCTTGTCTATGGCACGGCATTTGATTCGAAGGAGCAAAGAAATAATCCAAAAAAAAGGGAGAGAGAGAGAGAGAGAGAGAGAGAGAGAGAGAGAGAGAGAGAGAGAGAGAATGTGTATTGTGCATAGTTTCTTATATTTTTTTATGATTTAAATTATCATATATCTATCTATCTATCTATCTATCTATCTATCTCACTACGTTTCCTTTCCTATGATATGTACCTATCCTCACAAATACGATTTTGCATGCCATATCCCACGATCAAGTAATTCCCCTCACCAGGTCAGATTGGCTACCCGAGTATGGTCCCGTTTATAATTTCTTGAGATTTTGATTACGCTACCTGAGTATGGTCCCTGTTGTTCCAGTGAGTCTTTAAGTCACCGTACGTAATATTCTTTCTAATTAACTGTCACGATGACTACTGTACTATGAAAAAAAAATCAAGTTTCATGTCCGATTATTTCAGTCATCGTGGAGAAATGACTGGATTTATTCATTAGATTGATCGTGCTGTTTGTGCTCTCTGCTGCAAGAATGTTGTGTCTCTCACATCGAGTGTTGAACCACACTTTGAAAGAAAACACTAGCAGTCAAGGCTAAGGCAATTAAGAATGTAGTATCCAGCTATGAAAAACAAAGTAATGTGTTCAAAACCGTGAATGTTTGCGAAAACAAGGAACTGAAGTCAGTTAAAAACTTTGTCTATGTATTGATTGCTAAGCATTGAAAGACTTTTACTAATGGAAAATATGCTTTATTATGGCATATCAAACATTTATGTCATGCATGTTCAGGAAAATAGATTATAATTGAAATGGTCACTACATACTATACTGTTATAATTTTAATTTTCCTATATGGTGCTAAAAATAACAACTGGCACACAAGGTAGTAAAAATTTTTCTTATAAATTATCAAGTGACACATTGTGCTTAAAAAGTTGCCGATCCCTGACTGTAAGCAAAGGGAAAATGCACGAGCTCTAGTGAATGATTTTTTGCTCCATAGATTTTATTTATAAGCTTTAGATGTTCAAGAACTTTTGGGTCTTGGTAGTTGCCTAATTTTACGGAGAGATCACTTATCACGTTTTCCAGCTCTCCCAAACCCTCTTGCAACCATCCCCTATCCCGTCACATCATTTATAAATGAACTGAGCAATATAAACTCATATCACACTTCAAAGAACCCTCATAGTAATCTCTCTCTCTCTCTCTCTCTCTCTCTCTCTCTCTCTCTCTCTCTCT